>NC_071999.2:7360789-7663592 GCF_028885655.2 Pongo abelii
AAAGGAATGTGGAACGAAATGGAATGGAATGTGAAATGGAATGGAATGGAATGGAATGGAATGTGAAAGGGAATGTGGAAAGAAATGTGAAATGGAATGTGGAATGTAAAGTGCAATGGAATGAAATGGATCGTGGAATGGAATGCAATGGATCATGGAATGGAATGGAATGGAACGTGGAATGGAACATGGAATGGACCGTGGAATGGAACATGGAATGGAACCTGAAACGGTATGTGAAATGGAATGGAATGGAATATGGAAAAGAATGTGGAATGGAATTGAATGGAAAGTGGAATGGAATTCAATGGCAAGTGGAATGGAATGAGGAATGACATGGAATGGAAAGTGGTTGGAATGTGGAAAGGAATGTGGAATGCATTGTGAAATGAAATGTGGAATGGAATGTGTAAAGGAACGGCATGGAATGTGGTATGGAATGTGAAGTTCAATGTGGAAAGGAATTTGGAATCGATTGTGAAAAGAAATGCGGAATGGAATGTGTAAAGGAACGGCATGGAATGTGGTTTGGAATGTGAAGTTCAATGTGGAAAGGAGTAGAATGGAACGTTAAATGGATAGTGGAAAGGAAAGGAATGAAATGTGGAATGGAATGTGCAATGGAATGAGGAATGGAATGTGCAATCGAATGTGGAATGGAATGGAATGGAATGTGGAGTGGAATGTCAAGTGGAATGGAATGGAATGTTGAATGGAATACAATGGAATGTGCATTGGAATGTGGATTGGAATGGAATGTAATGTGAAATGGAATGTAGAATGGAATGTTAAATGGAAAGTGCAATGGAAAGGAATGGAATGTGTAATGGAAAGCGGAATGGAATGGAATGGAACATGGAATGGAACGTGGAATGCAAAGTGGAAGGCAACGTGGAATGGAATGAAATTTGGAGTGGAATGGAATGGAATGTGGAATGGAATGTAAAATGGAATGTGAAATGGAATGTGGAATGCAATGTGGAAAGGAACATGGAATGGAATGGAAGGGAATGTGTAATGTTTGTGAAACAGAAAGTGGAATGGAATGTGGAATGGAAGGGAATGGAATGTGGAATGGACTGGATTGGAATGTGGACAGGAATGTGTAAAGGAATGTGGAATGGAATACAATGGAATGTGGAATGGAACGGAATGGAATGTGGAATGGAATGTGGAATGGAACGGAATGGAATGTGGAATAAGGTGTTGAATGGAATGTGGAATGAAACGGAATGGAATGTGGAATGGAATGTGCAATAAAATGGAATGGAGAGTGGAATGGAATGGATTGGTATAGAATGTGGAATGGAATGGAATGGAATGTGGAGTGTAAAGTAGAGTGGAATGTGGAATGGAATGTGGAATGTAACGTGGAATGGAATGGAATGGAATGGAAAGTGGAATGGTACATGGAATTGAATGGAATGGAACATGGAATGGAATTGAATGGAATGGAACATGGAATGGAATGTGCAATGGATCGTGGAATAGAATGTGGAATGTAGTGGAATGGAACGTGGATTGGAATGTGTAATGGAATGTGGAATACAAAGTGGAATACAATGTGGAATGGAAAGGAAAGGAATGTGGAAAGGAATGTAATGGAATGTGGAAGGGAATGGAATGGAATGCGGACTGGAATGGTATGGAATGAAATGGAATGAGGAATGAAATTTGGAATGGAAAGTGGAATGGAATGGAGTGGAACGTGGAATGGAACGTGGAATGGAAGGTGGAATATGGAATGGAATGGAATGTGGAATGGAATGGAATGGAATGTGGCATGATAAGTGGGATGGAATAGAATGGAATGTGGAATGGAATGTGGAATGGAATGTGGAATGAAATGTGGAAAGGAATGTGCAATGGAATAGAATGGAATGTGTAACAGAATGGAATGGAATGTGCAATACAATTGAATGGAATGGAATGTGGAATAGAATGGAAAGGAATTGACAGTATAATAGAATGTGCAATGGAATGGAATGAAAAGAGGAATGGTATGGAATAGAATGTGGAATGCAATGGAATGGAATGTGGAATGGAAAGGAATGGAATGTGGAATAGAATGGAACGTAGAATGGAATGGAATGCAATGTGGAAATGGAATCAAATAGAATGGAATTCAATGTGGAATAGAATGGAATGGAATGTGGAATGGAATGTGGAATGGAATGTTGAATGGAGTGAAATGGAATGTGGAATAGAATTTAATGCAAGGGAAGGTGGAATGGAATGTGGAATGGAATGGAATGGAAGGTGGAATGGAATGGAATGGAATGTGGACTGGTACGGAACTTGGAATGGAATGGAATGGAATGTGGATTGGAATGGAATGGAACGAAAAGGAATGGAATATGAAATGGAATGCGAAATGGAATTTGAAATGCAATGACATGGAACATTTAATGGAATGAAATGGAACTCAGAATCTAATGAAATAGAACGTGGAATGGCATGGAATGGAACATGGATAGCAATGTAATGGAATGTGGAAGGAAATGTGGAATGGAATGTCGAATGGAATATGAAATAGCATGGAATGGAATTTGGAATGGAAGATGGAATGGAAGGCAATGCAATCTGTAATGGAATGTGGAATGGAAAGCAATAGAACGTGGAATGCAATGGAATGGAATGTGAAATGGAGTGGAATGGAATGTGGTATTGAATTTGGAATAGAATATGGAATTGAATGGAATGGCACATGGAAAGGAATGTGGAATGAAATGTGGAATAGAATGTGGAACGCAATAGAATGGAATGTGGAAAGGAATGTGGAAAGAAACGGAATGGAATGGAATAGAATGTGGAAGGGAAAGTGGAATTGAATGTGAAATGGAATGGAATGGAATGTGGAATGGAATGGAGTGGAATGTGGACTGGAATGTGGAATAGAATGTGGAATGGAATGTGTAATGGAATGTGGAAAGGAATGTGGAAGTTAACGTTATGGATTATAGAAAGGAATGTGGGATGGAATGTGGAATGAAATTTGTAATGCAATGGAATGAATTGTGGAATGGAACGTTGAAAGGAATGGAATGAAACGAGGAATGGAACTTGGAATGAAACATGGAATGAAACGTGGAAAAGCACGTGGGGTGGAATGTGGAGTGGAATGTGGAATGGAATGTGAAATGTAACGTGGAATGGAAAGGAATGGAACGTGGAAAGGATCACGGAATTGAATGGAATGGAACGTGGATTGGAATGTGTAACGGAATGTGGACTATAAAGTGGAATGTAATGTGGAATGGAATGTGGAATGGAAAGGAATTGAATGTGGAAAGGAATTGAATGGAAGGTGGAATGGTATGGAATGGAATGTGGACTGAAATGTTATGGAATGGACTGGAATGTGGAATGTAATTTGGAATGCAATTTGGAATGCAACGTGGAATGGAAAGGAGTGGAACGTGGAATGGAACGTGAAATGAAACGTGGAATGTGGAATGGAATGGAATGAAATGTGGAATGGAATGCGGAATGGAATGTGATATGGAATGGAATGTGGAATTGAAAGTGGAAAGGAATGTGGAATGAAATGGAATGGAATGTGGAATGGAATGCAGTGGAATGTGGAATGGAACAAGGAATGGAATGGAATGGAATGTGGAATGGAATGCAATGGATCGCGGAGTGGAATGTGGAATGGAATGTTGAATGAAATGTGGAATGGAATAGAATGGAATGTGAAATGGAATGGAGTGAAATGTGGAATAGAACGGAATGCAATGGAATGTGGAATAGAAAGGAATGGAAAAGAAGGTGGAATAGAATGTGGAATGGAATGGAATTGAATGTGGAATGTAATAGAGTTGAATGCGGACTGTTATGGAATGGAATGCGGAATGGAATACAATGGAATAGGGAATTGAATGGAATGTAGAATGGAATGGAATGGAATGTGGAATGGAATCGAATGTAATGGAATTTAATGTGGAATGGAATGTAACAGAATGTGGAATAGAATGTGAAATGGAGTGGAATGGAATGTGGAATAGAATTTAATGGAATGGAAGGTGGAATGGAATGTGGAATGGAATGGAATGGAAGGTGGAACGGAATGGAAAGGAATGTGGAATGGAATGGAACGTGGAATGGAATGGAATGGAATGTGGATATGAATGGAATGGAAAGCGTAATGCAATGAAATAGAATGGAATGTGAAATGGAATGCAAAATGGAATTTGAAATGCAATGAAATGGAACGTGAAATAGAGTGAAATGGAACGTGGAATTGAAAGAAATGGAATGTGGAATGGAATGGAATGGAATGGAACATGGATAGCAATGCAATGGATTATGGAAGAGAAAGTGGAATGGAATGTCGAATGGAATGTGGAATGGAATGCAATGGAATGTGGAATGTAATATGGAATGGAATGCAATGAAATGTGTAATGGAATGCGGAATGGAATGTGGAATGGAATGTGGAATGGAATGGAATGGAATGTTGAATGGAATGTGGAATGCAATGGAATGGAATGTGGAAGGGAATGTGGAATGGAATGTGGAATTCAATGGAATGGAACGTGGAAAGGAATGTGGAATGGAATGTGGAATGAAATGTGGAATGGAATGGAATGAGGAAAGGAACGTGGAATGAAGTGGAAAGGATTGTGGAAAGGAATCAGGAATGGAATTTAATGGAATGTGGAAGGGAAAGTGGAACTGAATGTGGAATGGAATGGAATGTGGTATGGAAAGTGGAGTGGAATGGAATGGAAAGTGTACTGGAATGTGGAATAGAATGTGGAATTGAATGTGGAATGGAACGTAATGGAATGTGGAATGGAACGTAATGGAATGTAGAATGGAATGTGGAATGGAAGGTGGAATGGAAAACGTAATATAATGGAATGGAATGTGGAGTGGAACGTGGAATGGAATGTGGAATGGAATGTGGAATGGAACGTAATGGAATGTGGAATGGAACGTAATGGAATGTGGAATGGAACTTAATGGAATGTAGAATGGAATGTGGAATGAAAGGTGGAATGGAAAACGTAATATAATGGAATGGAATGTGGAGTGGAACGTGGAATGGAATGGAATGGAACGTGAAATGGAACTTGGAATGAAACGTGGAAAGCAACATGGAATGGAACGTGGAATGGAACGTGCAGTGGAATGTGGAATGGAATGTGGAATATAACGTGGAATGGAATGCAATGGAACGTGTAATGGAAGATGGAATTGAAAGGAAAGGAAAGTGGAAAGGAATGTGCAATGGACGTGGAATGGAAAGTGGAATGGAAAGTAATGGAATGTGGATTGGAATGTGTAACGGAATGTGGAATGGAAAGTGGAATGGAATCTGGAAAGGATTGGAATGGAATGTGGAATGGAATGGAATGGAATGTGGAATGGAATGGATTGGGTTGGAATGGAATGTGGAATGGAATTTGGAATGGAACGTGGAATGGAATGGAATGGAACGTCGACTGGAACGTGGAATGGAACGTGGAATGGAAGATGAAATGAAATCTGGAATGGAATGGAATAGAAGGTGGAATAGAATGTGTAACGGAATTGAATGGAATGTGGAAAGGAATGTAATAGAATTTGGAATGGAATGTGGAAAGGAATGGATTGGAATGTGAAATGGATTGTGGAATGGAAAGTGGAATAGAATGGAATGGAATGTGGTAGGGAATGTGGAACGGAATATGGAATGTAAAGTGGAATGGAATGGAATGGAAAGTTAAATGGAATGTGGAATGGAATGGTATGAAATGTGGAAGGTAATGTGGAATGGAATGTGTAATAGAGCGGAATGGAATTTGGAATGGAATGAGGAAAGGAATGGAATGGAATGAGCAATGGAATGGAATGGAATGAGGAAGGGAATGTGGAATGGAATGTGGATTTCAATGTGGAATTGAATGGAATGGAATGTGGAATGAAATATGGAAAGGAATGTAATGGAATGTCTAATGAAATGTGCAAAGGAATGGAATGGAATGTGGAATGCGAAGTGGAATAGAATGTGGAATTGAATGGAATGGAATTTTGAATGGAAAGTGGAATGGAATGGAATGGAATGTGCAATGTAATGTGGAATGTAATGTAAAATAGAATGTGGAATGCAGTGGAAAGGAATGTGGAATGCAATGTGGAATAGAATGTGGAATTTAATGGAATGGAATTTTGAATGGAATGTGGAATGGAATGGAATGGGATGTGGAAAGGAATGTGGAATGAAATGTGGGACGGAACGGAATGAAATGTGGCATGGAATGTGGAATGCAGCGTAATGGTATGTGGACAGGAAAGTGGAATAAAATCCGGAATGGAATGTGGAATGGAATATGAAGTGGCATGTGGAACAGAACGGAGTGGCATGTGCAAAGGAATGTTGAATGCAACGTTTTATGGAATGGAATAGAAAGTGGAATGGAATGTGGAATGGAATGTGGAATGGATTGTGGAATGCAATGGAATGGAATGTGGAATGGAACGTAGAATCGATAGGAATGAAACGTAGAATGGAATGTAGAATCAGACGTGGAATGAAATGTGGAATGGACAATGGAATGGAATGTGCAATGGAATGTGGAGTGGAAATTGGAATAGAATGGAATGGAAAGCGGAATGGAACGTAGAATGGAATGTAAAGGAACGTGGAAAGGAATGTGGAATGGAATATGGAATGGAACGTATAATCAGACGTGTAATGAAATGTGGAATTGACAATGGAATGCAATGTGCAATGGAATGTGGAGTGGAAATTGGAATAGAATGGAATGGAAAGTGGAATGGAACGTAGAATGGAATGTAAAGGAACGTGGAAAGGAATGTGGAATGGAATACGGAATGGAACGCAGAATGGAATGGAAAGGAACATGGAATGTAATGACGAATGGAATGTGGAGTGGAACGTGGAATAGAATGGAATGGAATGTGGAATGGAATGTAGAATGCAATGGGGAATGGAATGGAATGGAATGGAATGTGGAAAGGAACGTGGAAAGGAATGTGTTATGGAATGTGGAAAAGAACGGAATGGAACGTGGAATCGAAAGTGAAATGGAATGTGGAAACGAATGGAAAGGAATGTGCTATGTAATGTGGACTAGAATGCAATGCAATGTGGAATGTAATGTGAAATGGAATGTGGAATGGAATGGAATGGAATGTGGAATGAAAAGGAATGTGTAATGGAATGTGGAAAGGAGTGGAATGAAATGTAATGGAATATGGAATGGAATGAAAAGGAATGTGGAATGGAATGCAATGTTGAATGGAAATTGGAATGGAACGGAATGGAATCGGGAAGGGAATAGAATGGAATGGAACGTGGAATGGAATAGAATGTGGAAGGGAATGGAATGGAATGTGGAATGAAATGGAACGGAATGTGGAATGAAATGGAATGGAATGGAATGGAATGTGGAATGGAATGGAATGTTGAATGGAATGGAATGTGGAATGGAATGTGGAATGGAATGGAATGGAATGGAATGAGGAAAGGAATGGAATGGAATGGAATGGAATGTGGAATGGAATAGACAGGAATGTGGAAAGTAATGGAATGGAATATGGAATGGAATGGAATGGAATGTGGAATGGAATGGAATGTTATGTGGAATGGAATGTAATGGAAGGTGCAATGTAATGTAATGGAATGTGGAAAGGAATAGAATGAAATGGTATTGAATGGAATGTGGAATGGAATGGAAAGGAACGTGGAAAGGAATGGAGTGGAATGTTGAATGGAATGCAATGGAATGTGGGATGTAATGTAATGGAATGTGGAAGGGAATGGAAAGAAATGTGGAATGGAATGGTATGGAAAGTGGAATGGAATGGAATGGAATGTGGAAAGGGATGTGCAATGGAATGGATTTAAATGGGATTGAATGTGGAATGGAATGGAATGGAATGTGGAATGAAAAGGAATGTGAAATGGAGTGTTTAAAGGAGAGGAATGGAATGGAACGGAATGTGGAATGGAATGGAAAGGAATGTGGAACGGAATGCAATGTGGAATGCAATGTGGAATGGAATGGAATGGAATGGAAGGGAATCGGGAATGGAATGGAACGGAATGGAATGTGGAATGGATCGGAATGTGAAATTCAATGGAATTTGGAATGAAATGGAATGGAATGTGGAATACAATGGAATGGAATGTGGAATGGAATGGAACGGAATGTGGAATGGAATGGAATGGAAATGCATGGAATGCAATGTGGAATGGAATGTATAATGAAATGGAACGTGTGATGGAATAGAATCAAACGTGTAATGGAATTTAATGGAACATGGAATGGAATGGAATGGAAAGTGCAACGTAATGGATCATGGTATGGAATGGAATGGAATAGAATGTGGAATGGAATGGTATGGAATATGGAATGGAATGGAATGCAATGAGTAACGGAATGTGGAACGGAATGGATAGTGGAATGGAATTGAATGGAATGGAGTGTGGAATGGAATGTTTAATGGAATCTGATGGAATCTGCAATTGAATGTGGAATCGAATCAAATGGAAAGTGGAATTGAATTTGGAATCAATGGAATGGAATGTGGAATTGAATGGAATGGAATGAGAAAGACAATGTGGAATGTAGTTGAATAGAACGTGGAAGAGAATGCAGTAGAATGTTGAATGGAACGAGGAATGGAATGTGGACTAGAATATGGAAAGCCATGTGGTATGGAACGTGAAATGGAATGGAATATAATGTGGAATTGAATGGAATGTGAAATTTATTTAAAGGGAATGGAAAGTAATTAAATAGGACGTGGAATGTAATGGAATGTGAAAGAGAATGGAAAGGAATAAGGAAAGGAATGCAATGGAATGTGTTATGGAATGCAATGGAATGTGGAATGGAATGTGGAATGGAATGGAATGGGATGTGGAATGGAATGTGGAATGGAATGGAATGCAATTTGGGATGGAACGGAATGCAATTTGGAATGGAATGGAATGGAATGTAGAATGGAATGGAATGGAATGTGGAATAGAATGGAATGGAACGTGGAATAGAATGTGGAATGGAATGTGGAGTGGAATGTGGAGTGGAATGCAATGGAATGCTGAATGGAATGGAATGGAATGTGAAATGGAATGTGCAATGGAATGGAATGGAATGGAATACAGAATGGAATGGAATGGAATGTGGAATGCAATGCAATGGAATGGAATGAGGAAAGTGAATTGGAATTTGGGATGCAATTTGAAATGGAATCTGGAATAGAATGTGGAATGGAAAGTGGAATGGATTGTGGAAAGGAATGGGGAATGGAACAGAATGGAGTGTGGAATGGAAAGTGGGATGGAATTGCATGGAAAGTGTAATTGAATGTGGAATGGAATGTGAAATGGAACGTTGAATGGAATGTGGAATGGAATGTGGAATGGAATGGAATGGAGTGTGGGAAGCAATGTGGAATTGAACGGAATGGAATTTGGAATGTAATGTAAAATGGAGTGTGAAATGGACTGGAATTGAATGTGGAATTGAACGTGCCAAGGAATGTAATGGCATATGGAATGGAAAGTGGAATGGATCGTGGAATTGAATGGAATGGAACGTGAAACGGAATGTGGAATGGAATGTGGAAAGGAATGGAATGGAATGTGGAATGCAATGTGCAATGGAATGGAATGGAATGGGGAATGGAATGGAATGGAATGTGAAGTGGAATGTGGAATGGAATGTGAAATGGAAACCGGAACTGAATGCGGAATGGAATAGAACGGAACGTGGAAAAAATTTAAAGGAACGAGGAATGGAACGTGGAATGAATCGTGGAGAGCAATGTGGAAAGGAACGTGGAATGGAATAAAATGCAATGTGGAATGGAGAGGAATGGAATGTGGAAACAAATGTGGAACAGAATGGAATGGAATATGGAATGGAATGTGTAGTGGAATGTGGAGTGGAACGGAATGGACTGTGGAATGGAACGGAATGGAGCGTGGAATGGAATGGAATGGAATGGAATGCAAAATGAAATGTGGAATGGAACGTGGAATGGCATAAAATGGAACATGGAATGGTATGGAATGGAAGGTTGAATGGAATGGAATGGAATGTGGAATGGAACGTGAAATGGAGTGTGGAATGGAATGTGGAATGGAATGGAATGGAATGGAATGTGGAATGGAATGGAAAGAAATGTGCAAAGGAATAAGGAAAGGAATGTG
The DNA here is from genome assembly GCF_028885655.2 of Pongo abelii. Taxonomy (NCBI): domain Eukaryota; kingdom Metazoa; phylum Chordata; class Mammalia; order Primates; family Hominidae; genus Pongo; species Pongo abelii. Next base: position 7,370,961 of record NC_071999.2, read on the forward strand.
GAAGGAAATGTGGAATGGAACGCAATGGAATGTGGAATTGAAGGTGGAAAGGAACGTGGAATGCAAAGTGGAAAGGAATGGAATGGAAAGTGGAATGGAATGTGGAATGGAACGTGGAATGGAAAGTGGAATGGAATGGAATGGAATGGAACGCAGAATGGAATGTAGAATGGAATGGAAAGGAATGTGGAATGGAATGTAGAATGGAATGTGGAATGGAATGGAATGGAATGGAATGTGGAATGGAATGTGAAATGGCATGTGGAATGGAATGTGTAATGGAATGAAATGGAACGTGGAATGGAACGTGGAATGGAATGTGGAATGGAATGGAATGGAATGTGTAAGGGAATGTGGAATGGAATGGAATGTGCAATGGAATGTGCAATGGAATGGAATGGAATGTGCAAAGGAATGTGGAATGGAATGTGGAAGGGAATGCGGTGGTACGTCAAATGGAATGTGGAATGTAATGTGAAATGGAATGTAGTAAGAAATGTGGAATGGAATGGAATGGAATGTGGAAAGGAATGGAATGGAGAGTGGAATGAATCGTGGAATGGAAGGAGGAAAGGAAAGTGGAATGGAATACAATGGAATGTGGAATGGAATGTGGAATGGAAAGTGGAATGTAATGGAATGGATTGGAATGGCAAGGATTGTGAATGGATTGTGGAATGGAACGTGGAATGGAATGGAATGGAATGTGGAATGGAATGTGGAATGGAATGTGGAATGGAATGGAATGGAATGTGGAATTGAATGTGGAATGGAATGGAATGGAATGTGCTATGGAATGTGGAATTGAATGTGGAATGCAATGGACTAGAATGTGGAATGGAATGGGGAATGGAATGTGGAATGGAACGTGGTATGGAATGGAATGGAATGCGGAATGGAAAGTGGAATGGGATGGAATGGAATGTGAAATGGAAACTTGAATGAAACGTGGAATGGAACGTGGAATGGAAAGGAATGGAACCTGGAATGCAACATGAACCTGAATGGAAAGCAACGTGGAGTGGAATGTGGAATGGAATGTGGAATGGTAGATGGAATGCAATGTGGAATGGAATGTAATGGAAAGTGGAAAGGAATGTGGAATGGAATTGAATGGAATATAGAATGGAATGTGGAATGGAATGTGGAATGGAATGGAATGAAATGTGGAATGGAATGCGGACTGGAGTTGAATGGTATGTATAATGGAATGGATTGGAATGTGGAATGGAATGTGGACTACAATGCATTGGAATGTGGAAAGAATTGTGGAATGCAATGGAATGGATTGTGGAATGGAAAGTAGAATGGAATGTGGAATGGAATGTGGAATGGAAAGTGGACAGGAATGCAATGGAATGTGGAATGGAATGTGGAATGTAGTAGAATGGAATGTGCAATGGAATGTGGAATGGAATGTGCACAGGAATGCAATGGAATGTGAAACGGAATGTGGAATGGAATGGAATGGAAAGTGGAATGGAATGTGGAATGGAATGGAATGGAATGTGGAATGGAATGTGAAATAGATTGGAATGTGGAGCGGAATGGAAGGGAATGTGGAATGGAATATGGAATGGAATGGAATTGAATAGAATGGAAGGTGGAATTGAATGGAATGGAATGTGCAATGGATGTGGAATAGATTAGAATGGAATGGAAAATGGAACGGAATGAAATGGAATACAGAATGGAATGGAAAGGAATACAGAAAGGAATGGAATGGAATGTGGAATGGAATGGAATGGAATCTGGAATGGAATGGAATGGAAGGTCGAATGAAATTGAATGGAAAATATAATGGAATGTTGAATGGACTGGAAAGGATAGAGGAATGGAATGTGTAATGGAAAGAATGGGAATGTGGAATGGAAATTGGAATGGAGTGGAAAGGAAAGTGGAATGAAATGTGTAATGGAATGGAATGGAATGTGGAACGGAATGGAAAGGAATGTGGAACGTAATGGAATGGAATTAGGAAAGGAACGGAATGCAATGTGGAATGGAATGGAATGGAATCTGGAAAGGAATGTGGAATGGAATGGATCATGGAATGGAATCTTTAATGCAATGGAATGTGGATTGGAATATGGAATGGAAGAGAATGGAAAGTGGAATAGAACGCGGAATGCAATTTAAATGAATGTGGAATCGAATGAGGAATGGAATGGATTAGACTGCAATGTGAAATGGAATCGAATGGAATGTGGAATGAAATGAAATGGAACGTGGAATTGAACGGAATGGAATGGAATGCCATGTGGAAAGGAATGGAGTGGAATGTGGAATGGAATGTGGAATGGACTGGAATGGAATAGAATGGAATAGAATGTGGAATGGAATGGAATCGAATGTGGAATGGAATGGAATGGAATGTGGAATGGAATGTGGAATAGAATGGAATGGAAAGTGGAATGGAATGTGTAATGGAACAGAATGGAAAGTGGAATGGAATGTGGAATGGAATGGAATGGAATTTGGAACGGAATGGAAAGGAATGATTAATGGAATGCCATGGAATGTGGAATGGAAAGGAATGGAATGTGGAATGCAATGCAATGGAATGTGGAATGGAATAGAATGTGAAATGGAATGTGGAATTGAATGGAATGCAAAGAAATGTGGAATGGAATGGAATGGAATGTGCAATGGAAAGGGGAATTAAATGTGGAATGGAATGGGATGGAATGTGGAAAGGAATGGAAAGGAATGTAGAATGGAATGGAATGGAATGCGGAATGGATAGGAATGGAATGTGGAATGGAATGTGGAATGGAGTGGAATGGAATGCGCAATGTAATGTGGAATGGAATTGGTCGTGGAATGGAATGTGGAATGTGACGGAATGGAATGTGGAATGTAATAGAATGGAATGTGAAATGGAATATTGAAAGGAATTTGTAATGGAATGGAATGGATTGTGGAATGGAAAGTGGAAAGGAACGGAAATGAATAAGGAATAGAATGTGGAATGGAATGTAATGCAATCCAATGTGGAATGGAATGGAACGGAATGAAATGTGGAATGGAATGGAATGCAATGAAATGCAATGCAATGTGGAATGGAATGGGTTGGAATGTGGAATAGAATGGAATCCAACATGGAATGGAATGGAATGGAAAGTGGAATGAAATGTAGAATGGAATGGAATGGAATAGAAAAGAATGTGGAAAGGAATGGAATGGGATATGGAATAGAATGGAATGGAAATGAATGTGGAATGGAATGGAATCGAATGTGGTATGGAATGGAATGGAAAGTGGAATGGAATGGAATGGAATGAAATGTGTTATGGAATGGATTTCGTTGTGGAATGGAATGGAAGTCAATGTGGAATTGAATGGAATGGAATGTGGAATGGAATGGAATTGAATGTGATGTGGAAAGGATTGGAATGTGGAATGGAAAGTGGAATGGAATGGAACGGAATGGAATGGAATGTGGAAAGGAATGGAATGGAATATGGAATGGAATGAAATTGAATATGTAATTTAATGAAATGGAATGGAGAGAAATCTTTAATGGAATTCAGTGGTATGTGGAATGGAATGTTGAATGGAATGGAAAAGAATGTGCAATGGAATGTGGAATGGAATGGAATGAAAGGTGGAAAGGAATGTAGAATGGAATGGAAATGAATGTGGAATGGAATGTGGAATGGAATTTGGAATGGAATGGAATGGAATGCAATGTGGAATGGAATGTAATGCAATGTGGAATGTAATCGAATGGAATGTGGAATGGAGTGGAATGGAATGCAATGTTGAATGGAATGGAATGTTATACAATGCAGAATGGGATGGAATGTAAAGTGGAATGAAAAGCAATGGAATGTGGAATGGAATGGAAAGGAACATTGAATGGAATGGAAAGAACGTGGAATGGAATGTGGCATGGAACGGAATGGAATGTGGAATGGAATGGAATGGAATGAAATGTGGAAAGGAATGGATTTGAGTCTGGAATGGAATGCAATGGAATGTGGAATGGAATAGAATGGAATGGAATGCAATGTGCAATAGAATAGAATGCAATGTTGAATGGATTGTAATGGAATGTGGAATGGAATGAAAAGTGGTATGGAATAGAATAGAATGCAATGTGGACTGGAATAGAATGGAATGTGGAATGCAATGGAATGGAATGTGGAATGGAATGGAATGGAAATTGGAAACGAAAGGAATGGAATGTGGAATGGAATGTGGAATGGAATGTGGAATGGAAAGGAATGGAATGTGGAAAGAAATGTGGAATGGAATGTGGAATGGAATGTGGAATGGAACGGAATGGAATGTGGAATGCAATGTGGAATGGAATGTGGAATGCAATGTGGAATGGGAAGAAATGGAATGGAATATGTAATGGAATGGAATGAAATATGTAATGGAAAGTGGAATGGAATGGAATGCAACATAGAATGGAATGTGCGATGGAATGTGTAATGTAATGTAATGGAATGTGGAATTGAATGTGGGATGGAATGGAATGGAATGTGGAATGGAATGCAATGCAATATGCAAAGGAATGTGGAAGGAAATTTGCAATGAAATATGGAATGGAAAGGAGTGGAATGTGGAATGGAATGTGGAAAGGAATGGAATGGAATGTGACATTGAAGGGAATTTTATGTGGAATAGAATGTGTAATGGAATGGAATGGAATGGAAAGGAATGGAACTTGGAATGCAACGTAGAGTGGAACGTGGAATGGAATGTGGAATGGAAAGTGGAATGGAAGGTTGAATGGAATGAAATGGAATGTTGAATGGAATGCAATGGAACGTGGAATGGAATGGAATGAAATGGAATATGGTATGTTAAGTGGAATGGAATGGAATGGAACGTGGAATAGAATGTGGAATGTAACCTCTAATGGAACGTAGAATGGAACGTGGAATGGAATATAATGGAATGTGGAATGGAATGGATTGTGGAATGGAATGGAATGCAATGTGGAATGGAACGTCGAATGGAACGTGGAATGGAACAAGGGATTGAATGGAACGTGGAATGGAATGTGGAATGCAATGGAATGGAATGTGGAATGCAACGTGGAATGGAATGTAACGGAACGTTAAATGGAATGGAATGGAACCTAGAATGGAACATGGAATGGAACGTGGAATGGAATGTGGAATGGAATGGAATGCTATGTGGAACGGAATGGAATGGCATATTGAATGGAATGGAATTTAGAATGGAATGGAATGGAAAGTGGAAGGCAATGTGGAAACGAATGGAATGGAATGTGGAATGGAATGGAATGCAATATGAATGGAATGGAATGAAATTTAATGTTGAATGGAAAGTTGAAAGGAATGTGCAATGAAATGGAATGGAACATGAAATGGAATGGAATGGAATAGAATGGAAAGCAGAATGGAATGTGGAATGGAACGGAATGGAATGCAATGTGTAATTGAATGTGCATTGGAATGTGAAATGGAACCTGGAATGGAATGATATGGACCGTGGAATGTAATGTGGAATGTAATTTAATGGAATGTGGAACGGAATGTGGAATGGAATAGAATGGAATGTGGAATGGAATGTGAAATTGAATGGATCGTGGAATGGAATGAACAATGGAATGGAATGGAATGTGGAATGGAAAGTGGAATGGAATGGAATGTAATTTGGAAAGGAATGGAATGGAATGTTTAAAGGAATGCAACGGAATGCAATGTGGAATTGAATGGAATTCAATGTGGAATGGAATGGAATGGAATGTGGAATGGAATGGAATGGGATGTGGAATGGAATTTGGAATGGAATGGAATGGAATGGAAAGGAATGGAATGTGGAAAGGAAAGGAATGGAATATGGAATGGAATTGAATGGAATGGAATTTTGAATGGTTTGGAATTGAATGTGGAATGGAACAGAATGGAATTTGGAATGGAATGGTATGGAATGCAATGTGGACTGGAATGGAATGCAATGTAGAATTGAATGGAATGCAATGTGGTATGGAATGGAATGGAATGGAACGTGATATTGAATGGAATGTAATGAAGTGTGGAATGGAATGGAATGGAAAGCAATGTGGAATGGAGTGGAATGGAATGTGGAATTGAATGCAATGGAATGTGCAAAGAATGGAATGGAATGTGGAATGGAATGGAATGGAATGGAATGGAATGGAATGTGGAATGTAACAGAATGTAATATGGAATGGAATGGAATGTGGAATGGAATGGAATTGAATATTTAATGGAATGGAATGGAATGTGGAATGGAAAGCAATGGAATGTGGAGTGGAATGGAAAGGGAATTGGAATGGAATGCTATGGAATGTGGAATGGAATTTGGATTTAAATGGAAAGGAATGGAATGGAATGGGATGTGGAATGGAATGGAATGGAATGGAATGGAATGGAATTTCAAATGGAATGGAATGTGGAATGGAATGGAATGGAATGTGCAATGAAATGCAATGGAGAGGAATGTGGAACGGAATGTATAGGAATGTAGAATGGAATGTGGAATAGAATGTGCAATGGAATGTGGAATGCAATGGAGTGAAATATGGAATGCAATGTGACTGGAATGGAGTGGAATGTGGAATGGAACGGAATGGAATGTGGAATGGAATGTGGAATGGAATGGAATGTGGAATGGAATGTGGAGTGGAATGGAATGGAATGTGGAATGGAAAGTGGAATGGAATGTAAAGGAAAGTGGAATGGAACGTGGATTGGAATGTAGTGGAACGTACAAAGGAACGTGGAATGGAACGTGCAACGGAATGGAATGGAATGTGGAATGGAAAGTGGAATGGAATGGAATGGAACGGGTAGTGGAACATGGAATGCAAGGTGAAAAGAACGTGGAACGGAACGTGGAATGGAAAGTGCAATGAAATGGAATGGAATGTGCAATAGAACGAGGAAAGGAATGTGCAATGGAATGCGGAATGGAATGCGGAATGGAACGCGGAATGGAATGGAATGGAATGAGGAATGGAACTTGGAATGGAGTGTACAACGGAATGTGGAATGGAACGTGGTATGAAATGGAAGGAAAACTGGAATGGAACGTGGAATGGAGTGGAATGGAACGTGGAATGTATCGTGGAAAGGAATTTGTAATAGAACGTGGAATGGAACGTGGAATGGAAGGTGGAATGGAATATGGAATGGAATGTGCAATGGAATGTTTAATGGAATGTGTAATGGCACGTGGAATGGAATTTGTTATGGAATATAATGGAATGTGGAATGGAAAGTGGAGGGGAATGGAAGGAATATGGAGTGGAATGCAATGGGAGGTTAAATGGAATGTGGAATTGAATGGAATGGAATGTGGAACATAATGTGGAATGGAATGGGATGGAATGGAAAGGAATGGAACTTGGAATGCAACGTAGAGTGGAACGTGGAAAGGAATGTGGAATGGAAAGTGGAATGGAAGGTTGAATGGAATGAAATGGAATGTTGAATGGAATGCAATGGAACGTGGAATGGAATGGAATGAAATGGAATATGGTATGTAAAGCGGAATGGAATGTAATGGAACGTGGAATAGAATGCGGAATGAAACCTCTAATGGAACGTAGAATGGAACGTGGAATGGAATATAATGGAATGTGGAATGGAATGGATTGTGGAATGGAATGGAATGCAATGTGGAATGGAACGTCGAATGGAACGTGGAATGGAACAAGGAATTGAATGGAACGTGGAATGGAATGTGGAATGTAATGGAATGGAATGTGGAATGGAACGTGGAATGGAATGTAACGGAACGTTAAATGGAATGGAATGGAACCTAGAATGGAACATGGAATGGAACGTGGAATGGAATGTGGAATACAAAGTAGAATGGAATGTGGCATGAAGTGAAATGGAATGTGGAATAGAATCGAACATGGAATGGAATGGAATGGAATGTGGAGTGGAAAGTGGAATGGAACGTGGAATGGAACATGTAATGGAACGTGGAATGGAATGTTAAATGAAATGTAGAATCAAATGTGGAATGGAATGGAACGTGCAATGGAATGGAATGGAATGCGGAATGGAAAGAATGGAATGTGGAACAGAAAGCAATGGAATGGAACTGAATGGAATGGAATGTGGAATGGAATGGAATAGACTGGAATGGAATGAGGAATGCAATGGAATAGAATGTGTAAAGGAATTTGGAAAGTAATTGAATGGAATGTAGAATGGAATGTGGAACGGAAAGGAATGGAATTTGGAATAGAATGGAAAGGAAAGGAATGTGGAATGGAATGTGGAATGGAACGTAGTGGAATATGGAATGGAATGGAATGGAAAGTGGAATGGAATGTGGAATGGAATGTAGTGGAATGCAGAATGGAATGGAATGGAATGTGGAATGGCATGGATTGGAATGTGCAATGGAATGGAATGGAATGTGGAATGGAATGTGGAATGGAATGTAGAATGGAATGCGGAATGGAATGGGATGGAATGTGGAATGGATGTGGAATGGAAAGGAATGGAATGTGGAATGGAATGTAGAATGGAATGTGGAATGGAATGTGGAATTCAATGTGGAATGGAATGTGGAATGGAGTGGATTAAAATGGAATATGGAATGGAATGGAATGGTAAGTGGAATGGAATGTGGAATGGAATGGAATGGAATGTGTAATGGAATATGGAATGGAATGGAATGTGCAATGTAATGAGGAATGGAATGGAACGTGGAATGTAACATGTAATGGAACTTGGAATGGAAAAAGGAATGGAAAGTGGAAGAGAGAGGAATTGAATGTGGAATGGAATGGAATGGAACGGAACGTTTAATGGAATGGAATGGAACCTGGAATGGAACATGGAGTGGAACGTGGAATGGAATGTGGAATGGAAAGTAGAATTGAATGTGGAATGGAGTGAAATGGAATGTGGAATGGAATGGAACGGAATGGAACGTGGAGTAGAAAGTGGAATGGAACGTTTAATGGAACGTGGAATGGAATGTGGAATGCAACGTAGAATGAAACGTGGAATGGAATGAAATTGAAATGAATGTGGAATGGAATGGAATGGAATGTGCAATGTAATGGAAAGGAATGTGCAATATAATGGAATGGAATGTGGATTGGAAAGAATGGAATGTGGAACGGAATGCAATGGAATGGAATTGCAAGGAATGGAATGTGGAATGGAATTTAATAGACTGAATGGAATGAGGAAAGAAATGGAATAGAATGTGGAAAAAAATTTTGAAAGGAATGGAAAGGAATGAAGAATGGAATGTGGAATGGAATGTGGAATGTGGAATGGAATACAGTGGAATGTGGAGTGGAATGGAATGGAACGTGGAATGGAATGTGGAATGGAATGTAGTGGACTGTGGAAAGGAATTGAATGGACTGTGGAAAGGAATGTGGAATGGAATGTAGTGGAATGCGGAATGGAATGGAAAGGAAATTGGAAAGTAATGGAAAGGAATATGGAATGGAATAGAATGGAATGTGTAATGAAATGTGGAGTGGAATGGAATGGACTGTAGAATGCCATCTGGAATGGAATGCAACGGAATATAAAATGGAATGGAATGGAATGTGGAGTGGAATGTGGACTGGAACAGAATGGAATGTGGAGAGGAATATGGAATCGCATGGAATGGAATGAGGAATGAAATGGAATGGAATGTGGATACGAATATGGAATCGCATTGAATGGAATGAGGAATGAAATGGAATGGAATATGGAATGGGATGATATGGAATGTGGAATGGAATGTGCAATGGAATGTCGAATGGAATGTGGAATGGAATGTGTAGTGGAATGTGGAATAGAGTATGGAATGGAATGTGGAATGGAATGGAATGGAATTTGGAATGGAATGTGGAGTGCAATGATGAATGGAATGTGGAATTGAATGTAATGGAATGCAGAAAGGAATGGAATGGAATGAATTGAGGAATGGAATGTGGAATGGAAGGTGGAATGGAATGGAATGGAACGCGGAATGGAATGTGGAATGGAACGTGGAATGGAACATAGAACGGAACTTGGAGCGGAATGTGGAATGGAACGTGGAATGGATCGTGCAATGAAATGTTATATGGAACCTGTAATGGAATGGAATGGAATGTGGAATCGATTGTGGAATGGAACGTGGAATGGAACGTGGAATGGAATGGAATGTGTAATGGAATGGAATGGAATGTGGATTGGAATGGAATGGAATTTGGATAGGAATGGAATGGAATATGGAATGGAACGGAATTGAATGTGGATTGGAATGGGATGGAATGTGGAATGGAATGGAATGAAATGTGGAATGAAACGGAATGGAATGTGCAGTGGAATATGGAATGGAAAGGAATGGAATGTGGAATGGAATGGAATGGAATGTGGAATGGAATGTGGAATGGACTGTGGAATGAAAAGTGGAATGGAATAGAATGGAAAGTGGAATTGATTGTGGAATGGAATTGAACGGAAAGTTACATGGAATGTGGAACGGAATGTGGACTGGAATGGAATGGAATGTGTAATGGAATGTGGACTGGAATGGAATGGAATGGGGTATGGAATGTGGAACGGAATGGAGTGGAAAGCGGAATAGAATGGAGAGGAATGGAATGTGGAATGGAAAGTGGAATAGAATGCAATGGAATGTGTAATGGAACGGAATAGATTGTGGAATGCAATGGAATGAAATGGAAAGCTACATGGATTTTGGAATGGAACGTGGAACAGCATGAAATGGAACGTGGAATTGAATGGGATGGAACATGGAATGGAATCGAATGGAATGTGGAACGGAACATGGAATGGAAAGTGGAATGGAATGTGGAATGGAATGTAGAATGGAATGGAATGGAATGTGGAATGTAAAGTGGAATAGAATGGAATGGAATGTGTAATGGAACGGGATGGATTGTGGAATGGAATGGAAAGAAATGAAATTGTAAATGGATTGTGGAATGGAACGTGGAACGGCATGAAATGGAACGTGGAATTGAATGGGATGGAACATGGAATAGAATGGAATGGAAAGTGGAACAGAACATGGAATGGAAAGTGGAATGGAATGTGGAATGGAATGTGGAATGGAATGTAGAATGAAATGGAATGGAAAGTGGAATGGAATGTGGAATGGAATGGAAAGGAATATGCAAAGGAATATGGAATGGAATGTGGAATGCAAAGTGAAATGGAACGCAATGGAATGTAGAAAGGAATGTGGAATAGAACGTGGAATGGAAAGTGGAATGGAATACGATGTAAAGTGGAATGGAATGTGGAATGGAACGTGGAATGGAAGGTGGAATGGAAAGGAATGTAACGTAGAATGGAATGTGGAATGTAAAGGAAAGGAATGTGGAATGGAATGTAGAATGTAATGTGGAATGGAATGGAATGGAATGCAATGTGTAATTGAATGTGGATTGGAATGTGAAATGGAACCTGGAATGGAATGATATGGACCGTGGAATGTAATGTGGAATGTAATTTAATGGAATGTGGAACGGAATGTGGAACGGAATAGAATGGAATGTGGAAGGGAATGTGAAATTGAATGGATCGTGGAATGGAATGGAATGGAATTTGGAAAGGAATGGAATGGAATGTTTAAAGGAATGCAATGGAATGCAATGTGGAATTGAATGGAATTCAATGTGGAATGGAATGTGGAATGGAATGGAATGGGATGTGGAATGGAATTTGGAATGGAATGGAATGGAATGGAAAGGAATGGAATGTGGAAAGGAAAGGAATGGAATATGGAATGGAATTGAATGGAATGGAATTTTGAATGGGATGGAATTGAATGTGGAATGGAACGGAATGGAATTTGGAATGGAATGGTATGGAATGCAATGTGGAATGGAATGGAATGCAATGTAGAATTGAATGGAATGCAATGTGGTATGGAATGGAATGGAACGTGATATTGAATGGAATGTAATGAAGTGTGGAATGGAATGGAATGGAAAGCAATGTGGAATGGAGTGGAATGGAATGTGGAATTGAATGCAATGGAATGTGGAATGGAATGGAATGTGGAATGGAATGGAATGGAATGTGGAATGTAACAGAATGTAATATGGAATGGAATGGAATGGAATGAGGAATGGAATGGAATTGAATATTTAATGGAATGGAATGGAATGTGGAATGGAAAGCAATGGAATGTGGAGTGGAATGGAAAGGGAATTGGAATGGAATGCTATGGAATGTGGAATGGAATTTGGATTTAAATGGAAAGGAAAGGAATGGAATGGGATGTGGAATGGAATGGAATGGAATGGAATGGAATGGAATGTGGAATGAAATGCAATGGAGAGGAATGTGGAACGGAATGTATAGGAATGTAGAATGGAATGTGGAATAGAATGTGCAATGGAATGTGGAATGCAATGGAGTGAAATATGGAATGCAATGTGACTGGAATGGAGTGGAATGTGGAATGGAACGGAATGGAATGTGGAATGGAATGTGGAATGGAATGGAATGTGGAATGGAATGTGGAGTGGAATGGAATGGAATGTGGTATGGAAAGTGGAATGGAATGTAAGGAAAAGTGGAATGGAACGTGGATTGGAACGTAGTGGAACGTACAAAGGAACGTGGAATGGAACGTGCAATGGAATGGAATGGAATGTGGAATGGAAAGTGGAATGGAATGGAATGGAACGGGTAGTGGAACGTGGAATGCAAGGTGAAAGGAACGTGGAATGGAACGTGGAATGGAAAGTGCAATGAAATGGAATGGAATGTGCAATAGAACGAGGAAAGGAATGTGCAATGGAATGCGGAATGGAATGCGGAATGGAACGCGGAATGGAATGGAATGGAATGTGGAATGGAACTTGAATGGAATGGAACGTGGAATGGAACGTGGATTGAAAGATGGAATGGAATGAGGAATGGAACTTGGAATGGAATGTACAACGGAATGGGGAATGGAACGTGGTATGAAATGGAAGGAAAACTGGAATGGGACGTGGAATGGAGTGGAATGGAACGTGGAATGTATCGTGGAATGGAATTTGTAATAGAACGTGGAATGGAACGTGGAATGGAAGGTGGAATGGAATATGGAATGGAATGTGCAATGGAATGTTTAATGGAATGTGTAATGGCACATGGAATGGAATTTGTTATGGATTATAATGGAATGTGGAATGAAAAGTGGAGGGGAATGGAAGAAATATGGAATGGAATGCAATGGGAGGTTAAATGGAATGTGGAATTGAATGGAATGGAATGTGGAATAGAATGTGGAATGGAATGGGATGGAATGGAAAGGAATGGAACTTGGAATGCAACGTAGAGTGGAACGTGGAATGGAACGTGGAATGGAAAGTGGAATGGAAGGTTGAATGGAATGAAATGGAATGTTGAATGGAATGCAATGGAACGTGGAATGGAATGGAATGAAATGGAATATGGTATGTAAAGCGGAATGGAATGGAATGGAACATGGAATAGAATGTGGAATGAAACCTCTAATGGAACATAGAATGGAACGTGGAATGGAATATAATGGAATGTGGAATGGAATGGATTGTGGAATGGAATGGAATGCAATGTGGAATGGAACGTCGAATGGAACGTGGAATGGAACAAGGAATTGAATGGAATGTGGAATGCAATGGAATGGAATGTGGAATGGAAGGTGGAATGGAATGTAACGGAACGTTAAATGGAACGGAATGGAACCTAGAATGGAACATGGAATGGTACGTGGAATGGAATGTGGAATGCAACGTAGAATGGAATGTGGAATGAAGTGAAATGGAATGTGGAATAGAATCGAACATGGAATGGAATGGAATGGAACGTGGAGTGGAAAGTGGAATGGAACGTGGAATGGAACATGTAATGGAACGTGGAATGGAATGTTAAATGAAATGTAGAATCAAATGTGGAATGGAATGGAATGTGCAATGGAATGGAATGGAATGCGGAATGGAAAGAATGGAATGTGGAACGGAAAGGAATGGAATGGAACTGAATGGAATGGAATGTGGAATGGAATGGAATAGACTGGAATGGAATGAGGAATGCAATGGAATAGAATGTGTAAAGGAATTTGGAAAGTAATTGAATGGAATGTAGAATGGAATGTGGAACGGAAAGGAATGGAATTTGGAAGAGAATGGAAAGGAATGAAATGTGGAATGGAATGTGGAATGGAATGTGGAATGGAACGTAGTGGAATATGGAATGGAATGGAATGGATTGGAATGTGGAATGGAATGTAGTGGAATGTAGAATGGAATGGAATGGAATGTGGAATGGCATGGATTGGAATGTGGAATGGAATGGAATGGAATGTGGAATGGAATGGAATTGAATATTTAATGGAATGGAATGGTATGTGGAATGGAAAGCAATGGAATGTGGAGTGGAATGGAAGGGGAATTGGAATGGAATGCTATGGAATGTGGAATGGAACTTGGATTTAAATGGAAAGGAATGGAATGGAATGGGATGTGGAATGGAATGGAATGGAATTTCAAATGGAATGGAATGTGCAATGGAATGGAATGGAATGTGGAATGAAATGCAATGGAGAGGAATGTGGAACGGAATGTATAGGAATGTAGAATGGAATGTGGAATAGAATGTGCAATGGAATGTGGAATGCAATGGAGTGAAATATGGAATGCAATGTGACTGGAATGGAGTGGAATGTTGAATGGAACGGAATGGAATGTGGAATGGAATGTGGAATGGAATGGAATGTGGAATGGAATGTGGAGTGGAATGGAATGGAATGTGGAATGGAAAGTGGAATGGAATGTAAAGGAAAGTGGAATGGAACGTGGATTGGAATGTAGTGGAACGTACAAAAGAACGTGGAATGGAACGTGCAATGGAATGGAATGGAATGTGGAATGGAAAGTGGAATGGAATGGAATGGAACGGGTAGTGGAACGTGGAATGCAAGGTGAAAGGAACGTGGAACGGAACGTGGAATGGAAAGTGCAATGAAATGGAATGGAATGTGCAATAGAACGAGGAAAGGAATGTGCAATGGAATGCGGAATGGAATGCGGAATGGAACGCGGAATGGAATGGAATGGAATGTGGAATGGAACTTGAATGGAATGGAACGTGGAATGGAACGTGGATTGAAAGATGGAATGGAATGAGGAATGGAACTTGGAATGGAATGTACAAAGGAATGTGGAATGGAACGTGGTATGAAATGGAAGGAAAACTGGAATGGAACGTGGAATGGAGTGGAATGGAACGTGGAATGTATCGTGGAATGGAATTTGTAATAGAACGTGGAATGGAACGTGGAATGGAAGGTGGAATGGAATATGGAATGGAATGTGCAATGGAATGTTTAATGGAATGTGTAATGGCACGTGGAATGGAATTTGTTAGGGAATATAATGGAATGTGGAATGGAAAGTGGAGGGGAATGGAAGGAATATGGAATGGAATGCAATGGGAGGTTAAATGGAATGTGGAATAGAATGGATTGGAATGTGGAATAGAATGTGGAATGGAATGGGATGGAATGGAAAGGAATGGAAGTTGGAATGCAACGTAGAGTGGAACGTGGAATGGAATGTGGAATGGAAAGTGGAATGGAAGGTTGAATGGAATGAAATGGAATGTGGAATGGAATGCAATGGAACGTAGAATGGAATGGAATGAAATGGAATATGGTATGTAAAGCGGAATGGAATGGAATGGAACGTGGAATAGAATGTGGAATGAAACCTCTAATGGAACGTAGAATGGAACGTGGAATCGAATATAATGGCATGTGGAAGGGAATGGATTGTGGAATGGAATGGATTGCAGAATGGAATGGAATGCAATGTGGAATGGAACGTCGAATGGAACGTGGAATGGAACAAAGAATTGAATGGAACGTGGAATGGAATGTGGAATGGAATGGAATGGAATGTGGAATGGAACGTGGAATGGAATGTAATGGAACGTTAAATGGAATTGAATGGAACCTAGAATGGAACATGGAATGGAACGTGGAATGGAATGTGGAATGCAAAGTAGAATGGAATGTGGAATGAAGTGAAATGGAATGTGGAATAGAATCGAACATGGAATGGAATGGAATGGAACGTGGATTGGAAAGTGGAATGGAACGTGGAATGGAACATGTAATGGAACGTGGAATGGAATGTTAAATGAAATGTAGAATCAAATGTGGAATGGAATGGAATGTGCAATGGAATGGAATGGAATGCGGAATGCAAAGAATGGAATGTGGAACGGAAAGCAATGGAATGGAACTGAATGGAATGGAATGTGGAATGGAATGGAATAGACTGGAATGGAATGAGGAATGCAATGGAATAGAATGTGTAAAGGAATTTGGAAAGTAATTGAATGGAATGTAGAATGGAATGCGGAACGGAAAGGAATGGAATTTGGAATAGAATGGAAAGGAAAGGAATGTGGAATGGAATGTGGAATGGAACGTAGTGGAATATGGAATGGAATGGAATGGAATGTGGAATGGAATGTGGAATGGAATGTAGTCGAATGTAGAATGGAATGGAATGTGGAATGGCATGTATTGGAATGTGGAATGGAATGGAATGGAATGTGGAATGGAATGTGGAATGGAATGTAGAATGGAATGTGGAATGGAATGGGATGGAATGTGGAATGGATGTGGAATGGAAAGGAATGGAATGTGGAATGTAATGTAGAATGGAATGTGGAATGGAATGGAATGGTATGTGGAACGGAATGGAATGGCATATTGAATGGAACGGAATTTGGAATGGAATGGAATGGGAAGTGGAAGGGAATGTGGAAAGGAATGGAATGGAATGTGGAATGGAATGGAATGCAATATGAATGGAATGGAATGAAATTTAATGTTGAATGGAAAGTTGAAAGGAATGTGCAAGGAAATGGAATGGAACATGAAATGGAATTGAATGGAATAGAATGGAAAGTAGAATGGAATGTGGAATTAAAAGGAATGGAATTTCTATTGGAACGGATAGGAATGGAAAGTGGAAGGGAATGGGGAATTAAATGGAAATGAATGTGGAATTAAATGGTATGGAATTCGGAATGAAATGTTACGGAATGGAATGGAATGGAATGCAATGTGTAATTGAATGGAAAGGAATGTGGAATGGAATGGAATGGAATATGGAATGGAATGGAATGGAATGGAAATTGGAATGGAATGGGATGGGACGTGGAATGGAATGTGGAATTGAATTTGGAATGGAATGGAACGGAATGGAATCTGCAATTGAATGTGGAATGGAATTGAGTGGAATGTGGAATGGAATGGAATGGAATGTGGAATGTAATGAGGAATGGAATGGAACGTGGAATGTAACATGTAATGGAACTTGGAAGGGAAAAAGGAATGGAAAGTGGAAGAGAGACGAATTGAATGTGGAATGGAATGGAATGGAACGGAACGTTTAATGGAATGGAATGGAACCTGGAATGGAACATGGAGTGGAACGTGGAATGGAATGTGGAATGGAAAGTAGAATGGAATGTGGAATGGAGTGAAATGGAATGTGGAATGGAATGGAATGGAATGGAACGTGGAGTAGAAAGTGGAATGGAACGTTTAATGGAACGTGGAATGGAATGTGGAATGCAACGTAGAATGAAACGTGGAATGGAATGAAATTGAAATGAATGTGGAATGGAATGGAAAGGAATGTGCAATGTAATGGAAAGGAATGTGCAATATAATGGAATGGAATGTGGATTGGAAAGAATGGAATGTGGAACGGAATGCAATGGAATGGAATTGCAAGGAATGGAATGTGGAATTGAATTTAATAGACTGAATGGAATGAGGACTGAAATGGAATAGAATGTGGAAAAAAATTTGGAAAGGAATGGAAAGGAATGAAGAATGGAATGTGGAATGGAATGTGGAATGTGGAATGGAATACAGTGGAATGTGGAATGGAATGGAATGGAACGTGGAATGGAATGTGGAATGGAATGTAGTGGAATGTGGAAAGGAATTGAATGGAATGTGGAAAGGAATGTGGAATGGAATGTAGTGGAATGCGGAATGGAATGGAAAGGAAATTGGAAAGTAATGGAATGGAACATGGAATGGAATAGAATGGAATGTGTAATGAAATGTGGAGTGGAATGGAATGGACTGTAGAATGCCATCTGGAATGGAATGCAACGGAATATAAAATGGAATGGAATGGAATGTGGAGTGGAATGTGGACTGGAACAGAATAGAATGTGGAGAGGAATATGGAATCGCATGGAATGGAATGAGGAATGAAATGGAATGGAATGTGGATACGAATATGGAATCGCATTGAATGGAATGAGGAATGAAATGGAATGGAATATGGAATGGGATGATATGGAATGTGGAATGGAATGTGCAATGGAATGTCGAATGGAATGTGGAATGGAATGTGTAGTGGAATGTGGAATAGAGTATGGAATGGAATGTGGAATGGAATGGAATGGAATTTGGAATGGAATGTGGAGTGCAATGCCGAATGGAATGTGGAATTGAATGTAATGGAATGCAGAACGGAATGGAATGAATGAATTGAGGAATGGAATGTGGAATGGAAGGTGGAATGGAATGGAATGGAACGCGGAATGGAATGTGGAATGGAACGTGGAATGGAACATAAAACGGAACTTGGAGCGGAATGTGGAATGGAACGTGGAATGGATCGTGCAATGAAATGTTATATGGAACCTGTAATAGAATGGAATGGAATGTGGAATCGATTGTGGAATGGAACGTGGAATGGAACGTGGAATGGAATGGAATGTGTAATGGAATGGAATGGAATGTGGATTGGAATGGAATGGAATTTGGATAGGAATGGAATGGAATTGAATGTGAATTGGAATGGGATGGAATGTGGAATGGAATGGAATGTAATGAAATGTGGAATGAAACGGAATGGAATGTGCAGTGGAATATGGAATGGAAAGGAATGGAATGTGGAATGGAATGGAATGGAATGTGGAATGGAATGTGGAATGGACTGTGGAATGAAAAGTGGAATGGAATAGAATGGAAAGTGGAATTGATTGTGGAATGGAATTGAACGGAAAGTTACATGGAATGTGGAATGGAATGTGGAAAGGAATGGAATGGAATGTGTAATGGAATGTGGACTGGAATGGAATGGAATGGGGTATGGAATGTGGAACGGAATGGAGTGGAAAGCGGAATAGAATGGAGAGGAATGGAATGTGGAATGGAAAGTGGAATAGAATGCAATGGAATGTGTAATGGAACGGAATAGATTGTGGAATGCAATGGAATGAAATGGAAAGCTACATGGATTTTGGAATGGAACGTGGAACGGCATGAAATGGAACGTGGAATTGAATGGGATGGAACATGGAATGGAATCGAATGGAATGTGGAACGGAACATGGAATGGAAAGTGGAATGGAACGTGGAATGGAATGTAGAATGGAATGGAATGGAATGTGGAATGTAAAGTGGAATAGAATGGAATGGAATGTGTAATGGAACGGAATGGATTGTGGAATGGAATGGAAAGAAATGAAATTGTAAATGGATTGTGGAATGGAACGTGGAACGGCATGAAATGGAACGTGGAATTGAATGGGATGGAACATGGAATAGAATGGAATGGAAAGTGGAACAGAACATGGAATGGAAAGTGGAATGGAATGTGGAATGGAATGTAGAATGAAATGGAATGGAAAGTGGAATGGAATGTGGAATGGAATGGAAAGGAATATGCAAAGGAATATGGAATGGAATGTGGAATGCAAAGTGAAATGGAACACAATGGAATGTAGAAAGGAATGTGGAATAGAACGTGGAATGGAAAGTGGAATGGAATACAATGTAAAGTGGAATGGAATGTGGAATGGAACGTGGAATGGAAGGTGGAATGGAAAGGAATGTAACGTAGAATGGAATGTGGAATGTAAAGGAAAGGAATGTGGAATGGAATGTAGAATGTAATGTGGAATGGAATGGAATGGAATGCAATGTGTAATTCAATGTGGATTGGAATGTGAAATGGAACGTGGAATGGAAAGATATGGACCGTGGAATGTAATGTGGAATGTCATTTAATGGAATGTGGAACGGAATGTGGAACGGAATAGAATGGAATGTGGAATGGAATGTGAAATTGAATGGATCGTGGAATGAAATGAACAATGGAATGGAATGGAATGTGGAATGGAAAGTGCAATGGAATGGAATGTAATTTGGAAAGGAATGGAATGGAATGTTTAAAGGAATGCAATGGAATGCAATGTGGAATTGAATGGAATTCAATGTGGAATGGAATGGAATGGAATGTGGAATGGAATGGAATGGGATGTGGAATGGAATTTGGAATGGAATGGAATGGAATGGAAAGGAATGGAATGTGGAAAGGAAAGGAATGGAATATGGAATGGAATTGAATGGAATGGAATTTTGAATGAGATGGAATTGAATGTGGAATGGAACGGAATGGAATTTGGAATGGAATGGTATGGAATGCAATGTGGAATGGAATGGAATGCAATGTAGTATTGAATGGAATGCAATGTGGTATGGAATGGAATGGAAAGTGATATTGAATGGAATGTAATGAAGTGTGGAATGGAATGGAATGGAAAGCAATGTGGAATGGAGTGGAATGGAATGTGGAATTGAATGCAATGGAATGAGCAAAGAATGGAATGGAATGTGGAATGGAATGGAATGGAATGGAATGGAATGTGGAATGTAACAGAATGTAATATGGAATGGAATGGAATGTGGAATGGAATGGAATTGAATATTTAATGGAATGGAATGGAATGTGGAATGGAAAGCAATGGAATGTGGAGTGGAATGGAAAGGGAATTGGAATGGAATGGTATGGAATGTGGAATGGAATTTGGATTTAAATGGAAAGGAATGGAAAGGAATGGGATGTGGAATGGAATGGAATGGAATGGAATGGAATGGAATTTCAAATGGAATGGAATGTGGAATGGAATGGAATGGAATGTGCAATGAAATGCAATGGAGAGGAATGTGGAACGGAATGTATAGAAATGTTAAATGGAATGTGGAATAGAATGTGCAATGGAATGTGGAATGCAATGGAGTGAAATATGGAATGCAATGTGACTGGAATGGAGTGGAATGTGGAATGGAACGGAATGGAATGTGGAATGGAATGTGGAATGGAATGGAATGTGGAATGGAATGTGGAGTGGAATGGAATGGAATGTGGAATGGAAAGTGGAATGGAATGTAAAGGAAAGTGGAATGGAACGTGGATTGGAATGTAGTGGAACGTACAAAGGAACGTGGAATGGAACGTGCAATGGAATGGAATGGAATGTGGAATGGAAAGTGGAATGGAATGGAATGGAACGGGTAGTGGAACGTGGAATGCAAGGTGAAAGGAACGTGGAACGGAACGTGGAATGGAAAGTGCAATGAAATGGAATGGAATGTGCAATAGAAAGAGGAAAGGAATGTGCAATGGAATGCGGAATGGAATGCGGAATGGAACGCGGAATGGAATGGAATGTGGAATGGAACTTGAATGGAATGGAACGTGGAAAGGAACGTGGATTGAAAGATGGAATGGAATGAGGAATGGAACTTGGAATGGAATTTGTAATAGAACGTGGAATGGAACGTGGAATGGAAGGTGGAATGGAATATGGAATGGAATGTGCAATGGAATGTTTAATGGAATGTGTAATGGCACGTGGAATGGAATTTGTTATGGAATATAATGGAATGTGGAATGGAAAGTGGAGGGGAATGGAAGGAAAATGGAATGGAATGCAATGGGAGGTTAAATGGAATGTGGAATTGAATGGAATGGAATGTGGAATGTAATGTGGAATGCAATGGAATGGAATGTGGAATGGAACGTGGAATGGTATGTAACGGAACGTTAAATGGAATGGAATGGATCCTAGAATGGAACATGGAATGGAACGTGGAATGGAATGTGGAATGCAAAGTAGAATGGAATGTGGAATGAAGTGAAATGGAATGTGGAATAGAATAGAACATGGAATGGAATGGAATGGAACGTGGAGTGGAAAGTGGAATGGAACGTGGAATGGAACATGTAATGGAACGTGGAATGGAATGTTAAATGAAATGTAGAATCAAATGTGGAATGGAATGGAATGTGCAATGGAATGGAATGGAATGAGGAATGGAAAGAATGGAATGTGGAACGGAAAGCAATGGAATGGAACTGAATGGAATGGAATGTGGAATGGAATGGAATAAACTGGAATGGAATGAGGAATGCAATGGAATAGAATGTGTAAAGGAATTTGGAAAGTAATTGAATGGAATGTAGAATGGAATGTGGAACGGAAAGGAATGGAATTTGGAAGAGAATGGAAAGGAATGGAATGTGGAAAGGAATGTGGAATGGAATGTGGAATAGAACGTAGTGGAATATGGAATGGAATGCAATGGAATGTGGAATGGAATGTGGAATGGAATGTAGTGGAATGTAGAATGGAATGGAATGGAATGTGGAATGGCATGGATTGGAATGTGGAATGGAATGGAATGGAATGTGGAATGGAATGTGGAATGGAATGTAGAATGGAATGCGGAAT
This sequence comes from Pongo abelii, assembly GCF_028885655.2. Lineage (NCBI taxonomy): Eukaryota > Metazoa > Chordata > Mammalia > Primates > Hominidae > Pongo > Pongo abelii. Next base: position 7,393,490 of record NC_071999.2, read on the forward strand.
GGAATTGGATGGAATGTGGAATGGATGTGGAATGGAAAGGAATGGAATGTGGAATGGAATGGAATGGAATGGAATGTAGAATGGAATGTGGAATGGAATGGAATGGTATGTGGAACGGAATGGAATGGCATATTGAATGGAATGGAATTTGGAATGGAATGGAATGGAAAGTGGAAGGGAATGTGAAAAGGAATGGAATGGAATGTGGAATGGAACGCAATGCAATATGAATGGAATGGAATGAAATTTAATGTTGAATGGAAAGTTGAAAGGAATGTGCAATGAAATGGAATGGAACATGAAATGGAAAGGAATGGAATAGAATGGAAAGTAGAATGGAATGTGGAATGGAAAGCAATGGAATTTGTATTGGAACGGATAGGAATGGAAAGTGGAATGGAATGGGGAATTAAATGGAAATGAATATGGAATTAAATGGTATGGAATTCCGAATGAAATGTTACGGAATGGAATGGAATGGAATGGAATGTGTAATTGAATGGAATAGAATGTGGAATGGAATGGAATGGAATATGGAATGGAATGGAATGGAATGGAAATTGGAATGGAATGTGATGGATCGTGGAATGTAATGTGGAATTGAATTTGGAATGGAATGGTACGGAATGGAATCTGTAATTGAACGTGGAATGGAATTGAGTGGAATGTGGAATGTAATGGAATGGATTGTGGAATGGAATGGAAGCTGGAATGGAATGTCGAAAGGTGTGGAATGTATTGTGGAATGGAATGGAATGGAATGTGGAATGGAATGGAATGGAATGTGGAATGGAAAGGGGAATGGAATGGAAAGTGGAATGGAACGGATTGGAATATGGAATGGAATGGAATGCAATCTGTAATGGAATGGAATGTGGAATGGAATGTCAAATGGAATGTAATGTATTGTGGAATGGAATGGAATGGAATGTGGAATTAAATGGAATGGAAAGTGTAATGAAATGGTATGGAACGGAATAGCATGGAATGGAATGTGGAATTGAATGTAATGGAATGTAGAATGGAATGGAATAGAATTTGGAATGGAATGGGAAGGAATGCAATTTGGAATGGAATGGAATGCAACGTGGAATGTGATCTGGAATGGAATGGAATGGAATTTGGAATGGAATGGAATGGAATGGAATGTGGAATGGAATGTGGAATTCAATGTGGAATGGAATGTGGAATGGAGTGGATTAAAATGGAATATGGAATGGAATGGAATGGAATGGTAAGTGGAATGGAATGTGGAATGGAATGGAATGGAATGTGTAATGGAATATGGAATGGAATGGAATGGAATGTGGAAGGTAATGAGGAATGGAATGGAACGTGGAATGTAACATGTACTGGAACTTGGAATGGAAAAAGGAATGGAAAGTGGAAGAGAGAGGAATTGAATGTGGAATGGAATGGAATGGAACGGAACGTTTAATGGAATGGAATGGAACCTGGAATGGAACATGGAGTGGAACGTGGAATGGAATGTGGAATGGAAAGTAGAATGGAAAGTGGAATGGAGTGAAATGGAATGTGGAATGGAATGGAATGGAATGGAACGTGGAGTAGAAAGTGGAATGGAACGTTTAATGGAACGTGGAATGGAATGTGGAATGCAACGTAGAATGAAACGTGGAATGGAATGAAATTGAAATGAATGTGGAATGGAATGGAATGGAATGTGCAATGTAATGGAACGGAATGTGCAATATAATGGAATGGAATGTGGATTGGAAAGAATGGAATGTGGAACGGAATGCAATGGAATGGAATTGAAGGGAATGGAATGTTTAATGGAATTTAATAGACTGAATGGAATGAGGAATGAAATGGAAAAGAATGTGGAAAAATATTTGGAAAGGAATGGAAAGGAATGAGGAATGGAATGTAGAATGTGGAATGGAATACAGTGGAATGTGTAATGGAATGGAATGGAACGTGGAATGGAATGTGGAATGGAATGTAGTGGAATGTGGAAAGGAATTGAATGGAATGTGGAAAGGAATGTGGAATGGAATGTAGTGGAATGCGGAATGGAATGGAATGGAAATTGGAAAGGAATGGAATGGAATATGGAATGGAATAGAATGGAATGTGTAATGGAATGTGGAGTGGAATGGAATGGACTGTAGAATGGAATCTGGAATGGAATGCAACGGAATTTAAAATGGAATGGAATGGAATGAGGAGTGGAATGTGGACTGGTACAGAATGGAATGTGGAAAGGAATATGGAATCGAATGAAATGGAAGGAGGAATGAAATGGAATGGAATGTGGAATGGGATGATATGGAATATGGAATGGAATGTGCAATGGAATGTCGAATGGAATGTGGAATGGAATGTGTAGTGGAATGTGGAATAGAGTATGGAATGGAATGTGGAATGGAATGGAATGGAATTTGGAATGGAATGTGGAGTGCAATGCGGAATGGAATGTGGAATGGAATGTAATGGAATGCGGAATGGAATGTGGAATGCAATGCGGAATGGAATGTGGAATGGAATGTAATGGAATGTGGAATGGAATGTAATGGAATGAATTGAGGAATGGAATGTGGAATGGAAGGTGGAATGGAATGGAATGGAACGCGGAATGGAATGTGGAATGGAACGTGGAATGGAACATAGAACGGAACTTGGAGCAGAATGTGGAATGGAACGTCTAATGGATCGTGCAATGAAATATTATATGGAACCTGTAATGGAATGGAATGGAATGTGGAATCGATTGTGGAATGGAACGTGGAATGGAACGTGGAATGGAACGTGGAATGGAATGGAAAGTGTAATGGAATGGAATGGAATGTGGATTGGAATGGAATTGAACTTGGATAGGAATGGAATGGAATATGGAATGGAACGGAATAGAATGTGGATTGGAATGGGATGGAATGTGGAATGGAATGGAATGAAATGTGGAATGAAACGGAATGGAATGTGCAGTGGAATATGGAATGGAAAGGAATGGAATGTGGAAAGGAATGGAATGGAATGTGGAATGGAATGTGGAATGGACTGTGGAATGAAAAGTGGAATGGAATAGAATGGAAAGTGGAATTGAATGTGGAATGGAATTGAACGGAAAGTTAAATGAAAAGTGGAATGGAATGTGGAAAGGAATGGAATAGAATGTGTAATGGAATGTGGACTGGAATGGAATGGAATGGGGTATGGAATGTGGAACGGAATGGAGTGGAAAGCGGAATAGAATGGAGAGGAATGGAATGTGGAATGGAAAGTGGAATAGAATGGAATAGAATTTGTAATGGAACGGAATAGATTGTGGAATGCAATGGAATGAAATGGAAAGCTAAATGGATTTTGGAAAGGAACGTGGAACAGCATGAAATGGAACGTGGAATTGAATGTGATGGAACATGGAATGGAATCGAATGGAATGTGGAACAGAACATGGAATGGAAAGTGGAATGGAATGTGGAATGGAATGTAGAATGGAATGGAATGGAATGTGGAATGTAAAGTGGAATAGAATGGAATGGAATGTGTAATGGAACGGAAGGGATTGTGGAATGGAATGGAAAGAAATGAAATTGTAAATGGATTGTGGAATGGAACGTGGAACGGCATGAAATGGAACGTGGAATTGAATGGGATGGAACATGGAATAGAATGGAATGGAAAGTGGAACAGAACATGGAATGGAAGGTGGAATGGAATGTGGAATGGAATGAGGAATGGAATGTAGAATGAAATGGAATGGAAAGTGGAATGGAATGTGGAATGGAATGAAAGGAATATGCAAAGGAATATGGAATGGAATGTGGAATGCAAAGTGAAATGGAACGCAATGGAATGTAGAAAGGAATGTTGAATAGAACGTGGAATGGAAAGTGGAATGGAATACAATGTAAAGTGGAATGGAATGTGGAATGGAACGTGGAATGGAAGGTGGAATGGAAAGGAATGTAACGTAGAATGGAATGTGGAATGTAAAGGAAAGGAATGTGGAATGGAATGTAGAATGTAATGTGGAATGGAATGGAATGGAATGCAATGTGTAATTGAATGTGGATTGGAATGTGAAATGGAACGTGGAATGGAATGATATGGACCGTGGAATGTAATGTGGAATGTAATTTAATGGAATGTGGAACGGAATGTGGAACGGAATAGAATGGAATGTGGAATAGAATGTGAAATTGAATGGATCGTGGAATGGAATGAACAATGGAATGGAATGGAATGTGGAATGGAAAGTGGAACGGAATGGAATGTAATTTGGAAAGGAATGGAATGGAATGTTTAAAGGAATGCAATGGAATGCAATGTGGAATTGAATGGAATTCAATGTGGAATGGAATGGAATGGAATGTGGAATGGAATGGAATGGGATGTGGAATGGAATTTGGAATGGAATGGAATGGAATGGAAAGGAATGGAATGTGGAAATGAAAGGAATGGAATATGGAATGGAATTGAATGGAATGGAATTTTGAATGGGATTTAATTGAATGTGGAATGGAACGGAATGCAATTTGGAATGGAATGGTATGGAATGCAATGTGGAATGGAATGGAATGCAATGTAGAATTGAATGGAATGCAATGTGGTATGGAATGGAATGGAACGTGATATTGAATGGAATGTAATGAAGTGTGGAATGGAATGGAATGGAAAGCAATGTGGAATGGAGTGGAATGGAATGTGGAATTGAATGCAATGGAATGTGCAAAGAATGGAATGGAATGTGGAATGGAATGGAATGGAATGTGGAATGTAACAGAATGTAATAAGGAATGGAATGGAATGTGGAATGGAATGGAATTGAATATTTAATGGAATGGAATGGAATGTGGAATGGAAAGCAATGGAATGTGGAGTGTAATGGAAAGGGAATTGGAATGGAATGCTATGGAATGTGGAATGGAATTTGGATTTAAATGGAAAGGAATGGAATGGAATGGGATGTGGAATGGAATGGAATGGAATGGAATGGAATGGAATTTCAAATGGAATGGAATGTGGAATGGAATGGAATGGAATGTGGAATGAAATGCAATGGAGAGGAATGTGGAACGGAATGTACAGAAATGTAGAATGGAATGTGGAATAGAATGTGCAATGGAATGTGGAATGCAATGGAGTGAAATATGGAATGCAATGTGACTGGAATGGAGTGGAATGTGGAATGGAACGGAATGGAATGTGGAATGGAATGTGGAATGGAATGTGGAATGGAATGGAATGTGGAATGGAATGTGGAGTGGAATGGAATGGAATGTGCAATGGAAAGTGGAATGGAATGTAATGGAAAGTGGAATGGAACGTGGATTGGAATGTAGTGGAACGTACAAAGGAACGTGGAATGGAACGTGCAATGGAATGGAATGGAATGTGGAATGGAAAGTGGAATGGAATGGAATGGAATGGGTAGTGGAACGTGGAATGCAAGGTGAAAGGAACGTGGAACGGAACGTGGAATGGAAAGTGCAATGAAATGGAATGGAATGTGCAATAGAACGAGGAAAGGAATGTGCAATGGAATGCGGAATGGAATGCGGAATGGAACGCGGAATGGAATGGAATGGAATGTGGAATGGAACTTGAATGGAATAGAACGTGGAATGGAACGTGGATTGAAAGATGGAATGGAAAGAGGAATGGAACTTGGAATGGAATGTACAACGGAATGTGGAGTGGAACGTGGTATGAAATGGAAGGAAAACTGGAATGGAACGCGGAATGGAGTGGAATGGAACGTGAAATGTATCGTGGAATGGAATTTGTAATAGGACGTGGAATGGAACGTGGAATGGAAGGTGGAATGGAATATGGAATGGAATGTGCAATGGAATGTTTAATGGAATGTGTAATGGCACGTGGAATGGAATTTGTTATGGAATATAATGCAATGTGGAATGGAAAGTGGAGGGGAATTGAAGAAATATGGAAAGGAATGAAATGGGAGGTTAAATGGAATGTGGAATTGAATGGAATGGAATGTGGAATATAATGTGGAATGGAATGGGATGGAATGGAAAGGAATGGAACTTGGAATGCAACGTAGAGTGGAACGTGGAATGGAATGTGGAATGGAAAGTGGAATGGAAGGTTGAATGGAATGAAATGGAATGTTGAATGGAATGCAATGGAACGTGGAATGGAATGGAATGAAATGGAATATGGTATGTAAAGCGGAATGGAATGGAATGGAACGTGGAATAGAATGTGGAATGAAACCTCTAATGGAACGTAGAATGGAACGTGGAATGGAATATAATGGAATGTGGAATGGAATCGATTGTGGAATGGAATGGATTGCGGAATGGAATGGAATGCAATGTGGAATGGAACGTCGAATGGAACGTGGAATGGAACAAGGAATTGAATGGAACGTGGAATGGAATGTGGAATGTAATGGAATGGAATGTGGAATGGAACGTGGAATGGAATGTAACGGAACGTTAAATGGAGTGGAATGGAACCTAGAATGGAACATGGAATGGAACGTGGAATGGAATGTGGAATGCAAAGTAGAATGGAATGTGGAATGAAGTGAAATGGAATGTGGAATAGAATCGAACATGGAATGAAATGGAATGGAACGTGGATTGGAAAGTGGAATGGAACGTGGAATGGAACATGTAATGGAACGTGGAATGGAATGTTAAATGAAATGTAGAATCAAATGTGGAATGGAATGGAATGTGCAATGGAATGGAATGGAATGAGGAATGCAAAGAATGGAATGTCGAACGGAAAGCAATGGAATGGAACTGAATGGAATGGAATGTGGAATGGAATGGAATAGACTGGAATGGAATGAGGAATGCAATGGAATGGAATGTGTAAAGGAATTTGGAAAGTAATTGAATGGAATGTAGAATGGAATGTGGAACGGAAAGGAATGGAATTTGGAACAGAATGGAAAGGAAAGGAATGTGGAATGGAATGTGGAATGGAACGTAGTGGAATATGGAATGGAATGGAATGGAATGTGGAATGGAATGTGGAATGGAATGTAGTGGAATGTAGAATGGAATGGAATGGAATGTGGAAAGGCATGGATTGGAAGTGGAATGGAATGGAATGGAATGTGGAATGGAATGTGGAATGGAATGTGGAATGGAATGTAGAATGGAATGCGGAATGGAATGGGATGGAATGTGGAATGGATGTGGAATGGAAAGGAATGGAATGTGGAATGGAATGTAGAATGGAATGTGGAATGGAAAGGAATGGAATGGTATGTGGAACGGAAAGGAATGGCATATTGAATGGAATGGAATTTGGAATGGAATGGAATGGGAAGTGGAAGGGAATGTGGAAAGGAATGGAATGGAATGTGGAATGGAATGGAATGCAATATGAATGGAATGGAATGAAATTTAATGTTGAATGGAAAGTTGAAAGGAACGTGCAATGAAATGGAATGGAACATGAAATGGAATTGAATGGAATAGAATGGAAAGTAGAATGGAGTGTGGAATGGAACGGAATGGAATTTCTATTGGAACGGATAGGAATGGAAAGTGGAATGGAATGGGGAATTAAATGGAAATGAATGTGGAATTAAATGGTATGGAATTCGGAATGAAATGTTACGGAATGGAATGGAATGGAATGCAATGTGTAATTGAATGGAATGGAATGTGGTATGGAATGGAATGGAATATGGAATGGAATGGAATGGAATGGAAATTGGAATGGAATGGGATGGGACGTGGAATGGAATGTGGAATTGAATTTGGAATGGAATGGAACGGAATGGAATCTGCAATTGAATGTGGAATGGAATTGAGTGGAATGTGGAATGGAATGGAATGGATTGTGGAATGGAATGGAAGGTGGAATGGAACGTCGAATAGTGTGGAATATATTGTGGAATGGAATGGAATGGAATGTGGAATGGAATGGAATGGAATGGAATGTGGAATGCAAAGGGGAATGGAATGGAAAGTGGAATGGAACGGATTGTAATATGGAATGGAATGGAATGCAATCTGTAATGGAATGGAATGTGGAATGGAATGTCAAAAGGAATGTAATGTATTGTGGAATGGAATGGAATGGAATGTGGAATTAAATGGAATGGAATGTGTAATGAAATGGTATGGAACGGAATAGCATGGAATGGAATGTTTAAATGAATGTTATGGAACGTAGAATGGAATGGAATAGAATTTGGAATGGAATGGGAAGTAATGTAATTCGGAATGGAATGGAATGCAACGTGGAATGTGATCTGGAATGGAGTGGAATGGAATTTGGAATGGAATGGAATGGAATGGAATGTGGAATGGAGTGTGGAATTCTATGTGGAATGGAATGTGGAATGGAGTGGATTAAAATGGAATATGGAATGGAATGGAATGGAATGGAAAGTGGAATGGAATGTGGAATGGAATGGAATGGTATGTGTAATGGAATATGGAATGGAATGGAATGGAATGTGGAATGTAATGAGGAGTGGAATGGAACGTGGAATGTAACATGTAATGGAAATTGGAATGGAAAAAGGAATGGAAAGTGGAAGAGAGAGGAATTGAATGTGGAATGGAATGGAATGGAATGGAACGTTTAATGGAATGGAATGGAACCTGGAATGGAACATGGATTGGAACGTGGAATGGAATGTGGAATGGAAAGTAGAATGGAAAGTGGAATGGAGTGAAATGGAATGTGGAATGGAATGGAATGGAATGGAACGTGGAGTAGAAAGTGGAATGGAACGTTCAATGGAACGTGGAATGGAATGTGGAATGCAACGTAGAATGAAACCTGGAATGGAATGAAATTGAAATGAATGTGGAATGGAATGGAATGGAATGTGCAATGTAATGGAAAGGAATGTGCAATATAATGGAATGGAATGTGGATTGGAAAGAATGGAATGTGGAACGGAATGCAATGGAATGGAATTGCAATGAATGGAATGTGGAATGGAATTTAATAGACTGAATGGAATGAGGAATGAAATGGAATAGAATGTGGAAAAAAATTTGGAAAGGAATGGAAAGGAATGAAGAATGGAATGTGGAATGGAATGTGGAATGTGGAATGGAATACAGTGGAATGTAGAATGGAATGGAATGGAACGTGGAATGGAATGTGGAATGGAATGTAGTGGAATGTGGAAAGGATTTGAATGGAATGTGGAAAGGAATGTGGAATGGAATGTAGTGGAATGCGGAATGGAATGGAATGGAAATTGGAAAGGAATGGAATGGAATATGGAATGGAATAGAATGGAATGTGTAATGGAATGTGGAGTGGAATGGAATGGACTGTAGAATGCCATCTGGAATGGAATGCAACGGAATTTAAAATGGAATGGAATGGAATGTGGAGTGGAATGTGGAGTGGAACAGAATGGAATGTGGAGAGGAATATGGAATCGCATGGAATGGAAGGAGGAATGAAATGGAATGGAATGTGGAATGGGATGATATGGAATGTGGAATGGAATGTGCAATGGAATGTCGAATGGAATGTGGAATGGAATGTGTAGTGGAATGTGGAATAGAGTATGGAATGGAATGTGGAATGGAATGGAATGGAATTTGGAATGGAATATGGAGTGCAATGCGGAATGGAATGTGGAATGGAATGGAATGGAATGCGGAATGGAATGGAATGGAATGAATTGAGGAATGGAATGTGGAATGGAAGGTGGAATGGAATGGAATGGAACGCGGAATGGAATGTGGGATGGAACGTGGAATGGAACATAGAATGGAACTTGGAGCGGAATGTGGAATGGAACGTGGAATGGATCGTGCAATGAAATGTTATATGGAACCTGTAATGGAATGGAATGGAATGTGGAATCGACTGTGGAATGGAACGTGGAATGGAACGTGGAATGGAATGTGGAATGGAATGGAATGTGTAATGGAATGGAATGGAATGTGGATTGGAATGGAATGGAATTTCGATAGGAATGGAATGGAATATGGAAAGGAACGGAATTGAATGTGGATTGGAATGGGATGGAATGTGGAATGGAATGGAATGAAATGTGGAATGAAACAGAATGGAATGTGCAGTGGAATATGGAATGGAAAGGAATGGAATGTGGAATGGAATGGAATGGAATGTGGAATGGAATGTGGAATGGACTGTGGAATGAAAAGTGGAATGGAATAGAATGGAAAGTGGAATTGAATGTGGAATGGAATTGAACGGAAAGTTACATGGAATGTGGAATGGAATGTGGAAAGGAATGGAATGGAATGTGTAATGGAATGTGGACTGGAATGGAATGGAATGGGGTATGGAATGTGGAACGAAATGGAGTGGAAAGCGGAATAGAATGGAGAGGAATGGAATGTGGAATGGAAAGTGGAAAAGAATGCAATGGAATGTGTAATGGAACGGAATAGATTGTGGAATGCAATGGAATGAAATGGAAAGCTAAATGGATTTTGGAATGGAACGTGGAACGGCATGAAATGGAACGTGGAATTGAATGGGATGGAACATGGAATAGAATGGAATGGAAAGTGGAACAGAACATGGAATGGAAAGTGGAATGGAATGTGGAATGGAATGTGGAATGGAATGTAGAATGAAATGGAATGGAAAGTGGAATGGAATGTGGAATGGAATGGAAAGGAATATGCAAAGGAATATGGAATGGAATGTGGAATGCAAAGTGAAATGGAACGCAATGGAATGTAGAAAGGAATGTGGAATAGAACGTGGAATGGAAAGTGGAATGGAATACAATGTAAAGTGGAATGGAATGTGGAATGGAACGTGGAATGGAAGGTGGAATGGAAAGGAATGTAACGTAGAATGGAATGTGGAATGTAAAGGAAAGGAATGTGGAATGGAATGTAGAATGTAATGTGGAATTGAACGGAATGGAATGCAATGTGTAATTGAATGTGGATTGGAATGTGAAATGGAACGTGGAATGGAATGATATGGACCGTGGAATGTAATGTGGAATGTAATTTAATGGAATGTGGAAAGGAATGTGGAATGGAATAGAATGGAATGTGGAATGGAATGTGAAATTGAATGGATCGTGGAATGGAATGAACAATGGAATGGAATGGAAAGTGGAATGGAAAGTGGAATGGAATGGAATGGAATTTGGAAAGGAATGGAATGGAATGTTTCAAGGAATGCAATGGAATGCCATGTGGAATTGAATGGAATTCAATGTGGAATGGAATGGAATGGAATGTGGAATGGAATGGAATGGGATGTGGAATGGAATTTGGAATGGAATGGAATGGAATCGAAAGGAATGGAATGGGGAAAGGAAAGGAATGGAATATGGAATGGAATGGAATTGAATGGAATGGAATTTTGAATGGGATGGAATTGAATGTGGAATGTAACGGAATGGAATTTGGAATGGAACGGTATGGAATGCAATGTGGAATGGAATGGAATGCAATGTAGAATTGAATGGAATGCAATGTGGTATGGAATGGAATGGAACGTGATATTGAATGGAATGTAATGAAGTGTGGAATGGAATGGAATGGAAAGCAATGTGGATTGGAGTGGAATGGAATGTGGAATTGAATGCAATGGAATGTGCAAAGAATGGAATGGAATGTGGAATGGAATGGAATGGAATGTGTAATGTAACACAATGTAATATGAAATGGAATGGAATGTGGAATGGAATGGAATTGAATATTTAATGGAATGGAATAGAATGTGGAATGGAAAGTAATGGAATGTGGAGTGGAATGGAAAGGGAATTGGAATGGAATGGTATGGAATGTGGAATGGAATTTGGATTTAAATGGAAAGGAATGGAAAGGAATGGGATGTGGAATGGAATGGAATGGAATGGAATGGAATGGAATTTCAAATGGAATGGAATGTGGAATGGAATGGAATGGAATGTGCAATGAAATGCAATGGAGAGGAATGTGGAACGGAATGTATAGAAATGTTAAATGGAATGTGGAATAGAATGTGCAATGGAATGTGGAATGCAATGGAGTGAAATATGGAATGCAATGTGACTGGAATGGAGTGGAATGTGGAATGGAACGGAATGGAATGTGGAATGGAATGTGGAATGGAATGTGGAATGGAATGGAATGTGGAATGGAATGTGGAGTGGAATGGAATGGACTGTAGAATGCCATCTGGAATGGAATGCAAGGGAATTTAAAATGGAATGGAATGGAATGTGGAGTGGAATGTGGACTGGAACAGAATGGAATGTGGAGAGGAATATGGAATCGCATGGAATGGAAGGAGGAATGAAATGGAATGGAATGTGGAATGGGATGATATGGAATGTGGAATGGAATGTGCAATGGAATGTCGAATGGAATGTGGAATGGAATGTGTAGTGGAATGTGGAATAGAGTATGGAATGGATTGTGGAATGGAATGGAATGGAATTTGGAATGGAATGTGGAGTGCAATGCGGAATGGAATGTAATGGAATGCGGAATGGAATGGAATGGAATGAATTGAGGAATGGAATGTGGAATGGAAGGTGGAATGGAATGGAATGGAACGTGGAATGGAATGTGGAATGGAACGTGGAATGGAACATAGAACGGAACTTGGAGCGGAATGTGGAATGGAACGTGGAATGGATCGTGCAATGAAATGTTATATGGAATCTGTAATGGAATGGAATGGAATGTGGAATCGATTGTGGAATGGAACGTGGAATGGAACGTGGAATGGAACGTGGAATGGAATGGAATGTGTAATGGAATGGAATGGAATGTGGAGTGGAATGGAATGGAATTTGGATAGGAATGGAATGGAATATGGAATGGAACGGAATTGAATGTGGATTGGAATGGGATGGAATGTGGAATGGAATGGAATGAAATGTGGAATGAAACGGAATGGAATGTGCAGTGGAATATGGAATGGAAAGGAATGGAATGTGGAATGGAATGGAATGGAATGTGGAATGGAATGTGGAACGGACTGTGGAATGAAAAGTGGAATGGAATAGAATGGAAAGTGGAATTGAATGTGGAATGGAATTGAACGGAAAGTTAAATGGAATGTGGAATGGAATGTGGTAAGGAATGGAATGGAATGTGTAATGGAATGTGGACTGGAATGGAATGGAATGGTGTATGGAATGTGGAACGGAATGGAGTGGAAAGCGGAATAGAATGGAGAGGAATGGAATGTGGAATGGAAAGTGGAATAGAATGCAATGGAATGTGTAATGGAACGGAATAGATTGTGGAATGCAATGGAAAGAAATGAAATTGCAAATGGATTGTGGAATGGAACGTGGAACGGCATGAAATGCAACGTGGAATTGAATGGGATGGAACATGGAATGGAATCAAATGGAATGTGGAACGGAACATGGAATGGAAAGTGGAATGGAATGTGGAATGGAATGTAGAATGGAATGGAATGGAATGTGGAATGTAAAGTGGAATAGAATGGAATGGAATGTGTAATGGAACGGAATGGATTGTGGAATGGAATGGAAAGAAATGAAATTGCAAATGGATTGTGGAATGGAACGTGGAACGGCATGAAACGGAACGGGGAATTGAATGGGATGGAACATGGAATAGAATGGAATGGAAAGTGGAACAGAACATGGAATGGAAGGTGGAATGGAATGTGGAATGGAATGTGGAATGGAATGTAGAATGAAATGGAATGGAAAGTGCAATGGAATGTGGAATGGAATGGAAAGGAATATGCAAAGGAATATGGAATGGAAGGTGGAATGCAAAGTGAAATGGAACGCAATGGAATGTAGAAAGGAATGTGGAATAGAACGTGGAATGGAAAGTGGAATGGAATACAATGTAAAGTGGAATGGAATGTGGAATGGAACGTGGAATGGAAGGTGGAATGGAAAGGAATGTAACGTAGAATGGAATGTGGAATGTAAAGGAAAGGAATGTGGAATGGAATGTAGAATGTAATGTGGAATGGAATGGAATGGAATGCAATGTGTAATTGAATGTGGATTGGAATGTGAAATGGAACGTGGAATGGAATGATATGGACAGTGGAATGTAATGTGGAATGTAACTTAATGGAATGTGGAACGGAATGTGGAACGGAATAGAATGGAATGTGGAATGGAATGTGAAATTGAATGGATCGTGGAATGGAATGAACAATGGAATGGAATGGAATGTGGAATGGAAAGTGGAATGGAATGGAATGGAATTTGGAAAGGAATGGAATGGAATGTTTAAAGGAATGCAATGTGGAATTGAATGGAATTCAATGTGGAATGGAATGGAATGGAATGTGGAATGGAATGGAATGGGATGTGGAATGGAATTTGGAATGGAATGGAATGGAATGGAAAGGAATGGAATGTGGAAAGGAAAGGAATGGAATATGGAAGGGAATTGAATGGAATGGAATTTTGAACGGGATGGAATTGAATGTGGAATGGAACGGAATGGAATTTGGAATGGAATGGTATGGAATGCAATGTGGAATGGAATGGAATGCAATGTAGAATTGAATGGAATGCAATGTGGTATGGAATGGAATGGAACGTGATATTGAATGGAATGTAATGAAGTGTGGAATGGAATGGAATGGAAAGCAATGTGGAATGGAGTGGAATGGAATGTGGAATTGAATGCAATGGAATGTGCAAAGAATGGAATGGAATGTGGAATGGAATGGAATGGAATGTGGAATGTAACAGAATGTAATATGGAATGGAATGGAATGGAATGAGGAATGGAATGGAATTGAATATTTAATGGAATGGAATGGAATGTGGAATGGAAAGCAATGGAATGTGGAGTGGAATGGAAAGGGAATTGGAATGGAATGCTATGGAATGTGGAATGGAATTTGGATTTAAATGGAAAGGAATGGAATGGAATGGTATGTGGAATGGAATGGAATGGAATGGAATGGAATGGAATGTGGAATGAAATGCAATGGAGAGGAATGTGGAACAGAATGTATAGGAATGTAGAATGGAATGTGGAATAGAATGTGCAATGGAATGTGGAATGCAATGGAGTGAAATATGTAATGCAATGTGACTGGAATGGAGTGGAATGTGGAATGGAACGGAATGGAATGTGGAATGGAATGTGGAATGGAATGGAATGTGGAATGGAATGTGGAGTGGAATGGAATGGAATGTGGTATGGAAAGTGGAATGGAATGTAAGGAAAAGTGGAATGGAACGTGGATTGGAATGTAGTGGAACGTACAAAGGAACATGGAATGGAACGTGCAATGGAATGGAATGGAATGTGGAATGGAAAGTGGAATGGAATGGAATGGAACGGGTAGTGGAACGTGGAATGCAAGGTGAAAGGAACGTGGAACGGAACGTGGAATGGAAAGTGCAATGAAATGGAATGGAATGTGCAATAGAACGAGGAAAGGAATGTGCAATGGAATGCGGAATGGAATGCGGAATGGAACGCGGAATGGAATGGAATGGAATGTGGAATGGAACTTGAATGGAATGGAACGTGGAATGGAACGTGGATTGAAAGATGGAATGGAATGAGGAATGGAACTTGGAATGGAATGTACAACGGAATGTGGAATGGAACGTGGTATGAAATGGAAGGAAAACTGGAATGGGACGTGGAATGGAGTGGAATGGAACGTGGAATGTATCGTGGAATGGAATTTGTAATAGAACGTGGAATGGAACGTGGAATGGAAGGTGGAATGGAATATGGAATGGAATGTGCAATGGAATGTTTAATGGAATGTGTAATGGCACGTGGAATGGAAATTGTTATGGATTATAGTGGAATGTGGAATGGAAAGTGGAGGGGGATGGAAGGAATATGGAATGGAATGCAATGGGAGGTTAAATGGAATGTGGAATTGAATGGAATGGAATGTGGAATAGAATGTGGAATGGAATGGGATGGAATGGAAAGGAATGGAACTTGGAATGCAACGTAGAGTGGAACGTGGAATGGAATGTGGAATGGAAAATGGAATGGAAGGTTGAATGGAATGGAATGGAATGTTGAATGGAATGCAATGGAACGTGGAATGGAATGGAATGAAATGGAATATGGTATGTAAAGCGGAATGGAATGGAATGGAACGTGGAATAGAAAGTGGAATGAAACCTCTAATGGAACGTAGAATGGAACGTGGAATGGAATATAATGGAATGTGGAATGGAATGGATTGTGGAATGGAATGGAATGCAATGTGGAATGGAACGTCGAATGGAACGTGGAATGGAACAAGGAATTGAATGGAATGTGGAATGCAATGGAATGGAATGTGGAATGGAACGTGGAATGGAATGTAACGGAACGTTAAATGGAATGGAATGGAACCTAGAATGGAACATGGAATGGAACGTGGAATGGAATGTGGAATGCAAAGTAGAATGGAATGTGGAATGAAGTGAAATGGAATGTGGAATAGAATCGAACATGGAATGGAATGGAATGGAACGTGGAGTGCAAAGTGGAATGGAACGTGGAATGGAACATGTAATGGAACGTGGAATGGAATGTTAAATGAAATGTAGAATCAAATGTGGAATGGAATGGAATGTGCAATGGAATGGAATGGAATGCGGAATGGAAAGAATGGAATGTGGAACGGAAAGCAATGGAATGGAACTGAATGGAATGGAATGTGGAATGGAATGGAATAGACTGGAATGGAATGAGGAATGCAATGGAATAGAATGTGTAAAGGAATTTGGAAAGTAATTGAATGGAACGTAGAATGGAATGTGGAACGGAAAGGAATGGAATTTGGAATAGAATGGAAAGGAATGGAATGTGGAATGGAATGTGGAATGGAACGTAGTGGAATATGGAATGGAATGGAATGGAATGTGGAATGGAATGTAGTGGAATGTAGAATGGAATGCAATGGAATGTGGAATGGCATGGATTGGAATGTGGAATGGAATGGAATGGAATGTGGAATGGAATGGAATTGAATATTTAATGGAATGGAATGGAATGTGGAATGGAAAGCAATGGAATGTGGAATGGAATGGAAAGGGAATTGGAATGGAATGCTATGGAATGTGGAATGGAATTTGGATTTAAATGGAAAGGAATGGAATGGAATGGGATGTGGAATGGAATGGAATGGAATTTCAAACGGAATGGAATGTGCACTGGAATGGAATGGAATGTGGAATGAAATGCAATGGAGAAGAATGTGGAACGGAATGTATACGAATGTAGAATGGAATGTGGAATAGAATGTGCAATGGAATGTGGAATGCAATGGAGTGAAATATGGAATGCAATGTGACTGGAATGGTGTGGAATGTGGAATGGAACGGAATGGAATGTGGAATGGAATGTGGAATGGAATGGAATGTGGAATGGAATGTGGAGTGGAATGGAATGGAATGTGGAATGGAAAGTGGAATAGAATGTATGGAAAATGGAATGGAACGTGGATTGTAATGTAGTGGAACGTACAAAGGAACGTGGAATGGAACGTGCAATGGAATGGAATGGAATGTGGAATGGAAAGTGGAATGGAATGGAATGGAACGGGTAGTGGAACGTGGAATGCAAGGTGAAAGGAACGTGGAACGGAACGTGGAATGGAAAGTGCAATGAAATGGAATGGAATGTGCAATAGAACGAGGAAAGGAATGTGCAATGGAATGCGGAATGGAATGCGGAATGGAACGCGGAATGGAATGGAATGGAATGTGGAATGGAACTTGAATGGAATGGAACGTGGAATGGAACGTGGATTGAAAGATGGAATGGAATGAGGAATGGAACTTGGAATGGAATGTACAACGGAATGTGGAATGGAACGTGGTATGAAATGGAAGGAAAACTGGAATGGGACGTGGAATGGAGTGGAATGGAACGTGGAATGTATCGTGGAATGGAATTTGTAATAGAACGTGGAATGGAACGTGGAATGGAAGGTGGAATGGAATATGGAATGGAATGTGCAATGGAATGATTAATGGAATGTGTAATGGCACGTGGAATGGAATTTGTTATGGAATATAATGGAATGTGGAATGGAAAGTGGAGGGGAATGGAAGGAATATGGAATGGAATGCAATGGGAGGTTAAATGGAATGTGGAATAGAATGGAATGGAATGTGGAATAGAATGTGGAATGGAATGGGATGGAATGGAAAGGAATGGAACTTGGAATGCAACGTAGAGTGGAACGTGGAATGGAATGTGGAATGGAAAGTGGAATAGAAGGTTGAATGAAATGAAATGGAATGTTGAATGGAATGCAATTGAACGTGGAATGGAATGGAATGAAATGGAATATGGTATGTAAAGCGGAATGGAATGGAATGGAACGTGGAATAGAATGTGGAATGAAACCTCTAATGGAACGTAGAATGGAACGTGGAATGGAATATAATGGCATGTGGAATGGAATGGATTGTGGAATGGAATGGATTGCGGAATGGAATGGAATGCAATGTGGAATGGAACGTCGAATGGAACGTGGAATGGAACAAGGAATTGAATGGAACGTGGAATGGAATGTGGAATGTAATGGAATGGAATGTGGAATGGAACGTTGAATGGAATGTAACGGAACGTTAAATGGAATGGAATGGAACCTAGAATGGAACATGGAATGGAACGTGGAATGGAATGTGGAATGCAAAGTAGAATTGAATGTGGAATGAAGTGAAATGGAATGTGGAATAGAATCGAACATGGAATGGAATGGAATGGAACGTGGAGTGGAAAGTGGAATGGAACGTGGAATGGAATATGTAATGGAACGTGGAATGGAATGTTAAATGAAATGTAGAATCAAATGTGGAATGGAATGGAATGTGCAATGGAATGGAATGGAATGCGGAATGGAAAGAATGGAATGTGGAACGGAAAGCAATGGAATGGAACTGAATGGAATGGAATGTGGAATGGAATGGAATAGACTGGAATGGAATGAGGAATGCAATGGAATAGAATGTGTAAAGGAATTTGGAAAGTAATTGAATGGAATGTAGAATGGAATGTGGAACGGAAAGGAATGGAATTTGGA
Organism: Pongo abelii; assembly: GCF_028885655.2. NCBI lineage: Eukaryota > Metazoa > Chordata > Mammalia > Primates > Hominidae > Pongo > Pongo abelii. Next base: position 7,412,417 of record NC_071999.2, read on the forward strand.
ATAGAATGGAAAGGAAAGGAATGTGGAATGGAATGTGGAATGGAACGTAGTGGAATATGGAATGGAATGGAATGGAATGTGGAATGGAATGTGGAATGGAATGTAGTGGAATGTAGAATGGAATGGAATGGAATGTGGAATGGCATGGATTGGAATGTGGAATGGAATGCAATGGAATGTGGAATGGAATGTGGAATGGAATGTAGAATGGAATGCGGAATGGAATGGGATGGAATGTGGAATGGATGTGGAATGGAAAGGAATGGAATGTGGAATGGAATGTAGAATGGAATGTGGAATGGAATGGAATGGTATGTGGAACGAAATGGAATGGCATATTGAATGGAACGGAATTTGGAATGGAATGGAATGGGAAGTGGAAGGGAATGTGGAAAGGAATGGAATGGAATGTGGAATGGAATGGAATGCAATATGAATGGAATGGAATGAAATTTAATGTTGAATGGAAAGTTGAAAGGAATGTGCAAGGAAATGGAATGGAACATGAAATGGAATTGAATGGAATAGAATGGAAAGTAGAATGGAATGTGGAATGGAAAGGAATGGAATTTCTATTGGAACGGATAGGAATGGAAAGTGGAAGGGAATGGGGAATTAAATGGAAACGAATGTGGAATTAAATGGTATGGAATTCGGAATGAAATGTTACGGAATGGAATGGAATGGAATGCAATGTGTAATTGAATGGAATGGAATGTGGAATGGAATGGAATGGAATATGGAATGGAATGGAATGGAATGGAAATTGGAATGGAATGGGATGGGACGTGGAATGGAATGTGGAATTGAATTTGGAATGGAATGGAACGGAATGGAATCTGCAATTGAATGTGGAATGGAATTGAGTGGAATGTGGAATGGAATGGAATGGAATGTGGAATGTAATGAGGAATGGAATGGAACGTGGAATGTAACATGTAATGGAACTTGGAATGGAAAAAGGAATGGAAAGTGGAAGAGAGAGGAATTGAATGTGGAATGGAATGGAATGGAACGGAACGTTTAATGGAATGGAATGGAACCTGGAATGGAACATGGAGTGGAACGTGGAATGGAATGTGGAATGGAAAGTAGAATGGAATGTGGAATGGAGTGAAATGGAATGTGGAATGGAATGGAATGGAATGGAACGTGGAGTAGAAAGTGGAATGGAACGTTTAATGGAACGTGGAATGGAATGTGGAATGCAACGTAGAATGAAACGTGGAATGGAATGAAATTGAAATGAATGTGGAATGGAATGGAATGGAATGTGCAATGTAATGGAAAGGAATGTGCAATATAATGGAATGGAATGTGGATTGGAAAGAATGGAATGTGGAACGGAATGCAATGGAATGGAATTGCAAGGAATGGAATGTGGAATGGAATTTAATAGACTGAATGGAATGAGGACTGAAATGGAATAGAATGTGGAAAAAAATTTGGAAAGGAATGGAAAGGAATGAAGAATGGAATGTGGAATGGAATGTGGAATGTGGAATGGAATACAGTGGAATGTGGAATGGAATGGAATGGAACGTGGAATGGAATGTGGAATGGAATGTAGTGGAATGTGGAAAGGAATTGAATGGAATGTGGAAAGGAATGTGGAATGGAATGTAGTGGAATGCGGAATGGAATGGAAAGGAAATTGGAAAGTAATGGAATGGAATATGGAATGGAATAGAATGGAATGTGTAAAGAAATGTGGAGTGGAATGGAATGGACTGTAGAATGCCATCTGGAATGGAATGCAACGGAATATAAAATGGAATGGAATGGAATGTGGAGTGGAATGTGGACTGGAACAGAATAGAATGTGGAGAGGAATATGGAATCGCATGGAATTGAATGAGGAATGAAATGGAATGGAATGTGGATAGGAATATGGAATCGCATTGAATGGAATGAGGAATGAAATGGAATGGAATATGGAATGGGATGATATGGAATGTGGAATGGAATGTGCAATGGAATGTCGAATGGAATGTGGAATGGAATGTGTAGTGGAATGTGGAATAGAGTATGGAATGGAATGTGGAATGGAATGGAATGGAATTTGGAATGGAATGTGGAGTGCAATGCCGAATGGAATGTGGAATTGAATGTAATGGAATGCAGAATGGAATGGAATGGAATGAATTGAGGAATGGAATGTGGAATGGAAGGTGGAATGGAATGGAATGGAATGGAACGCGGAATGGAATGTGGAATGGAACGTGGAATGGAACATAGAACGGAACTTGGAGCGGAATGTGGAATGGAACGTGGAATGGATCGTGCAATGAAATGTTGTATGGAACCTGTAATGGAATGGAATGGAATGTGGAATCGATTGTGGAATGGAACGTGGAATGGAACGTGGAATGGAATGGAATGAAATGGAATATGGTATGTAAAGCGGAATGGAATGGAATGGAACGTGGAATAGAATGTGGAATGAAACCTCTAATGGAACGTAGAATGGAACGTGGAATGGAATATAATGGAATGTGGAATGGAATGGATTGTGGAATGGAATGGAGTGCAATGTGGAATGGAACGTCGAATGGAACGTGGAATGGAACAAGGAATTGAATGGAACGTGGAATGGAATGTGGAATGCAATGGAATGGAATGTGGAATGGAACGTGGAATGGTATGTTACGGAACGTTAAATGGAATGGAATGGAACCTAGAATGGAACATGGAATGGAACGTGGAATGGAATGTGGAATGCAAAGTAGAATGGAATGTGGAATGAAGTGAAATGGAATGTGGAATAGAATCGAACATGGAATGGAATGGAATGGAACGTGGAGTGGAAAGTGGAATGGAACGTGGAATGGAACATGTAATGGAACGTGGAATGGAATGTTAAATGATATGTAGAATCAAATGTGGAATGGAATGGAATGTGCAATGGAATGGAATGGAATGCGGAATGGAAAGAATGGAATGTGGAACAGAAAGCAATGGAATGGAACTGAATGGAATGGAATGTGGAATGGAATGGAATAGACTGGAATGGAATGAGGAATGCAATGGAATAGAATGTGTAAAGGAATTTGGAAAGTTATTGAATGGAATGTAGAATGGAATGTAGAATGGAATGTGGAACGGAAAGGAATGGAATTTGGAATGGAATGGAAAGGAAAGGAATGTGGAATGGAATGTGGAATGGAACGTAGTGGAATATGGAAAGGAATGGAATGGAATGTGGAATGGAATGTGGAATGGAATGTAGTGGAATGTAGAATGGAATGGAATGGAATGTGGAATGGCATGGAATGGAATGTGGAATGGAATAGAATGGAATGTGGAATGGAATGTGGAATGAAATGGTATGGAATGTGAAATGGATGTGGAATGGAAAGGAATGGAATGTGGAATGGAATGGAATGGAATGGAATGTAGAATGGAATGTGGAATGGAATGGAATGGTACGTGGAACGGAATGGAATGGCATATTGAATGGAATGGAATTTGGAATGGAATGGAATGTAATGTGGAAGCAAATGTGGAAAGGAATGGAATGGAATGTGGAATGGAATGGAATGCAATATGAATGGAATGGAATGAAATTTAATGTTGAATGGAAAGTTGAAAGGAATGTGCAATTAAATGGAATGGAGCATGAAATGGAATGGAATGGAATACAATGGAAAGTAGAATGGAATGTGGAATGGAAAGGAATGGAATTTCTATTGGAACGGATAGGAATGGAAAGTGGAATGGAATGGGGAATTAAATGGAAATGAATGTGGAATTAAATGGTATGGAATTCGGAATGAAATGTTACGGAATGGAATGGAATGTGTAATTGAATGGAATGGAATGTGGAATGGAATGGAATGGAATATGGAATGGAATGGAATGGAATGGAAATTGGAATGGAATGGAATGGGACGTGGAATGGAATGTGGAATTGAATTTGGAATGGAATGGAACGGAACGGAATCTGCAATTGAATGTGGAATGGAATAGAGTGGAATGTGGAATGGAATGGAATGGATTATGGAATGGAATGGAAGGTGGAATGGAATGTCAAATGGTGTGGAATATATTGTGGAATGGAATGGAATGGAATGTGGAATGGAATGGAATGGAATGGAGTGTGGAATGGAAAGGGGAATGGAATGGAAAGTGGAATGGAACGGATTGTAATATGGAATGGAATGGAATGCAATCTGTAATGGAATGGAATGTGGAATGGAATGTCAAATGGAATGTAATGTATTGTGGAATGGAATGGAATGGAATGTGGAATTAAATGGAATGGAATGTGTAATGAAATGGTATGGAACGGAATAGCATGGAATGGAATGTGGAATTGAATATAATGGAACGTAGAATGGAATGGAATAGAATTTGGAATGGAATGGAAAGGAATGTAATTTGGAATGGAATGGAAAGCAACGTGGAATGTGATCTGGAATGGAGTGGAATGGAATTTGGAATGGAATGGAATGGAATGGAATGGAATGTGGAATTCAATGTGGAATGGAATGTGGAATGGAGTGGATTAAAATGGAATATGGAATGGAATGGAATGGAATGGTAAGTGGAATGGAATGTGGAATGGAATGGAATGGAATGTGTAATGGAATATGGAATGGAATGGAGTGGAATGTGGAATGTAATGAGGAGTGGAATCGAACGTGGAATGTAACATGTAATGGAACTTAGAATGGAAAAAGGAATGGAAAGTGGAAGAGAGAGGAATTGAATGTGGAATGGAATGGAATGGAACGGAACGTTTAATTTAATGGAATGGAACCTGGAATGGAACATGGAGTGGAACGTGGAATGGAATGTGGAATGCAAACTAGAATGGAAAGTAGAATGGAGTGAAATGGAATGTGGAATGGAATGGAACGGAATGGAACGTGGAGTAGAAAGTGGAATGGAACGTTTAATGGAACGTGGAATGGAATGTGGAATGCAAAGTAGAATGAAACGTGGAATGGAATGAAATTGAAATGAATGTGGAATGGAATGGAATGGAATGTGCAATGTAATGGAAAGGAATGTGCAATAAAATGTAACGGAATGTGGATTGGAAAGAATGGAATGTGGAACGGAATGCAATGGAATGGAATTGAAAGGAATGGAATGTGGAATGGAATTTAATAGACTGAATGGAATGAGGAATGAAATGGAATAGAATGTGGAAAATAATTTGGAAAGGAATGGAAAGGAATGAAGAATGGAATGTGGAATAGAATGTGGAATGTGGAATGGAATACAGTGGAATGTGGAATGGAATGGAATGAAACGTGGAATGGAATGTGGAATGGAATGTAGTGAAATGTGGAAAGGAATTGAATGGAAAGTGGAAAGGAATGTGGAATGGAATGTAGTGGAATGCGGAATGGAATGGAATGGAAATTGTAAAGGAATGGATTGGAATATGGAATGGAATAGAATGGAATGTGTAATGGAATGTGGAGTGGAATGGAATGGACTGTAGAATGCCATCTGGAATGCAATGCAACGGAATTTAAAATTGAGTGGAATGGAATGTGGAGTGGAATGTGGACTGGAACAGAATGGAATGTGGAAAGGAATATGGAAACGCATGGAATGGAAGGAGGAATGAAATGGAATGGAATGTGGAATGGGATGATATGGAATGTGGAATGGAATGTGCAATGGAATGTCGAATGGAATGTGGAATGGAATGTGTAGTGGAATGTGGAATAGAGTATGGAATGGAATGTGGAATGGAATGGAATGGAATTTGGAATGGAATGTGGAGTGCAATGCGGAATGGAATGTGGAATGGAATGTAATGGAATGCGGAATGGAATGGAATGGAATGAATTGAGGAATGGAATGTGGAATGGAAGGTGGAATGGAATGGAATGGAACGCGGAGTGGAATGTGGAATGGAATGTGGAATGGAACATAGAACGGAACTTGGAGCGGAATGTGGAATGGAACGTGGAATGGATCGTGCAATGAAATGTTATATGGAACCTGTAATGGAATGGAATGGAATGTGGAATCGACTGTGGAATGGAACGTGGAATGGAACGTGGAAGGGAACGTGGAATGGAATGGAATGTGTAATGGAATGGAATGGAATGTGGATTGGAATGGAATGGAATTTGGATAGGAATGGAATGGAGTATGGAATGCAACGGAATTGAATGTGGATTGGAATGGGATGGAATGTGGAATGGAATGGAATGAAATGTGGAATGAAACGGAATGGAATGTGCAGTGGAATATGGAATGGAAAGGAATGGAATGTGGAATGGAATGGAATGGAATGTGGAATGGAATGTGGAATGGACTGTGGAATGAAAAGTGGAATGGAATAGAATGGAAAGTGGAATTGAATGTGGAATGGAATTGAACGGAAAGTTAAATGGAATGTGGAATGGAATGTGGAAAGGAATGGAATGGAATGTGTAATGGAATGTGGACTGGAATGGAATGGAATGGTGTATGGGATGTGGAACGGAATGGAGTGGAAAGCGGAATAGAATGGAGAGGAATGGAATGTGGAATGGAAAGTGGAATAGAATGGAATAGAATGTGTAATGGAACGGAATAGATTGTGGAATGCAATGGAATGAAATGGAAAGCTAAATGGATTTTGGAATGGAACGTGGAATGGCATGAAATGGAACGTGGAATTGAATGGGATGGAACATGGAATGGAATCGAATGGAATGTGGAACGGAACATGGAATGGAAAGTGGAATGGAACGTGGAATGGAATGTAGAATGGAATGGAATGGAATGTGGAATGTAAAGTGGAATAGAATGGAATGGAATGTGTAATGGAACAGAATGGATTGTGGAATGGAATGGAAAGAAATGAAATTGTAAATGGATTGTGGAATGGAACGTGGAACGGCATGAAATGGAACGTGGAATTGAATGGGATGGAACACGGAATAGAATGGAATGGAAAGTGGAACAGAACATGGAATGGAAAGTGGAATGGAATGTGGAATGGAACGTGGAATGAAATGTAGAATGAAATGGAATGGAAAGTGGAATGGAATGTGGAATGGAATGGAAAGGAATATGCAAAGGAATATGGAATGGAATGTGGAATGCAAAGTGAAATGGAACGCAATGGAATGTAGAAAGGAATGTGGAATAGAACGTGGAATGGAAAGTGGAATGGAATACAATGTAAAGTGGAATGGAATGTGGAATGGAACGTGGAATGGAAGGTGGAATGGAAAGGAATGTAACGTAGAATGGAATGTGGAATGTAAAGGAAAGGAATGTGGAATGGAATGTAGAATGTAATGTGGAATTGAACGGAATGGAATGCAATGTGTAATTGAATGTGGATTGGAATGTGAAATGGAACGTGGAATGGAATGATATGGACCGTGGAATGTAATGTGGAATGTAATTTAATGGAATGTGGAACGGAATGTTGAATGGAATAGAATGGAATGTGGAATGGAATGTGAAATTGAATGGATTGTGGAATGGAATGAACAATGGAATGGAATGGAATGTGGAATGGAAAGTTGAATGGAATGGAATGTAATTTGGAAAGGAATGGAATGGAATGTTTAAAGGAATGCAATGGAATGCAAGGTGGAATTGAATGGAATTCAATGTGGAATGGAATGGAATGGAATGTGTTATGGAATTCAATGGAATGTGCAATGGAATGTGGAATGGAATGGAATGGAATGTGAAATGGAATGTAGAACAAAATCTAGAATGGAAAGTGGAATGGAATGTGTAATGGAACGTGGAATTGAATTTAATGGAAAGTTTAATGGAACGTGGAAAGGAATGGAATGGATCATGAAATGGATCGTTGAATGGAACATGGAATGGAAAGTGGAATGGAATGTGGAGTGGAATGGAATGGAAAGGAATGTGGAATGGAATGTGAAATGGAATGTGGAATAGGTGGAATCTAATGGAATGGAATGAGGAATGGAATGGTATGTGGAATGGAATGAGGAATGTGGAATGGAATGTGAAATGGAATGTGGAATAGGTGGAATGGAATGGAATGGAATGTGGAATAGAAAGGAATTTAATGTGGAATTGAATGTGGAAAGGAATGTGAAATGGAATGTGGAATGTAATGGAAGGCAATGAGGAATGGAATGTGGAATGGAATGTTAAAGGGAATGTGGAATGGAATGGACTGGAATGTGGAATGGAATGGAATGGAATGTGGAATGGAATGGAATGGAATGTGGAATGGAATGGAATGGAATGTGGAATGGAATGGAATGGAATGTGGAATGGAATGGAATGGAATGTGGAATTGAATGTGGAATGGAATGGAAACGCATGTGGAATGGAATGTAGAATAGAATGGAATGGAATCTGGAATGGAATGGAATGTAATGAGGAATGGAATAGATTGCAATGTGGAATGGAATGTGGAAAGGAAAGGGGAATGGAAAGTGGAATGGAATGTGGAAAAGAATGTGGAATGGAACAGAATGGAATGTGAAATGAAATGGAATGGAATGTGGAATGGAATAGAATGGAATGAGGAATGGAATGCACTGGAATGTGGAATGGATTATGGAATGGAATGTGGAATGGGATCCTGAATGGAATGTGGAAAGGAATGTAGAATATAACGGAATTGAATTTGAAATGGAATGGAATGGAACGTGGAATGGAATGGAATAGAATGTGGAATGGAATGTTGAATGGAATGTGGAATGTTAGGTGGAATGGAAGGTGGAATGGAATGGACTGCAATGTGGAATGAAATATGGAATGAAATGTGGAATGAAACGTGGAGTGGAACGGAATGGAATATTGAAAGGAATGTGGGGTAGAATGTTGAATCGAATGTGGAACGGAACGGAATGGGAAGTGGAATCGAATCTGAAATGGAATGGGGAAGGGAAGGTGGAATGGAATGTGGAATGGAATGTGGAAAGGATTAGAATGTGGAAAGTAATGGAAGGGAAACTGGAATGGAATGGAATGGAATGTTGAATGGAATGGAATGGAATGTAAAATGAGATGTGGAATGGAATGGAATGGAATATGCAATGGAATGTGGAAAGGAATGGAATGGAATGTGGAATGGAAAGTGGAAAATAATGGAAGGGAAAGTGGATTGGAACGTGGAATGGAACGTGGAATGGAACGTCAAATGGAATGGAAAGGAATGGGGAATGGAAGGAGGAATGGAATGTGGAATGGAATGCGGAATAGAATGTAATTGAATGGATTTTAGTGTGGTATGGAATGTGGAATGGAATGTGGAATGGGACGTGGAATGGAATGGAGTGGAATGTGGAATGAAACTTGGAATGGTAGGGAATAGAGTGCGCAATGGAACGTGGAATGGAACGTGGAATGGTATGTGGAAGGGAGTATGGAATGGAAAGTGGAATGGAATGGAATGGAACGTGGAATGGAATGGGATGGAATTTGGAATGGAATGGAATGGAAAGTGGAAGGGAATGGAATGGAAGGTGGAATGGTATGGAAAGGAACGTAGAATAGAATGTGGAAAGGAATGTGGAATGGAATGGAAAGGAACGTAGAATAGAATGTGGAAAGGAATTTGGAATGGAATCTGGAATGTAATTGAATGGAATGTGGAATGGTATGCAATCGAATGTGGAATAGAATGAAATGGAATGGAATTTGGATGAGAATGGAATGGAATGTGTAATAAAATGGAATGGAATGGAATTGAAGGCGGAATGGAATGGAATGGAATGTGGAAAGCAATGTAGTGGAATTGAATGTGAAATTGAATGGAATGGTATGTGGAAAGGAATGGAATGGAATGTGGAATGGAACGGAAGGCAACGTGGAATGGAAGGTGGAATGGAATGTGGAATGGAATGGAATGAAATGTGGAACGGAATGTAATGGAAAATGGAATAGAATGCAATGCAATGCAATCAGAAATGGAATGTGGAAAGTAATGGAATGGAACGCGGAACGGAATTTAATGGAATGTGAAATGGAATGGAATGTGAAAGTGAAAGTGGAACGGAATGTGAAATGGAATGCGGAATGGGATGTGGATTGGAAAGTGGAATGGAATGAAATGGAACATGGAATGGAATGGAATGCATCGTGGAATGGAATCGAAAGGAACGTGGAATGGAACGTGGAATAGAACGTGGAATGGTATGTGAAATGGAATGGAATGGAATATGGAATGGAACGTGGAATGTAATTGAATGGAAAGTGGAATGGAAAGAGGAATGGAATGGAATAGAATGTGGTTGGAACGTGGAATGGAATGTGGAATGGATTGTGGAATGAAATGTGGAATGGAATGTGTAAAGGAACGGCATGGAATGTGGAATGAAATGTCAAGTGGAATGTGGAATGGAATGGAATGGAAAGTGGAATGGAATGTGGAATGGAATGGAATGGAATGTGGAGTGGAATGGAATGGAACGTGGAATGGAATGCAATGGAATGTGCATTGGAATGTGGAATGGAATGAAATGGGATGTGGAATGGAAAGTGGAATGGAATGGAAGGTGGAGTGGAACGTGGAATGGAATGTGTAAGGGAACGTGAAATGGAATGAAATTTGGAATGGAATGGAATGGAATGTGGAATGGAATGTAGAACGGAATGTGGAATGGAATTTAGAACGGAATGTGGAAAGGAATGGAACGGAATGTGGAACGCAATGGAATGGAATGTGGAATTGAATGTGGAATGTAATGTGGAGTGGAAAGGAATATGCAATGGAATAGAATGGAATGTGGAATGGAATTTGTAATGGAATGGAATGGAATGGAATGGAATGTGGAAAGGAATGGAATGGAACGTGGAAAGAAACATTGAATGGAATGTGGAAAGGAATGGAAAGGAATGTGGAATGTAATGCGGAAAGGAATGGAATGGAATGTGCAATGGAATGCCGAATGAAATGGAATGGAATATGGAATGGAATTTAGAAAAGAATGTGATATGCAATGTGGAGTGAAAAGGAATGTGGAATGAAATGTGGAATAGAATGTGGAAGGGAATGTGGAATGGAACGGAATGGAATGTGGGATCGAATGTGGAATTGAATGTGGAATGGAACGTGGAATGCAATGGAATGGAATGTAGAACTGAATGTGGAATGCCAATGTGGAATGGAATGCAATGCAATGGAATGGAATAGAATGTGGAATGTAATGGAATGGAAAGTGGAATGGAAAGGAATGTCATGTGGAATTGAAGGGATAGAAATGTGGAATGGAATGTTGAATGGAATGGAATTCAATGGAATGGAATGTGGAATGGAATGGAATGGAATGGAATGGAATGGAATGTGGAATGGAATTGAATGGAATGTAGAATTGAATGTGGAATGGAATGTGGAATGGAATGGAATGGAATGGAATGGAATGGAATGGGATGTGGAATGGAATGGAATGGAAATTGGAATGGAATGGAATGTAATGTGGAATGGAATGAAATGGAATGTGGAATGGAATGGAATGGAATGTGGAATGGAATGGAATGGAATGTGGAATGGAGTGGAATGGAGTGTTGAATGGAATGGAATGGAATGTGGAATTGAATGGAATGGAAAGTGGTATGGAAGGGAATGGAACGTGGAATGGAATATGAAATGGAACGTGGAATGGAATGGAATGGAATGGAATGGAATAGAAGGTGGAATGGAATATGAAATGGAATGTGAAATGGAACGTGAAATGGAATGAAATGAAACGTGGAAAGAAATGGAATGGAATTTGGAATGGAATGTAATGGAACGTGGAGTGGAATGCAATGGAGTGTTAAATGGAATGTGCAATAGAATATGAAATGCAATGGAATGGAATGTAGAATGGAATGTGAAGTTGCATGGAATGGAATGTGGAATGGAAAGAAGTGGAATGTTTAATGCAATGTGGAAAGTAATGGAATGGAATGTGGAATGAAATATTGAGTGGAATGTGGAATGGAATGTGGAATGGAATGGAATACCATGTTGAAAGGAAAGGGATGGATTGTGAAATGGAATGGAATGCAATTTTATGGAATATAGAATGGAATGGAAAGGAACGTGGCAAGGAACTTGGAATGAAACGTGCAATGGAACATGGAATTGAACGTGGAATGGAATGTGGAATGGAATAGAAAGGAAAATGGAATGGAATGTGGGATGGAATGTAATGGAATGCAGAATGGAAAGTGGAATGAAATGTGGAATGGAATGTGGAATGGAATGTCTAATGGAATGTCGAATGTAATAGAATGGAACATGTAATGGAATGTGGAATGGAATGGAATGGAATGTGGAACGGAATGTGGAATGGAATGTGGAATGTAACGGAATGGAATGTTGAATGCAATGTGGAATGGAACGGAATCTAATGAAATGGAACGTGAAATGGAATTGAATGGATTGTGGAATGGAATGGAATGGAACATGCAATGGATCATCCAATGGAACGTGGAATGGAATGTGGAATGGAATGGAATGGAATGCGCAATGGAATGGAATGTGAAATGGAACGTGGAAAGGATAGTGAAATGGAATGTGGAATGGAATGTGAAATTGGATGCGATCGAACACGGAATAGAATGGAATGGAATGTGGAATGGAACGTGGAAAGGAATAGTGACACAAACGTGAAATTTAGCGGGGATTGGAATGGAATGGAATGTGGAATGGAATGTGGAATGGAATGGAATGGAATGTGGAATGAAATGGAACGGAATTTGGAATGGAATGAGGAACAGAATGTGGAATGGAATCTGGAATGGAATGTGGAAAGGAAAGTGGAATGGAACAGAATGGAATGTGAAATGAAATGGAATGGAATGTGTAATCGAATGGAATGGAGTGAGAAATGGAATGCAGTGGAATGTGGAATGGAATATGGAACGGAATGTGGAATGAAATGTTGAATGTAATGTGGAAAGGAATGCGGAATGTAACGGAATGGAATGTGAAATGGAATGGAAAGAAAAGTGGAATGGAATGCGGGATGGAATGGAAAGGAATGTGAAATCGAGTGTATTGTAATGTGGAATGGAATTGAATGGAATGTGGAATGGAATGTTTAATGGAATGTGGAATGGAATGTTTAATGGAATGTGGAATGGAATGTGTAATGGAAAGTGGCATGGAATGGACTGCAATGTGGAATGAAAAGTGGAATGGAATGTGGAATGAAACGTGGAGTGCAATGGAATGAAATGTGTAACGGAATGTGGAGTAGAGTGTGGAATGGAATGTGGAACAGAACGGAAAGGAAAGTGGAATGTAGTGTGGAATGAAATGTGGAAAGGAACGGAAAAAGGAACGGAATGGAATGTGGTAGGGAACATGGAATGGAATATGGAAAGAATTGGAATGTGGAAAGGAATGGAGTGGAACATGGAATGGAATTGAATGGAATGTTGACTGGAAAGGAATGGAATGTGCAATGGAGTGTAGAATGGAATGGACTGGAATGTGCAATGGAATGTGGAAAGGAATGGAATGGAATGTGGAATGGAATGGAATGGAATGTGGATAGGAACATGGAATGGAACATGGAGTGGAACATAAAAGTTAATAGAATGGAATGGAACGTGGAATGGAATGGAATGGAATGTGGAATGGAATGGAGAGGAACGTTGAATGGACTGTGGAATTGAATGTGGAATGTAACGTGGAAAGGAACTTGAAATGGAATTTGGAATGGAATATAGAATAGAATGTGGAATGGAATGGAATGGAATGTGGAATGGGATGAGAAAAGGAATGTTGAATGTAATGGAATTGAATATGGAATGGAATGGAATGGGATGTGGAACGGAATGTGGAATGGAATCTAATTCAAAGTGTAATAGAATGGAATGGAATGGTATGGAATGTGGAATGGAACTGAATAAAATGTGGAATGGAATGTGCGATGGAATGTAATGGAACGTGGAATAGAACGTGGAATGGAATGAACAATGAAAGGTGGAATGTAATGTGGAATGGAATGTGTAATGGAATGCAATGGAATGTGGAATGGAAGGGAAAGTAATCAGGAATGGAATGTGGAACGGAATGTGAAATGGAAGGTGGAGTGGAATGGAATGGAATGTGGAATAGAATGGAATGGTACGTGGAATGGAATGGAAAGGAATGTGGAATGGAAGGGACAGGAATGCGGAATGGAATGTGGAATGGAATATGGAATTGAATGTGGAGTGGAATAGAATGGAACGAGGAATGTAATGGCATGGAAATTGGAATGGAATGGAATGGAATGTGGAATGGAATTGAATGTAGAATGGAATGGAATCGAAAGTGGAATGGAACAGAATGGAAAGTGGAATTGAATGGAATTGAATGTGGAAAGGAATTGAATGGATGGTGGAATGGAATGTGGAATGGAATGGAATGGAATTGAATGGAATGGAACGTGGAATTGAATGGAATGAAATCTGGAATTGAATGGAATATGGAATGGAATGGAATGGAATGGAATGGAATGTGAAATGGAATGGAATGGAATGTGGAATGGAATGTGGAATTGAATGCGGAATTGAAAGGAATGGAATGTGGAAGGCAATGGAATGGAACGGAATGTGGAATGGAATGTGGAATGGAATGTGGAATGGAATAGATTGGAATGTGGAATGGAATGTGGAATGGAATGGAATGGAATTGAATGTGGAATGGAACGGTATGGAATGAGGAATGGAATATGTAATGCAATGGGATGCAATGTGGAATGGTATGTGGAACAGAATGGAACGGAATGTGGAATGGAATGTGGAATGGGATGGGATGGAATGTGGAATGGAATGCAATGGAATGGAATGAGGAAAGTAATGGAATTAAATGGAATGGAATGTGGAATGGAATGGAATGTGGAATGGAATGGAATGGAATGGAATTTGGAATGGAGTGGAATGGAATGTAGAATGCAAAGTGGAATGGAATGGGAGGGAATTTGGAACGGAAACTGGAATGAAATGGAATGGAATGGAATTTGCAATGGAATGGAATAGAATGGAATGGAATGTGGAATGGAATGGAATGGAATGGAGTGTGGAACGGAGTTTAGTGGAATGTAGAATGGAAAGTGGAATGGAACGGGATGGAAGGTGGAATGGAATGGAGTGTGGAACGGAGTTTAGTGGAATGTAGAATGGAAAGTGGAATGGAACGGGATGGAAGGTGGAATGGAATGGAATGGAACTGAATGTGGAGGGGAATGGAATGGAATGAAATGTGGAAAGAAATGTAATGGAATATGGTATGAAATGGAATGGAATGGAATGTGGGATGGAATGTTGAATGGAAAGGAATTGAACGTGGAATGGAATGTGGAATCTAATGGAATGGAATGGAATGTGGAATGGAATGTGGAATGGAATGTGGAATGGAATGCGAAATGGAATTTAATGGAAGGTGGCATGGAATTTGGAATGGAATGTGGTATATAATGTGGAATGGAATGTAATGTAATGTGGAATGGAAAGTGAAATGGAATGTGGATTGGAATGGAATGAAGAGTGGAATGGAATGGAATGGAATGTGGAATGGAATCAATTGCAAAGGAATGTGGAATGGTATGGAATGGAAAGTGGAATTGAATGTGGAAAGGAAAGAGGAATGGAATGGAATGGAATGTGGAATGCAATGTAATGTAACGGAATGTGGAATGGAATGTAAAGGAATATAATGTGGAATGGAATGGAATGGAATGGAATGTTATGTGGAATTGAAGGGAATGGAATGTAGAATGGAAAGGAATGGAACATGGAATGGAATTGAATGCTTTGCGGAATGGTATGGATTGGAATGTGGAATCAAAAGGGGATTGCAATGGAATGCAATGGAATGGAAAGTGGAATGGAATGGAATAGAATGTGGAAGAGAAATTAATGGAATGTGGAATGGAATGGAATGGAATGTGGAATGGAATGGAGTGGAATGTGGAATGGAATGTCGAATGGAATGGAACGGAATGGAATGTGGATTGGAATGTAATGTGGAGTGGAATTCAATCGAATGGAACGTGGAATGGAATGGAAAGGAACGTGGAATGGAATGGAATGGAAAGTGGAATGGAATTGAAAGGAACATAGAATGGAATGGAATGGAAAGTGGAATTGAATGGAATTGAATGGAATTTGGAATGGAATGGAACGTGCAATGGAATGGAATGCAACGTGGAATGGAATTGAACAGAACGTGGACTGGAAAGAAATTGAATGGATTGTTGAACGGAATGGAATGTGCTATGAAATGGAATGGAATGGAATGGAATATGGAATGGAATGGAATGGAATGTGAAATTGAATGTAATGGAATGTGGAATGGACTGTTGAATGGAATGGAATTCAATGTAATGTGGAATGGAATAGAAAGTGGAATGGAATGGAATGGAATGTGGAAGGGAATGTGGAATGGAATGGAACGTGAAATGGAATGTTGAATGAAATGGAATCGAATGTGGAATGGAAAGTGGAATGGAACACAATGGAATGTGGAATGGAACGTGGAATGGAAAGTGGAATAGAACGTGGAATTTAATTTTGAATGGAATGTGGAATGGAGTGGAATGGAATGTGGAATGGAATGTGAAATGGAGTGGAATGGAATCGGGAATGGAATGTGGAATGGAATGGAATGGAATGAGGAAAGGTATGTGGAATGGAATGGAATGTGAAATGAAAGGGAATGGAATGGAATAGTGAGTGGAATGGAATGGAAAGGAATCTGGAATGGAACGCAATGGAATGGAATGGAATGGAATGGAATGGAATGTGGAATGGAAAGGAATGAAATGTGGAATGGAATGAAATGGAGTGTGCAATAGAATGTGGATTGGAATTGAATGGAATGAGGAATGGAATGTGGAATGGAATGAAATGTGGAATGGAATGGAATGGAATGGAATGTGGAATGGAATGGAATGGAATGCAATGTGTTATGAAATGGAATTGAATGGAACGGAATTTGGAATGGAATGGAATGGAGTGCGGAATGGAACATGGAATGGAAAGTGGACGAGAAGGTGGAATGGAATGTGGAATGGAATGGAAGGGAAGTGAATGCGGAATGGAAAGTGGAATGGAATGGAGTCGAATGTGTAATGAAATGTGGAATAGAATGGAAAGGAATGAAAAGTGGAATGGAATGTGGAATGGAATGGAATGGATTGTGAAAAAGAACATGGAATGCAAAGTGGACTAGAACGTGGAATGGAATGAGTAATGGAATATAATGGAAGGGAATGTGTAATGGAAAGTGGAATGGAAAGGAGTGGAATGAGAAATGGAATGTGGAAAGGAATGGAATGTGGAATGGAATGGAAAGGAATGGAATGTGGAATGGAAAGGAATGGAATGTGGAATGGAATGTAATGAAATATGGAATGGAACGTGGTATGCAAAGTGGAAAGGAATGGACTGGATTGTGGAATGTAATGTGGAATGCAATTGAATGGAATGTGGAATGGAATGGAAGGTAACATGGTGTGGAACGTGGAATGGAAAGTGGAATGGAATGGAATGGAATGTGAAATGGAATTTAATGGAATGTGGAATGGAATGTGGAATGGAATGGAGTGGAATGTGGAATGGAATATGGAATAGAATGGAAAGGAATGTGGAAAGGAAAGTAGAATGGAATTGAATGGAATGTGAAATAGAATGGAATGGATCGTGCAATGGAATGGAACGGAATGTGGAAAGGAATGTGAAATGGAATGTATAATGGAATGTGGAATGGAATGGAATGGAATGTGGAATGGAATGAAATGGAATGTGGAATGGAATGGAATGGAATGTGGAATGGAATGTGGAACAGAATGTGGAATAGAAGGTGGAATTGAATGTGCAATGGAATGGAATGGAAAGCGAAATGGAATAGATTGGAATGTCGTAACAAATGTGGAATGGAATGAAACGGAATGTGGAATGGAACGCAGTGGAATGTGGAATGGAATGTGCAATGGAACTGCATGGAATTTGGAATGCAACGTGGAAGGGAGTGTGGAATGGAATGTGTAAAGGAATGTGGAATGGAATGTGCAATGGGATGTAATGGATTGTGGAATGGAATGGAATGGAATGGTATGGAATGTGGAATGGAATGTAATGGAATGTGGAATGGAACAAGGAATGGTACGTGGAATGGAAATTGGAATGGAAACTGGAAAGGAATGGAATGGAATGTGGAATGAAATGTGGAATGGAATGGAATGGAAGGTGGAATGGAATGTTGGATGGAATGGAATGGGATGTGGAATGGAACGTGGAATGGAACATGGAATGGAATGTGGAATGGAAAGTGAAATGGAAAGTGGAATGGAAAGTGGAATGGATTGGAATCGAATGTGGAATGGAATTTGAAATAGAGTGGAATGGAATTTGAAATGGATTGTGGAATGGAATGTGGAATGTAATGTGGAATGGAACGTGGAAAGGAATGGGATGGCACGTGTAAAGGAATGTGGAACAGAAAGGAATGGAATGTGGAATGCAATGGAATGGAATGTGGAATGGAATGGAGAGTAATAGAATGTGGAATGGAATGTGGAATGGTATGGAATTGAAGGGAAGGTTACGTGGAATGTATTGTTGAATGGAATGTGGAATGGAACAGAATGAAATGTGGGATGGATTGTTGAAAGGAAAGTGGAACGGAAAGGATTGGAATGTGGAATGGAACGTGGAATGGAATGCGGAATGTAATGTGGAATGGAAAGTGGAATGGATTGGAATCGAATGTGGAATGGAATTTGAAATAGAATGGAATGGAATGTGAAATGGATTGTGGAATGGAATGTGGAATGTAATGTGGAATGGAACGTGGAATGGAATGGGATGGAACGTGTAAAGGAATGTGGAACAGAAAGGAATGGAATGTGGAATGGAATGTGGAATGCAATGGAATGGAATGTGGAATGGAATGGAGAGTAATAGAATGTGGAATGGAATGTGGAATGGTATGGAATTGAAGGGAAGGTTATGTGGAATGTATTGTTGAATGGAATGTGGAATGGAACAGAATGAAATGTGGAATGGAATGTTGAAAGGAAAGTGGAACGGAAAGTATTGGAATGTGGAATGGAACGTGGAATGGAATGGAATGTGGAATGTATTGTGGAATGGAATGGAATGTTTAATGGAATGTTGAATGGAAAGTCAAATGGAATATGGAATGGAATGGAATGTGGAATGGAATGTGGAATTCAATGTGGAAAGGAAAGTCAAACGGAATGGAATGGAACGTGGAAAGGAATGTGGACTGGAATGTGGAATGGAACGGAAGTAATTTGGAATAGAATGTGGAATGGAATGTGGAAAGGAAAGTGGAATGAAATGTGGAATGGGATGTGGAATGGAATGTTGACTGGAATGTGGAATGGAATGGAATGCAATGTGCAAATAAATGTGGAATGGAATTGAATGGAATGTGGAATGGAATGTGGAAAGAAAAGTCAAACGGAATGGAATAGATTGTGGTATGGAACGTGGAATGGAATAGAATGGAAAGTGGAATGGAACGTGGAATGGAATGTGGACTAGAATGTGGAATGGAACGGAAGTAATGTGGAATGGAATGTGGAAAGGAAAGTGGAATGAAATGTGAAATGGAATGTAGAATGGCGTGTGGAATGGAATGCAGATTGGAATGTGGAATGGAATGGAATGCAATGTGCAATTAAATGTGGAATGGAATGGAATGGAATGGAATGCGAAATGGATCGTGGAATGGAATGTGAAATGGAATGTGAAATTGAACGTGGAACGACATGGTATGGAACGCAGAATGGAATGGTATGGAACGTGGAATGGAATGGAATGGAATGTGGAATATAACGTGGAATGGAAAGTGGAATGGAATGTGGAATGGAATGGAATGGAATGTGGAACGGAATGTGGAATAGAATGTGGAATGGAATGGAATGGCATGTGGAATGGAATGGTATGGATTGTGGAATGGAATGCGGATTGGAATAGAATGGAATGTGGAATGGAACGTGGAAAGGAGTGTGGAACAGAACGGAATGGAATGTGGAATTGAATGTGAAATGCAGTGTGGAATTGAATGTGGAATGAAATGGAATGGAACGTGGAATGGAACGTAGAAAGGAATGTGGAATGGAATGGAATGGAATGGAGTGTGGATTGTAATGTGCAATGGAATGGAAAGAAATGTGTAATGGAATGTGGAATACAATGCAGAAAGGAATGTGGAATGCAATGCAGAAAGGAATGTGGAATGCAACTTAATGGATTGTGGAATGGAATGTGAAATTGGGAGTGGAATGGAATGGAGAATGGTACGGAATGAAACGTGTAATTGAATGTGGAATGGAATGAGGAATGGAATGTGGAATGGGGTGTGGAATGGAATGTGCAATGGAATGGAATCGAATGTGGAATGGAATGTATAATGGAGTGTGGAATGGAATGTGCAATGGAACGGAATCAAATGTGGAATGGAATGTAGAATGCAACGTGTAAAGGAATGGAATTGAATGTGGAATTCAACGTGGAATGGAATGGAATGGGACGTGGAATGGAAGGTGGAATGGAATGTAGTGGAATGGAACGGAATGTAACATGAAATGGAATGTGGAATGGAATGAGCAAAGGAATGGAATGCAATCTGTAATGGAATGTGGAATGGAATGGATTGCAATGGGTAATGGAATGGAATGGAATGTGAAATGGAATGTCAAATGAAATGTGTAATGGAAAGTGGAATTGAATGCGGAATGCAATGGAATGGAACGTGGAATTTCATGGAATGGAACGTGGAATGGAAAGTGAACAGGAAAGTTGAATGGAACGTGGAATGGAATTAAATGGTATGTGGAATTGAATTTGGAATGAAAGGTGGAAAGTGGAATTGAATGCGGAATGGAATGGAATGGAACGTGGAACTTAATGGAATGGAAAGTGGAATGGAATGGAATGTGGAATGAAATGTGGAACGGAATGTGGAATGGAATGGAAAGGAATGGAATGTGGAATGGAATGTTGAATGGAATGTGGAATGCGATGGAATGGAATGTGGAATGGAATGTAATGGAATGAGGAATGGAATGTAATGGAATGAGGAATGGAATGTGGAACGGAATGGAATGGAATGTGGAATGGAATGTGGAAAGAAATGTGGAATGGAACGGAATGGAATGTGCAGTGGAATGCAATGGAATGTGGAATGGAATCTGGAGTGGAATGGAATGGAATGTGGAATGCAATGCGGAAAGGAATGTGGAATGGAATCTGGAATGGAATGTGGAATGGAATGCAATGCAAAGTGGAATGGAATGCGGAATGGAATGGAATGGAAGTTGGAAAGGAAAGGAATGGAAGTAGGAATGGAATGTGAAATGGAATATGATATGGAATGTGGAATGCAATGGAAAATAATGTGGAATGGAATGTGGAATAGAATGAGGATTGGAATGGAATGGAATGTAAAGTGGAATGGAATGTGTAACGGAATGTGGAATAGAATGGAATGGAATGTGGAATGTAAGGCGGAATGGAATGTGGAATGGAACGTGCAATGGAATGGAGTTGAATGTGGAATAGAACGTGGAATGGAATGGAGTGGAATGTGGAATAGAACGTGGAAAGGAATGGAAAGGAATGTGGAATGGAACGTCGAATGGAATGTGCTATGGATTGTGGAATGGAACGTGGAATGGAATGGAATGGAACGTGCAATAGAACGTGGAAAGGAAGGAATGGATAGTGTAATGGAACGTGGAATGGATTGTGGAATGGAATGTGGAATGGAACATGGCATGGAATGTGGAAAGGAATGTGGAATGGAAAGGAATGGCATGTGGATTGTAAAGGAAAGGAATGGAATGCGGAATGGAATGTGGAATGGAAAGGAATGGAATGTGGAATGGAATGTGGAATGCAATGGAATGGAATTTGGAAGGAAATGGAATGGAATTGTATGGAATTTGAAACGGAATGGAATAAAATGTGGAATGGAAATGAATGGAATGTGGAATGGAATGGAATTCAATGTGGAATGAAATGGAATCGAAAGGTATGGAATGTGCAATGGAATGGAATGGAATGTGTAATGCAACTTGGAATGGAAGGTGGAATGGAACGTTCAGTGGAACTTGGAATGAAATGCTGAATATAACTTGCAATGCAATGTGCAACGGAATCTGGAATGGAATGGAATGGAACGTGGAATGGAATGGAATTCAATGGAATGGTACTCGGAATGCAATGGAATAGAATGAGGAATGGAATGAAATGGAATGATGAATGGAATGGAATGGAATGTGGAATGGAATCTTGAATGAATTGGAATGGACCGTGGAATGGAGTAGAATGAAATGGAATGGTAGGTGGAAAGGAATTGAATGGAATGAGGAATGGAAAGGAATGGAATGGTACGTGGAATTGAATGGAATGTAATGTAGAATGGAATGGAATGAAATGTGGAATGGAATGGAATGGAACGTGGAAGGGAATGTGGAATGCAATTTGGAATGGAATGGGGAATGGAATGGAATGGAATGGGGAATGGAATGGAATGGAATGTGGAATGGAATGGAACGCAATGTGGAATAGAAGGAATTGGAATGGAATGTGAAATGCAACGGAATGGAATGATTAATGGAATGGAAAGGAATGTTTAATGCAATGGAATGGAATGCAGAATGGAATGGAACGTGGAATGGAATGGAATGGAACGTGGATTGGAATGGAATGGAATGTGGAATGGAATGGAATAGAATGGAATGTGAAGTGGAATGTGGAAAGGAATGTGAAATGTAATGTTGAACGGAATGTGGAACAGCATGAAATGGAACGTGGAATGTAATGGAATGGAAAGTGGAATGGCATGGAATGGAAGGTGGAATGGAACGTGGAATGGAATGTGCAATGGAATGTGAAATGGATTTGAATGGAATGTGGAATGGAATGTGGAATGGAAAGGAAAAGAATTTGGAATGGAACGTGGAATGGAATACGGAAAGGAATGTGGAATTAATCGGAATGGAATGTGGAGTGGTATGTGAAATGGATTGGTGAAAGGAATGTGAAATGGAACGGAATGAAGTGCAGGATGGAACGCGGAATGGAATGGAATGGAACGTGGAATGGAATGTAGAACGGAATGCAAAATGGAAAGGAAATCAATGAGGTATTGAACGTGGAATGGAATGTAATGTGACGTGGAATGAAAAGTGGAGTGGAACGTGGAATGGAATGGAATGGAACGTGAAATGGAATGTGGTATGGAATGTGGAAAGGAATGGAATGGAATGGGGAAAGAAATGTGGAATGCAATGAATGGAATAGGTAATGGAATGGAATGGAATACGGAATGGAATAAAATGGAATGTGGGACGGAATGTGAAATGGAATGTGGAATGGAATGTGTAAAGAAATGTGGAATGTAACACAGTGGAATGTGAAATGGAGTGTGGAATAGAATGGAATGGAATGTGGAATAGAATGGAACGGAATGTGGAATTGAACCTGGAATGGAATGAGGAATGGATTGTGGAATGGAACGGAATGGAATGTGGAATGGAATGTGGAATGGAGTGTGGAATGGAACGTAAAATGGAATGTAATGGAATGTGGAATGGAACGTGGAGTGGAATGTGGAAAGTATTGGAATGTGGAAAGTAATGTAATGGAATGTGGACTGGAATGGAATGGAATGTGCAACACAATGTGGAATGGAATGGAATGGAGGTAGAATGGAATGTGGATTGGAACTTGGAATGGATCATGGAATGGAACGTCGAATGGAATGGAATGGAATGGAATGGAATGTGGAATGGAATGTGGAATTGAAAGGAATGCAACGTGGAATGGAATGTGGAACTGAACGGAATGGAATGTGGAACTGAACGGAATGCAATGTTTAATGAAATGTGAAATGCAATGTGGAATGCAATGTGGAATGGAATGTGAAATGCAATGTGGAATGGAATGGAATTTTGAATGGAATGTGGAATGGAATGGAATAGAAGTTGAATGGAATGTGGAAGGGAATGTCGAATGGAATGTGGAATCGAATGGAAATAAAGTGGAATGGAATGTGGAATGGAAGGTGGAAAGGAAAGTGGAATGAAATGTGGAATGGATTGTGCAATGGAGTGTGAAATGGCATGTTAAGTGGAATGTGGAATGGAATGGATTAGAATGTGCAATTAAATGTGGAATGGAATGGAATGGAATGTGGAATGGAACGTGGAATTCAATGGAATGGAATGTGGAATAGAATAGAATGGAATGTGGAATGGAATTGAATGTGGAATGGAATGTGGAATGGAAAGTGGAAAGGAATGTGGGATTCAACTTAATGGAATGTGGAATGGAATGTGGAATTGGTTGTGGAATGGAACGTTGAATGGAACGGAGTGGAATGTGTAATTGAATGTGGAATGGATTTTGGAATGGAATATGGAATGGTGTGTGGAATGGAATGTGGAATGGAATGGAAAGGAATGTAGAATGGAATGTGGAATGAAGTGGAATGGAATGTGGATTCGAATGGAATGAAACGTGGAAAGGAATGGAATGGAACGTGGAATGGAATGTGGAATTGAATGTGGATTAGAAAGTGGAATGGAATGGATTGGAATGTGGCATGGAATGGAATCGAATGGCAATAAAATAGAATGTAACAGAATGTGGAATGGAATGTATTGGAATGTGGAATGCGATGGAATGGAATGTGCAATGGAATGGAATGGAATGTGGAATGTAATGGAACGTGAAATTGAATGGAATGGAAAGTGGATTGGAATGGAATGGAATGTGGAATGGAACGGAATGGAATGGAATCAGAAATGGAATGTAGAATGGAATGTAAAATCTATTGTGGAATGGAACGTGGAATGGCATGATATGGACGTGGAATGCAATGGAATGGATAGTGGAATGGAATGGAATGGAATGGAACGTGGAATTGAATGGAATGGGAAGTGGAATGGAACTTGGAATGGAATGTGGAATGGAATGTGGAATGGACTGAGGAATGGATTGGAATGGAATGTGGAATGGAATGGAATCGAATGGAATCGTATGTGGTATGTAATGTGGAATGGAATGTGGAATGGAATGGAATGGAATGTTAAGTGGAATGGAATGGAATGTGGAAAGAAATGTGGAAAGGAATGGAACGGAAAGCGGAATGGAATGTGGAAAGAGACGTGGAATGGATCGGAATGGAATGTGAAATGGAATGGAATGGAATGTAGAATAGAATGTTTAAAGGAATGGAATGGAATATGGAATGGAATGCAATGGAATGTGGAATGGAATGGAATGGAGTATCGAATGGAATGGAATGGAACATGGAGTGGAATATGGAATTGAATGTGGAATGGAATGTTAAATGGAATGGAATGGAATGTGGAAAAGAATGGAATGGAATGGAGCGTGGAATGGAATAGAATGGAATGTGGAATACAATGGAATGGAATGCAATGTGGAATAGAATTGGAATGGAATGGAATGTAGAATGGAATGGAATGGAATGTGGAATTTAATGGAATGGAATGTGGAATGAAATGGAATGGAATGTGGAATGGAATGGAATGGAATGTGGAATGGAATGGAACGTGGAACGTGCAATGGAAAGTGGAATGGAATGGAACGTGGAACGTGCAATGGAAAGTGGAATGGAAAGTGGAATGGAATGGAATGGAATGTGGATTGGAATGGAATGGAATGTGGAATGGAATGTAATGGAAATGAATGCGAAATGGAATGTGGAATGGAATGCGAAATGGAATTTGGAAGGGAACGTGGAATGGCATGAAATGTAACTTGGAATGGAGTGGAATGGAATGAGGTATGGAATGGAAGGGAACGTGGAAATGAACGTGGAATGGAACGTGGAATGGAATGTGGAAAGGAATGTGGAGTGGAATGAAATGTGGAACGCAATGTAATGTAACAGAAAGGAATGTGGAACGGAATGTGGAATGGAATGGAATGCTTTGTGGAATGGAATGTGGAATAGAGTGTGGAATGGAATGTGGAATAGAACGGAAAAGAATGTTTAGTTGAATGTGGAATTCAATGAGGAATGCAATGTGTAATGGAGTGTGGAATGGAATGTGGAATGGAACTGAATGGAGTGTGAGATGGAATGTGGAATGCAACGGAATGGAATGTGGAATGCAATGTAGAATAGAAAGTGAAATTAAATGAAATTGAATGTGGAATGCAATGTGGAATGGAATGTAGTGGGACGTGTAATGGAACGAGGAATAGAACGTGGAATGAGATGAAATTGAAAGTGAAATGGAATGTGGAATTGAATGTGGAAAGGAATGGAATGGAATGTGGAATGGAATGTGGAAAGAAATGGAATGGAATGAGGAATGGAATGGAATTTAACGTGGAAAGGAACGTGGAATGGAATGTGGACAGGAAAGTAGAATGTATCGTGGAATGGAATGAAATGGAATGTGGAATGGAGTGGAATGGAATGTGGAATGAAATGTGGAATGGAATGGAATGGAATGTCGAATGTCATTGAATGGAATGTGGAATGGAATGGAATGGAATTTGCAACGGAATGTGGAATGGAATCTGGAATGGAATGGTATGCAGAATGGAATGTGGAATGGAATATGGAATTTAATGGAATGCAGTGTGGAATAGAATGTGGAATGGAATGGAATGTGGAATGTAATTTGGAAAGGAATGTGGAATGGAATGGAATGGAATGGGACATGGAAAGGAATGGAATATGGAATGGAAGGTGGAATGGAATGTAATGGAATGTGGAATGGAATGTGGAAATTAATGTGGAATGGAATGGAACGGAATGTGGAATGGAATGTGGTAGTGAGTGTGGAATGGAATACAGAATGTAACGGAATGGAATGTGGAAAGGAATGTGGAATGTAATGTTTAATGGAATGGAATGGAATGTGGAATGCAATGCAATGGAATGTGGAATAGAATGTATTGGAATAAATGGAATATTGAATGGAATGTGGAAAGGAATGGAATGGAATGTAGAATGCAATGGACTGAAATGTGTAATTAAATAGAATCTGGAATGGAATGGAATGGAATGTGGATTGGATAGGAATGGAATGTGGAATGTAACGGAATGGAATGTGGAACAGTATGTGGAATGAAATGTGGAATGCAATGGAAAGGATTTTGGAATGAAATGCAATGGAAAGTGGAATAGAAAGGAATGGAATGGAATGTCGAATGGAATGTGTAATGGAATGGAATGGAATGTGGAATGCAATGGACTGGAATGTGGAATGGAATGGAACGTGGAATGGAATTGAATGGAATGTGGATTGGAACGGAATGGAATGTGGAATGGAATGGAATGGAATGCGAAATGAAATGCGGAATGGAACGTGGAACGACATGAAATGCAACGTGGAATGGAATGGAATGGAACGTGGAATGGAATGGAATGGAACATGAAATGGATATTGGAATGCAACGTGCAATTTAATGTTTAATGGAAAGTGGAAGTGAATGTGGAATGTAATGTGGAACGGAATGGAATGCAACGTGTAATGGAATGTGCAATGGAATGTGGACAGGAAAGTGGAAGGTAACCTTGAATGGCATGAAATGGAACGTAGAATGCAATGGAATGGAATGTGGAATGGAAAGGAATGGAACGTGGAACGGAACGTGGAATGGAACATGGAATGGAATGTGGAATGGAATGTAGAATGAAATGAAATGAAATGTGGAATGGAATGTGGAATGGAATGTAAAGGAATGTGGAATGGAATGTGAAATTGAATGTGAAAATAAAGTGGAATGGAACATAATGGAATGTGGAACGGAATGTGGAATGGGGTGTGGAATGGAATGTGAAAAGGATAGAGGAATGGAACGTAATGGAATGTGGAACGGAATGCGGAATGGAGTGTGGAATGGAATGTGGAATGGAATGGAATGGAATGGAATGGTATGTGGAATGGAATGTGGAATGGAATAGAATGGAAAGTGGAATGTAATGCAATGGAATATGGAATGGAATGGAGTGGAACGTGGAATGGAATGTGGAATGGAATGTGGAATGGAATGTGAAATGGAATGTGGAATGGAAAGTTGAATGGCATGAAATGGAACGTGGAATAGAATGGAATGGAACGAGGAATGGAATGGGATGTAACGTTGAATGGAACGTGGAATGGAACCTGGAAAGGAATGTGGAAAGGAATGTGCAATGGAATGGAATGGAATGGAATGGAATGGAAAGGAATGTGGAAGGGAATGTGGAAAGGAATGTGGAATGGAACGGAATGGATAGTGGAACATGATGGAAGGGAAAGTGAAATGGAATGTGGAATGGAAAGTGGAAAGGAATGGAATGGAATGTGGAATGGAATGTGGAATGGATTGGAATGGAATGGGGTATGGAATGGAATGGAAAATGAAATGTAATGTGGAACGGAATATGGAATGGAATGGAATGGAATGGAATTTGGAATGGAATGTAATGGAACGTGGAATGGAACGTGGATTGAAACGTGTACAGGAACGTAGAATTTAACGTGGAATGGAATGAAATGTACTGTGAAATGGCGTGGAATGGAATGTGGAATAAATTGTGGAATGGAATGGAATGGAATGTGGAACGGAATGTGGAACGGAATGTGGAAAGGAATGAAATGGAATGTGGAATGGATAGTGGAATGGAATGTGGAAGTGATTGGAATGGTATGTGGAACGCAGTGTGGTATGGATTACGGAATGGAATGGAATGGAATGTGGAATGGAATGTGGAATGGAATGGAATGGAATGTGGAATGGAATATGGAATGGAATGCAGTGGGTGTGGAGTGAAATGGATTGGAATGGAGTGTGCAATGGAATAGAATTTAATATGGAAATGAGTGGAAAGGAATTTGGAAAGGATGGAATGGAATATGGAATGGAATGGAATTGAAAGGAATGTGAAATGGAATGGAAAGGAATGTTGAATGGAAAGAAATGGAATGTGGAATGGAATGGAATGGATTGTGGAATGGAATGGAATGGAATGGATTGTGGACTGTAATGGAATGAGAATGGAATGGAATGTTATGTGGAATTAAGTTTGGAATGGAATGTGGATTAGAATGTGGAAAGGAAAGCGGAAAGGAATCAAATGGAATGTGGAATGGAATGTGGAATGGAAAGGAATGGAATGGAATGGAATGTGAATGGAATGTGAATGGAATGGAATGTGGAATGGGATGGAATGAAATGTGGAACGGAATGTGGAACGGAATGTGGAATGGAATGGAATGGAATGTGCGATGGAAAGTGGAATGGAAAGTGGAATGGAATGGAATGTTATGTGGAATGAATGTGGAATGGAATGGAATGAAATGTGGAATGGAATGCGGTATGGAAAAGAATGGAATGTGGGATGGAATGTGGAAAGGAATTCGGAATGTATTGCGGTATGGAAAGGAATGGAATGTGGCATGGAATGTGGAAAGGAATGTGGAATGGAACGGAATGGAATATGAAATGGAATGGACTGGAATGTGGAATGGAATGTG
This sequence comes from Pongo abelii, assembly GCF_028885655.2. Classification (NCBI taxonomy): domain Eukaryota; kingdom Metazoa; phylum Chordata; class Mammalia; order Primates; family Hominidae; genus Pongo; species Pongo abelii. The sequence goes on from NC_071999.2 coordinate 7,441,843, forward strand.
TAGTGGAATGGAATGGAATATGAAATGGAATGGACTGGAAAGTGGAATGGAATGTGTAATGTAATGGAATGTAGTGTGGAATGGATGGTTTAATGTAATGGAATGGAATGTGGAATGAAATGTGGAATGGAATGCAGAATGGAACGGAATGGAATGAGGAATGGAATTGAATGGAATGTGTAATTTAATGGAATGGAACGTGGAACAAAAGGAATGGACCTGAATGTGGAATGGAATGTGGAATGGAATTGAATGGAATGTGTAATTTAATGGAATGGAACGTGGAACAAAAGGAATGGACGTGAAGGTGGAATGGAATGTGGAATGGAACGGAATGGAATGTGGAGTGTAATGTAATGGAATGTGGAATGGAATGGAATGCGAAATGAAATGTGGAATGGAACGAGGAACGGCTTGAAATGGAAAGTGGAATGAAATGGAATGGGATTTGGAATGGAATGGAATGGAACGTGGAATGGAATGGAATGGAAAGTGTATTGGATTATAAAATGAAATGTGGAGTCTAATGGTATGGAAAGTGGAATGGAATGGAATGGAATGTGGAATGGAATATGGAATGGAATGGAAAGGATTGTGGAAAATAATACGGAATGGAATGTAGAATGGAATGTGGAATGGAACATAATGGAATGTGGAATGGAATGTGCAATGGAATGTGGAAATGAATGTGGAATGGAAAGTTCAATGGAATGGAATGGAAAGTGTAATGGAATGTGGATTGGAAAGGAAAGAAATGTGGAATGGAATGTAGAATCGAAAGTGGAATGGAGTAGAATGGAATGGAATGTGAAATGGAATGTGGAATGGATTGTGAAAAGAATCGTGGAATGGAACATGGAATGGAAAGAAATGGAAAGTGGAATGGACTGGAACGGAATATGGAATGGAATGTTGAATGGAATGGAAAGGAATGTGGATTGGAATGGAATGGAATGCGGAATGGAACGGAATGGAACAGAAGGCGAAATGGATTTTGAAGAGGAATGTGAAATGGAATGTGGAATGGAACGTGGAACGGCATGAAATGGAACGTGGAATGCAATGGAATGGAACGTGGAATGGAACGGAATGGAACGTGGAATGGAATGCGGAATGGAATGTGGAATGAAATGAAATGAAATGTGGAATGGAATGTAAAGGAATGTGGAATGGAATGTGAAATGGAACGTGAAAAGGAAAGTGAAATGGAACGTAATGGAATGTGGAACGGAATGCGGAATGGATTGTGGAATGGAATGTGAAAAGGATAGAGGAATGGAACGTAATGGAATGTGGAACGGAATGCGTAATGGAGTGTGGAATGGAATGTGGAATGGAATGGAATGGAATGGTATGTGGAATGGAATGTGAGATCGAATGGAATGGAATCTGGAATGGAATGGAATGCAATGTGGAAAGTAATGTGTAATGGAACGGAATGGAATGTGAAATGGAATGGAATGCAATGTGGAAAGGAATGTGGAATGGAATGGAATGGAATGTGGAATGGAATGCAATGGAATATGGAAAGGAATGGAGTGGAACGTTTAATGGAATGTGGAATGGAATGCGGAATGGAATGTGGATTGGAATGGAATGAAGGAAATGTTGAATAGAATGGAATGGAATGAAATTTTGCATGGAATGTGGAATGGAATGGAATGTGGAATTCAATGGAATGGAATGTGGATTGGAATGGAATGTAATGTGGAGTGGAATGGAAGGTAGAGTGAAATGCAATTGAATATGGATTGGAATGGAATGCAATCTGGAATGAAATGGAATGAATTGGAATGCGAAAAGCAATGTGGAATGGAATGTGAAATGGAATGTGGAATGGAAAGTTGAATGGCATGAAAGGGAACGTGGAATGGAATGGAATGGTACGAGGAATGGAATGGGATGTAACGTGGATTGGAACGTGGAATGGAACCTCGAATGGAATGTTGAAAGGAATGTGGAATGGAATGGAATGGAATGTGGAATGGAATGGAATGGAATGGAAAGGAATGTGGAATGGAATGTGGAAAGAAATGTGGAATGGAACGGAATGGAAACTGGAACATGACGGAAGGGAAAGTGAAAAGGAGTGTGGAATGGAAAGTGGAAAGGAATGGAATGGAATGTGGAATGGAATGTGGATTGGATTAGAATGGAATAGGGTATGGAATGGAATGGAAAATGAAATGTAATGTGGAATGGAATATGGAATGGAATGGAATGGAATGTGGAATGGTATGTAATGGAACGTGGAATGGAACGTGGAGTGAAACGTGTACAGGAAGTAGAATTTAACGTGGAATGGAATGAAATGTACTGTGAAATGGAGTGGAATGGAATGTGGAATGAAATGTGGAATGGAATGGAATGGAATGTGGAACCGAACGTGGAATGGAATGTGGAACGGAATGTGGAATGGTATGAAATGGAATGTGGAATGGATTGTGGAATGGAATGTGGAACTGATTGGAATGGTATGTGGAACGTAATGTGGAATGGATTATGGAATGGAATGGAATGGAATGTGGAATGGAATGTGGAATGGAATGGAATGGAATGTGGAATGGAATATGGAATGGAACGCAATGGAATGTGGAATGAAATGGAATGGAATGGAGTGTGGAACGGAATGGAATTTAATATGGAAATGAGTGGAAAGGAATGTGGAATGGATGGAGTGGAATATGGAATGGAATGGAATTGAAAGGAATGTGAAATGGAATGGAAAGGAATGTTGAATTGAAAGAAATGGAATATGGAATGGAATGGAAAGGAATGGATTGTGGAATGTAATGGAATGTGGAATGGAATGTAATGTAATGTAGAATTAAATGTGGAATGGAATGTGTATTAGAATGTGGAATGGAAAGTGGAATGGTATCGAATAGAATGTGGAATGGAATGTGGAATGGAATGGAATGGGAAGCGGAATGAAATGGAATGGAATATAGAATCGAAAGTCGAGTGAAATGGAATGGATTGTGGAATGGAATGGGGAATTGAGTGGAATGGAATGTGGAATGGAATCAAAAGGAATGTGGAATATAATGGAATGGAATGTGGTTTGGAAAGAATGGAATGTTGAATGGAATGTTGAAAGGCATCGAAATGAATCTGTAATGTAATGGAATGGAATGCGGGATGGAAACGAATGGAATGTTGAATGGAATGGAATGGAATATGTAATGGAATCGAATGGAATATGGAATGGAATGAAATGGAATGTAGTGTGGAACAGAATGGAATGGAACGGAATGTTGAATTGAATGTAATTGAATGGAAGGTGGAATGGAATGTGGAATGGAATGCAATGGAATGTGAAATAGAATTAGGAATGGTATTTAATGGAATGTGGAATGGAATCTGGAATGGAATGTGGAATGGAATGGAATGTGGAATAGAAAGTGGAGTGGAATTTAATGGTATATGGAATGGAAAGTGGAATGGGATGTGGAATAGAATGGAATGGAATGAGGAATGGAAAGAGGAATGGAATGGAATGGAATGTGGAATAGAATGTAATGGAATTAGGAATGGAACTTGTAATGAAACGTGGAATGGAAAGGAAAGGAATGTGAAATGGAATGGAATGTCTAATGGAATGTGGAATGGAATGTGGTATGTAATGTGGAAAGTAATGGAATGGAACGTGGAAAGAAACATGGAATGGAACGTGGAATGGAATGGAATGAAATGTGGAATGAAATGTGGAATGGAATTGAATGGAATGTGTAATGGAATGTGGAATTGAATGAAATGGATTCTGGAGTGGAATGGAATGGAATGTGGATTGGAATGTGGAAAAGAACGTGGAATGGAATGGAATGTAATTTTGAATGGAATGTGGAATGGAATGGAATGGAATGTGAAATAGAATGTGGAGTGGAATTTAATGGAGTGTGGAATGGAATCTGGAATGGAATGTGGAATGGAATGGAATGGAATGTGGAATAGAAAGTGGAGGGGAATTTAATGGTATGTGGAGACGAAAGTGGAATGGAATGTGGAATGGTATGGAATGTGGAATGGAATGGAATGGAATGGAATGTGGAATGGAATGGAAGGTCCAATGGAATGGAATGGAATGTGGAATGGAATGGAATGTGGAATGGAATGGAGTGGAATGAAATGTGGAATGTGAAATGGAATGGAGAGGAATGAAATTTGGAATGTGAAATGGATAGGAATGGAATGTGAAATGGAATGGAATAGAATGGAATGCAATGGAAAATGGAATGGAATGGAACGAAATGGATTGTGGAATGGAATGCAGTGGAATGGAATGCAATGGAATGGAACGGAATGTGGAGTGGAATGGAATGTCTAATGGAATGGAACAGAATGGAATGTGTATTGGAATGGAATGGAATGTGGAATGGCATGGAATTGAATGTGGAATGGAATGGAATGAAATATGGAATGGAATGGAAGGAAATGGAATGTAGAATTAAATGGGATGGAATTAAATGGAATGGAATTTGGAATGGAATGGAATGGAATGTGGAGTGGAACGTTGAATGCAATGTGGAATGAAATGGAATGGAATGTGGAATGGAATCGAATGGATTGGAATGGAGGCTGGAATGGAATTGAATGGATTGTGGAATTTAGTGTGGAATGGAATTGAATGGAATTTGGAACGGAATGTTGAATGGAATAGAATGTAATGGATTGGAGTGTGTAATGGAATTGAATGGAATCTGGAAAGGATTGGAAAGGAATGTGGAATGGAATGGAATGGAATGGAATGGAATGGAATTGAATGGAAAGTGGAATGGAATGGTATGTGGAGAGTAATGGAAAGGAATGTGGAATGGAATGTGGAATGCAATGGAATGGAAAGTGGAATGGAATGTAGCATGGAATGTGTAATAGAATGGAATGGAATATGGAATGGAAGGGAATAGAATGTGCAATGGAATGGAATAGAAATAGGAATGGAAGGGAATGGAATCCGGAATGGAATGTGGAATGGAATGGAATGGAATGGTATGTAATGGAATGGGATGGAATGTGGAATGGAAGGGAATGGAATGTAGAATGGAATGTGAAATGGAAAGTGGAATGGAATGCAATGCATTGGAAAGGAATACAATGTGGAATGGAATGAAATGGAATGCGGAATGGAAAGGAATGTGGCATGGAATGGAATTCAATTTGGATGGAAAAGGAATGGATTGTGGAATGGAATGGAATGGAATGGAATATAGAATGGAATGGAATGGAATGGATTGGAATGTGGAATGCAACGGAGTGGAATGTGGAGTGGAAAGTGGAATAGAATATGAAATTTAATGGAATGGAATGTGTAATGTAATGGAATGGAATGGAATGTGGAACGGTATGGACTGGAATGGAATGTTATGAGGAATGGAAAGGAATGGAATGTGAATGGAATGGAATGGAATGTACAATGGAATGGAATGGAATTTGAAATGGAATGGAATGGAAAGCGGAATGGAATGTAAAGTGGAATGGAATGTTGAATGGAATGGAATGGAATGGAGTGGAATTTGGAATGAAATTTAATGGAATGTGGAATGGAATTAAGTGGAATGGAATTAAATGGAATGAATGTGGAATGCAATGTAATTGAATGTGGAATGGAATGTGGTATGGAATGGAATGGAATGTGGAATAGAATGGAATGGAATGGAATGTGGAATGGTATGGAATGGAATGGAAAATTATGTGGAATGGAAGGGAATGGAATGTGCAATGGAATGGAATGGAAGGGGGAATGGAATGGAATGGAATGTGGAATGGAATGGAATTGAAAGAGGAATGAAATGTGGAATGGAATGGAATGGAATGTGGAAAGGAATGTGAAGTGGAATGGAATGTGAAATGGAATGGAATGGAATGGAATGGAATGTGGAATAGAATGGAATGGAATGGAATGCTATGGGGAATGCATTGGAATGTAATGGAATGTCGAATGAATTTTAATACAATGTGAAATGTAATGGAATGGAATGTGGAATGGAATGGAAAGTGTAGTTGAATGCAATGGAATAGATTGTGGAAACTGGAATGGAATGCAATGTAATGGAATGTGGAATGGAATGAAATGTGGAATTAAATGGAATAAAATGGAATGTGGAATGGAATGGATTGGAATGGAAGGAGGAATGGAATCGAATGTGGAATGGAGTGGAATGGAATGTGGAATGGAATGAAATGGAATGTAAGGCGGAAATGAAAGGAATGGAATGTGGAATTGAATGTGGAATGGAACATGGAATGGAACGGAATGGAATGAAACGTGAAATAGAACATGGAATGGAACGTGGAATGTGGAATGGAATGGAATGCAACGTGGAATGGAATTGAATGGAATGTGGAATGGAATGAAATGGAACGTGCAATGGAATGGAATGGATGGAATGTGGAACAGAGTGGAATGGAACGGAATGGAATGTGAAATTGAATGGAAAGAGGAAAGGAATGTGTAATGGCATGAAATGGAATAGAATGTGGAATGGAATGGAATGTAGCATGGAATGGAATGTGTAATGGATGGAATGGAACGAATTGTGTACTGGAATGGAATTTGGAATGGAATGGAATTGAATGGAATGTGGAATGGAAGGGAATGTAATGGAATGTGGATGGAATGGAATGGAATGCGGAATGGAATGCAATGGAATGTGGAATGGAATAGAATGGAATGGAATGTGGACTGGAATGGAATGGAATGTGGAATTTAATGCAATGGAATGTGGAATTTAATGCAATGGAATGTGGAATGCAGTGTGGAATGGAATGGAACAGAATGTGGAATGTAATGTAATGGAATGTGGAATGGAATGGAATGGAATGTGGAATGTAACGGAATGGAATGTGGAAGGGAATGGAATGGAATCTGGAATGGAATGTGAAATGGAATGTAATGGAATGGAATGGAATGTGGAATAGAATGGAATAGAATGTGGAATGGAATGGAATGTGCAATGCAATGGAATGGAATGTGGAATGGAATGGTATGTGGAATGGAATTGAGTGGAATGGAATGTGGAATGTGAAATAAATTGGAATGGAATGTGGAATGGAATGGAATAGAATGGAATGCAATGGAAAATGTGGAATGGAATGGAATGTGGAATGGAATGGTAGGGAATGGAATGTAGAATCGAATGGAATTGAATTGAATGGAATGGAATGTGGAATGGAATGGAATGGAATGTGGAATGGAATGTTGAATGGAATGTGGAATAAAATAATGGAATGGAATGCGGAACGGAATCGAATTTGTTGGAATGGAGAGTGGAATGGAATTGAATGGAATGTGGACTTTAGTGTGGAATGGAATTGAATGGAATTTGTAATGGCATGTTGAATGGAATAGAATGGAATTGATTGGAGTGTGTAATGGAATTGAATTGAATGTGGAAAGGATTGGAAAGGAATGTGGAATCGAATGGAATGGAATGGAATGTGGAATGGAATGGAATGTGGAGTGGAATAGAATGGAATATGGAATGGAATGGAATAGAATGCGGAATGGAATGGAATGGAATGTTGAATGGAATGTGAAATGGAATGGAATGGAATGTGAAATGGAATGGAATGGAATGTGGAATGGAATGTGGAATATAATGGAATGGAATGTGGAATGGAATGTGGAATGGAATGTGGAATGCAATGTAATGGAATGTTGCATGGAATCTGGAATTGATTGTGGAATAGAATTTGGAATGGAATGGAATTTAATGTGTAATGGAATATGGAATGAAAAGTTTAATGGAATGGAATTGAATGTGGAATGGAATTGAATGGAATGTGGAATGGATTGGAATGAAATGGAATGTGGAATGAAATGTAATGTAATGTGGAATGGAATGGATTGGAATGGAATGTGGAATGTAATGTAATGTAATGTGGAAAGGAATGGAATGGAATGGAATGGAAGTGAATGGAATCTGGAATGGAATGGATGTGAATGAATTCTGGAATGGAATGGAATGGAATGGAATGTGGAAAGGAATGCAATGGAGTGTGGAATGGAATGGAATTGAATGTGGAGTGGAATGGAATGGAATATGGAATGGAATGGAATGGAAAGGAATGTGAAATCGAGTGGAAAGGAATTATGAATGGAATGGAATGGAATGTGGCATGGAATGGAATGGAATGTGGAATGGAGTGGAATGGATTGTGGACTGGAATGGAATGGAATGTGGAATGGAATGGAGTGGAATGTGGAATGGAATGTGGAATGGAATGGAGTGTTATGTGGAATGGAATGGAATGGAATGTGGAATTGAATGCGGAATAGTACGGGGAATGGAAAGTGGAATGGAATTGAATGGAATGTGGAATGGAATGTTGAATGGAATGGAATGGAATGTGGAATGGAATGGAATGGAATGTGGAATCGAATGTGGAATAGTACGGGGAATGGAAAGTTGAATGGAATTGAATGGAATGTGGAATGGAATGTGGAATGGAATGTTGAATGGAATGGAATGGAATGGAATTTGGAATTAATGTAATGGAATGTGGAATCAAATGTGGAGTGGAATGGAATGGAATGTGGAATTGAATGTGGAATGGAGTGGAATGGAATGTGGAATGGAATCGAAAGGAATGTGGAATGTAATGGAATATAATGTGGGATGGAAAAGTATGGAATGTTGAATGGAATGGAGTGGAATGTGAAATGGAATCGAATGGAATGTGGAATGGAATGAAATGGAATGCAATGTGGAATAGAATGTAATGGAATGGAATGAGGAATGGAATCGAATGTAATGGAAGTTTGTATGGAATGTGGAATGGAATGGAATGGAATGTTTAAGAGAAAGTGGAATTTAATTTACAGGAATGTGGAATGGAATGTGGAATGGAATTGAATGGCATGGAATGGAACGTGGAATTGAATGTGGAATGGAGTGGAATGGAATGTGGAATCGATTGAAACGTGGAATGGAACGTGGAATGCAACGTGGAATGGAACGTGGAATGGTATGGAATGGTATGTGGAATGTAATGTGGAAAGGAATTGCATGGAATGTGGAATGCAATGTGGTATGGAATGGAAAGGAATGTGGAATGAAATGTGGAATGGAATGTGGAATGGAATGGAGTGGAATGGAATTTGGCATGGAATCTGGAATGGAATGTGGAATAGAATGTGGAATAGAATGGAATGTAATGTAGAATGGAATGTGAAATGGAATGTGGAATGGATTGGAATGTAATGGAATTTTGAATGGAATCGAATGTAATGTGGAATGGAATGTGGCATGGAATGGAATGGAATGTGGCATGGAATGGAATGGAATGTGGAATGGAATGGTATGAAATGGTATGTGGAATGGTATGGAATGGAATGAAATGTTATGTGGAATGGAAGGGAATGGAATGTGGAATGGAATGGAATGGAAAGTTGAATGGAATTGAATGGAATGTGGAATGGAATGGAATTGAATGTGGAATGAAATGTGGAATGGAATGGAGTGGAATGGAATTTGGAATGGAATGGAATGGAATGTGGAATAGAAATGAATGGAATGTGGAATGGAATGGAATGGAATGTGGAATGGAATGCGATGGTATGGAATGGAATATGGAATGGAATGTCATGGAATGTGTGATGGAATGGAATGGATGGAATGTGGAATGGAGTGGAATGGAATGGAATAGAATGTGAAATTTAATGGAAAGAGGAAAGGAATGTGTAATGGAATGGAATGGAATGGAATGTGGAGTGGAATGAAATGGAGTAGAGTGGAATGGGATGAAGTTGAGTTGAATGGAGTGGAGTAGAGTGGAATGCATTGGAGTGGAGTGGATTGGATGCAGAGGAGTGTAATGGAAAGCGAGAGAATGGAGTGGAGTGGAATGGAGTGGAAAGGAGTGGAATGGAAGAGAATGGAATAGCACAGAGTGGAATGGAATGGAGTGGAGTAGAATGGAGTGGAGTAGAGTGGAGTGGAGTGTAGAGAAATGTAGTAGAGTTGACTGGAATGAAGTGGAGTGAAAAGATTGGAGTGGATTGGAAAGAACTGGAATGGAGTGGAATTGAATTGAGTTGAATGGAATGGATTGGAGTGGAATGGAATGGAATGGAGTGGAGTTCATTGGAGTGGAGTGGAACGGAGTGGAGTTTAATGGAATGTAGTGTAGTCGATTTCAATGGAGTTTAGTGGAGTGGAATGGAGTGGAGTTTAGTGAAACGGAGTGCAATGTAATGTAATGGAATGGAGTGTAACGAGGTTGTGTGAAGTGGAGTGGAGAAGAGTGTAGTGGGGTGGAGAGGAGTGGAATGGAAAGGAGTGGAATGGAGTGGAATGGAATTGAGTGGAATGGAGTGGAGTGAGATGGAATGGAATGGAAAGGAAAGGAATGGAACATAGTGGGATGGAACATATTAGAATGGAATGGAACGGAATGGAGTGGAATGGAGTAGAGTGGAGTGGGGTGGAGGGGTGTGCAGTGGAGTGCAGTGGAATGGAATGGAATGGAGTGGAATGGAATGGAATGGAGTGGAATAGAACGGAATGGAATAATGAAATGTGAGCTGAGATAATGCCACTGCACTCCAGGCTGGGAGACATAGTGAGATACTCTCAAAAGAAAGGAATGGAATGGAATGGAATGGAATGGACTGCAATGGGATGGAGTGTACTGGAGTGGAGCGGAGTGAAGTGGAGTGGAGTGGAATGGATAGGAATGGAATGGAATTGAATGGAATGGAATGGAATTGAATGAAATGGAATGAAGGGGAGTGGATTGGGGTGGAGTGGAGTGCAGTGGAATGGAGCAAAATGGAATGTGATGGAGTCGAATGGATTGGAGTGGAGTCCGGTGGAGTGGAGAGGAGAGGAATGAAATGGAATGGAATCGGATGTAATGGAATGTAGTGGAGTTGAGTGGAGTGGAACAGAGTGGAATGGAATGGAAATGAATGCAATGGACTGAAATGGAATGAAATGGAATGGAATAGAATGGAATTTAATGAAATTGAAAGCAATGGAATAGAATGCAATGCAATGGAAAGTTGACATGTAATGAGAGTTGAGATTGTGCCTCTGCACTCAAGCCAGGGTGACACAGTGACATACTGTTGAAAGAAATGAATTGAATGCAATGGAGTGAAATGCAATGGAATGTAATATAATGGAGTGGACTGAAGTGGAGTGGAGTGTTGTGGAGTGGAGTGGAGTGGAGTGGAACGGAGTGGAATGGAATGGATTTGAATGGAATGGAATGGAATAGAATGCAATAGAATGTAATGGAATAGAATGGAATGTAACGGAAATTTGTCTTGTAATGTCAGCTGAGATTGTGCCACTGCACTACAGCCTGGCTGACACAGTGATATCCTTTGGAAAGAAAGGAATGGAATGCAATGGAGTGAAGTGGAATTGAACGGAATGGAGTAGAATGGAGTGGACTGGAGTGGAGTAGAGTGGAGTAGAGTGGTGTGTAATGGATTCGAATGGAATGAGATGGAGTGGAATGGAATTGTGATGAGTTCAGTGGAGTGGAGTGAAATAGAATAGAACGGAATGGGATGGAATGGAATGCAATGGTATGATGAAAAGAAACATCAGCTGAGATTGTGCCAATGCACTCCAGCCTTTGTGACAGTGTGAGATCTTGTTGAAAGAAAGGAATGGAACGGAATTGAGTGGAATCTAATGGAATGGAATGGAATGGAGTGGTGTGGAGTAGAGTGGAGTTCAGTGGAGTGAAGTGGAGTGGAATGAAATGGAGTGGAGAGAAGTAGACTGGAATGGAGTGGAGTGGAATGGAGTGGAGTGAGTGAAATGGAGTGGAGTGGAGTGGAAGGGAATTGAGTTGAGTGGAATGGAAGGGAAAGGACTGGAATGCTATGGAATGGGATGGAGTGGAGTGAAATGGAATGAAGAGGAGTAGGATGGAATGGAATGGAGTGTAATGGAATGGAGTGGAATGGAGTGGAATGGAATGGATTGGAGTGGAGAGGAGAGGAGTGGAATGGAGTGGAGTGGAGTGGAATGAAGTGATGTGGAGTGGAGTGGAGTGGAATGGAATGGAATGGGGTGGAAAGGAATGGAATGGAATGGAGTGGAGTAGAATGTAATGGAATGGGGTGGAGTGGAAAGGAATGGAGTGGCGTGGCATGGAGTGGATTGGAATGAAGCCTAATGGAGTGGAGTGTAGTGGAATGGAGAGGAATGGAATTTAATGGAATGGAAAGGAGTGGAATGTAATTCAGTGTAGTGGAATGGAATGGAGTGGAGTGGAGTTTATTGGAGTGGAATAGAGTGGAATGGAATGGAGTGGAGTGGATCGCAGTGGAGTGTAGTGGAGTGTAGTGGAGTGGATTGGAATGGAATAGAGTGGAATAGAATGGAGTGGAATGGAGTGGAGTGGAGTGGATTGGAGTGGAGAGGAATGAAATGGAATGGAGTGGAATGCAGTGGAATGGAATGGATTGGAGTGGAATGGAATGGAATGAAATGGAGTGGAGTGGAATGGAATGGAGTGGAATGGACAGGAATGGAATGGAGTGGAATGGAATGGAGTGGAGTGGAATGGAATGGAATGGAATGGAGTCGAATGGAACGGGATGGAGTTAAGTGTAGTGTAGTGGAGTGGATTGAAGTGGAGTGGAATGGAGTCGAATGGAATGGAGTGGAGTGAAATGGAATGGAGTGGAATGTAATGGAGTGAAATAGAATGTAACTGAACTGGATGGAATGGAATGCAATGGAATGATGAAAAGAAAGGTGAGCTGAGACTGTGTCACTGCATTCCAGCATTTGTGACAGAGTGAGATCCTTTGGAAAGAAAGGAATGGAATGCAATGGAGTGGAATGCAATGGAATGGAGTAGACTGGAACGGAGTGGAGTTGGGTGCAATGGAATGGAGTGGAGCAGAATGTCATGGAGTGGAATGGATTGGTGTGGAATGGAATGGAGTTGACAGAAGTGTAATGAAATGGAGTGGCGTGGAATGGAATGGAGTGGAATGGACTGGAGTGGAGTTGAGTAGAATGGAATGGAATGGAGTGGAATGCAATGGAGTGGAGTGGAATGGAATGGAGAGGAGTGGAAAGGGATGGTATGGAATGGAGTGGAGTGCAATGGAATGGAGTGGAGTTGAATGGAATGGAGTGGAGTGGAATGGAATGGAGTGAAATGATATGGAATGGAATGGAGTGGAGTGGAATGGCGTGGAGTGGAGTGGAATGGAATTGAGTGGAGCAGAAAGACTGGAGTGGAGTGGAATGGAATGGAGAGGCGTGGAATGGGATGGAATGGAATGGAGTGGACTGGCATGAAATCTAGAGGAGTGGAATGGAATGGAATGGAATGGAGTGGAATGGAATAGAGTTGAGTGGAATGGAGTATAGTGGTGTGGAGCGGAGTGGAATGGAGTGGAATGGAATCAGATGAAATAGAAGTAGTGGGTTGGAGTATAGTGGAGTGGAATGGATTGGAACGGAATGGAACGGAATGGAACAGAACGGAGCGGAACAGAACGGAGAAATGTGTGCTGAGATTGTGCCACTGTGCTACAGCCTTGTGACAGATGGAAATCGTGTTGAAAGAAAGGAGTGAAATGGAATGGAATGGATTGGAGTGGAGTGTAGTGCAATTGAGTGGAATGGAATCGATTGGAATGATATGGAACGGAATGGAATGGAAAGGAGTGGAATGTAATGGAAGGGTGTGGAGTTGAATGTCATGGAATGGAGTGGAAAGCAATGGAGTGGAATGCGACGTAATTGAGTGGAGTGGAGTGGAGTGGAATGGATTGGATTGCAGTGGATTGGAGTGGAGTGGAGGGGAGTGGAAAGGAGTGGAGTGTAATGGAATTGAATGGAGTGGATTGCAATGCAATGGAGTGGGATAGAGTGCAACTGATTGGAATGGAGTGTAATGGAATGGAGTGGAATGGAACAGAGCGGAGTGGATTGGAGTGAAGTGGAATGGAATGGAGTGGAGTGGAATGGAGTAGAGTGGAGTGGAATGGAGTGGAGTGGAGTGGAATAGAGTGGAGTGGAGTAGAGTGGAATGGAGTGGAGTGCAATGCATTGGAGTGGAATGGAATGGAGTGGAGTGAAGTGGTGTGGAGTGTAGTGGAATGGAGTGGAGTGGAATGGAATTGAGTTGAGTGGAATGGAATGGACAGGAGTGGAATGCTATGGAATGGGATGGAGTGGAGTGAAATGGAATGAAGAGGAGTGGAATGGAATGGAATGGAGTGGAATGGAATGGAGTGAAGTGGAATGGAATGCAATGGAGTGGAGTGAAGAGGAGTGCAGTGGAATGGAGTGGAGTGGAATGGAGTGAAGTGGAGTGGAGTGGAATGGAATGGAATGGGGTGGTATGGTGTGGAAGGGAATGGAGTGGAGTGGAAACTAATGGAATGGAGTGGAGTGGAATAGAATGGAGTGGAGTGGAACGGAATGGAATGGAGTGGAATTGAATGGAATGAAGTGGAATGGAATGGAGTGGAGTGGAATTGAATGGAGTGGAGTGGAATAGAATGGACTGGAGTGGAATCGAGTGGAGTGGAGTGGACTGGAATGGAGTGGAGTGGAGTGGAATGGAGTGGAGTGGAGTGGAGTAGAATAGCGTGGAATGGAATGGAATTCATTGGAATTGAAAGGAAAGGAAAGGAATGGAAAGCTATGGAATGTAATGGAATAGAATGCAGTGCAATGGAAAGTTGTCTTGTAATCTGAGCTGAGATTGTGCCACTGCACTAAAGCCTGGCTGACACAGTGATATACTGTCGAAAGAAAGGAATGGAATGCAATGGAGTGAAATGAAATGGAATGGAATGGAGGGGAATGAAGTGGAGTGCAGTGGAGTGGAATGGACTCGAATGGAAATGGAAGGAGTGGAATTGAATGGTGTGGAGTGGTGTGTAGTTGAATGAAATGGAATGGAATGGAATGGAATGGGATGGAATGGAATGCAATGGAATGATGAAAAGAAATGTGAGCTGAGATTGTGCCACTGCACTCCAGCCTTTGTGACAGTGTGAGATCCTGTGGAAAGAAAGGAATGGAATGGAATGGAGTTTCATTGAATGAAATAGAGTGGAGTGGAGTGGAGTGGATTGGAATGGAATGGAGTGGAGTGGAACGGAATGGATAGCAGTGGAATCCTATGGAAAGGGATGTAGTGGAGTGCAATGGTATGAAGAGGAGTGGAATGAAATGGAGAGGAATGGAATGTAGTGGAGTAGAATGGAACAGAATGGAGTAGAGTGGAGTGCACTGGAGTGGAATGTAGTGGAATGGAATAGACTGGAGAGGAGTGGAGTGAAATCGAATTTAATGAGGTGGAATGGAATGGAATGGAATGGAGTGGAGTGGAATGTAATGGAATAGAGTGGAGTGGAATGGAAAGGAGTGGAGTGGAATGGAATGAAATGGAGTGGAATAGAATGGAATGGAATGCAGTGGAATGGAATGTAGTGAAGTGGAAATGAATGGACAGGAGTGGAATGGAATTGAATGGAGTGGAATCGAGTGGAGAGGAGTGGAGTGGAGTGGAATGGAGTGGAGTTGACTAGAATGGAGTGGAGTGGAGTGCTGTCGAGTGGAGTGGAGTGGAGTGAAGTGGAGTGGAGTGCTGTCGAGTGGAGTGGAGTGGGATGGAGTGGAATGGAGCAGAGTGGAATGGAATGGAGTGGGGTGGAATGGAGTGGAGTGGAGTTCAATGGAATAGAGTGGAGTGGTGTGGAGTGGAATGGAGTCCAGTGGAGTGGAGTGGAGTGGAGATTACTGAAGTGGAGTGGAGTGGAGTGGACTGAAATGGAATGGAATGGAATGGAATGAATTGGAGTGGATTGGAATGGAATGGAATGGAAGGGAATGGAATAATGAAATATAAGCTGAGATTGTCCTACTGCACTCCAGGCTGGGTGACAGAGTAAGATAATCTAGAAACAAAGGAATGTAATGGAATGCAGTGGCATGTATTGGAATGGAGTGGACTGGAGTGGAGTGGAGTGAAGTGGAGTGAAGTGGAATGGAGTGGAATGGAATGGAGTGGAGTGGAATGTAATGGAATGGAGTGGAGTGGAATGGAAAGGATTGAAGTGAAGTGGAGTGGAGTGGAATGGAGTGGAATGGAATGGAGTGGAGTGGAATGTAATGGAATGGAGTGGAGTGGAATGGAAAGGAGTGGTGTGGAATGGAATGAAATGGAGTGGAATGGAATGGAATGGAATGCAGTGGAATGGAATGGAGTGGAGTGGAAATGAATGGACGGGAGTGGAATGGAATCGAATGGAGTGGAATTGAGTGGAGAGGAGTGAAGTGGAGTGGAGTGTAATGGAGTGGAGTTGACTGGAATGGAGTGGAGTGGAGTGCAGTGGAGTGGAGTGGAGTGAAGTGGAGTGGAGTGGTGTCGAGTGGAGTGGAGTGGAATGGAGTGGAATGGAATGGAGTGGAGTGGAGTTGAATGGAGTGGAATGGAATGGAGTGGAGTGGAATGGAGTGGAGTGGAGTGAAGTTGAATTGAATAGATTGGAGTGGTGTGGAGTGGAATGGAGTGCAGTGGAGTGAAGTGTACTGGAGTGGAAAGTACTGGAGTGGAAAGTACTGAAGTGGATTGGAGTGGAGTGGACTGTAATGGAATGGAATGGAATGGAATGGAATGAACTGGGGTGGAATGTGATGGAATGGTATGGAATGGAAGGGAATGGAATAATGAAATATGAGCTGAGATTGTGCTACTGTGCTCCAGGCTGGGTGACAGAGTGAGATAATCTAGAAAGAAAGGAATGCAATGGAATGCAGTGGCATGTATTGGAATGGAGTGGACTTGAGTGGAGTGGAATGAAGTGGAGTGGAGTGTAATGGAGAGGAATGGAATGGGATGGAATGGAATGGAATGAAGTGGAGTGGAGTGTGGTGGTGTGGTGTGCGGTGGAATGGATCGTATTCGAATGGAATGGAGTGGAATGGATAGAAGTGGAGTGTATTGGAGGGGTCAGGAGTGGAAAGGAGTGGAATGGAATCGGATGTCAGGGTATGTAATGGAGTGGAGTGGTGTGGAGCGGTACGAGGTGGAATGGAATGGTATTAAATGGAATGAAATGAAATGCAATGGAATTCAACAGAATGCAACGGAATAGCATGCAATGCAATGGAAAGTTGACGTGTAATGTGAGCTGAGATTGTGCCACTCCACTCCAGACTGGGTGACATAGTGATGTCGTGTGGAAAGAAAGGAATGAAATGGAGTGGAGTGGGTTGGAATCGAGAGGAGTGGAAGGGAATGGAGTGGAGTTGAATAGAATGGAGTGGATTTGAAAGAAATGGAATGGAGTGGAGTGGAATGGAATGGAGTGCATTGGTATGGAGACGAATGGAATAGAATGGAGTGGCTTGGCGTAGAGTGGATTGGAATGGAGTCGAATGGAGTGGAGCGTAGTGGAGTGGAGTGGAATGGAATTTAATGGAGTGGAATGTAATGGAGTGGAGTGCAATGGAATGGAGTGGAGTGGAGTGTATTGGAATGGAGTAGAGTGGAATGGAATGGAGTGGAGTAGACAGGAGTGGAGTGGAGTGGATTGGAAAGGAATGGAGTGGAATAGAATGGAGTGGAATGGAGTGGATTATAGTGCATTGCAGTGGAGAGGAATGAAATGGAATGGAGTGGAATGCAGTGGAAAGGAGCGGACTGGAGTGGAATGGAATGGAATGGAATGGAATGGAATGGATAGGAATGAAATGGAGTGGAATGGAATGGAGTTGAGTGGAATGGAATGGAGTGGAATGTATAGGAATGGAATGGAATGGAGTGGGGTGGAGTGGAGTTGAGTGGATTGAAGTGGAGTGGAATGGAGTCGAATGGAGTGGGATAGAGTGGAATGGAATGGATTGGAGTGGAGTGGAGTGAAATAGAATGGAATGGAATTGGATGGAACAGATTGCAATGGAATGGTGAAAAGAAAGGTGAGCTGAGACTGTGTCACTGAACTCCAGCATTTGTGAGAGAGTGAGATCCTTTAGAGAGAAAGGAATGGAATGGAATGGAGTTTAATGCAATGGAATGGAGGGGAATGGAATGGAGCAGAATGTCGTGGAGTGGAAGGGATTGGTGTGGAGTGGAATGGAGTTGACTGGAGTGGAATGGAATGCAGTGGCATGGAATGGAATGTAGTGGAGTGGACTGGAGTGGAGTTGAGTAGAATGGAATGGAGTGGAGTGGAATGCAATGGAGTGGAGTGGAATGGAATGGAGAGGTGTGGAAAGGGATGGAATGGAATGGGATGGAGTGGAATGCAATGGAGTGGAGTTGAATGGAATGGGGTGGAGTGGAGTGGAGTGGAACGGAGAGGAGTGGAGTGGAACGGAATGGAGTGGAAGGAGATGGAGAAGAATGGAACGGAGTGGAGTGGAATGGAGTGGAGTTGAGTGGAATGGAATTGAGTGGAGCAGAGTGGAATGGAGTGTAGTGGAATGGAATGGAAAGGCGTGGAATGGGAGGGAATGGAATGGAGTGGAGTGGAATGGAATCTAGAGGAGAGGAATGGAGTGGAACTGAATGGAAAGGGATGGAGTGGAATGGAATAGAGTGGAGTGGAATGGAGTGGAGTGGAGTGCAGTGGAGTTGAGGGGATTGGGATGGAGTGGAACAGAGTCGGATATAATAGAATGTAGTGGAGTGGAGCAGACTGGAGGGGAATGGACAGGAATGGAACGGAACGGAATGGAACAGAGTGGAACGGAACGGAGAAATGTGTGCTGACATTGTGCCACTGCGCTACAGCCATGTGACAGACGCAGATCCTGTCGAAAGAAAGGAGTGAAATATAATGGAATGGATTGGAGTGGAGTGGAGTGGAATTGAGTGGAATGGAACAGAATGGAAATGCATGGAATGGAATGAAATGGAGTGGAATTGAATGTAAGGGTTTGGAGTGGAATGCAATGGAATGGAGTGGAATGCAATGGAGTGGAATGCAGTGGAATCGAGTGGAGTGGAGTGGAGTGGAATGGATTGTATCAGAGTGGATTGGAGGGGAGTGGAGTGGAGTAGAATGGAGTAGATTGGAATGGAATGGAGTGTAAAAGAGTGCAATGGAGAGGAATGGAATGGAGTGGAATGGAATTGAATGGAGTGGATTGGAATGAAATGGAATGGAATAGAGTGCAATGGAGTGGAATGGAGAGTAACTGAATGGAGTGGAATGGAATGGAGTGGAGTGGAGTGAAGTGGAATGGAAAGGAGTGGAGAGTAATGGAGTGGAGTGGAGTGGAATAGAGTGGAGTGGAGTGGAATGGAGTGGAGTGGAGTGGAGTGGAATGGAGTGGAGTGGAATGGAATGGAGTGGAGTGGAATGGAATGGAGCAGATTGGAAAGCAGTGGAGTTGAGTGGAATGGAATGGAATGGAATGGAGTGCAGTGGGATGGAGTAGAGTGGAGTGGGATGGAATGGAGAGGAGTGGAATGCTATGGAATGGGATGGAGTGGAGTGCAATGGAATGAAGAGGAGTTTAATGGAATGGAATGGAGTAGAGTGGAAAGGAATGGTATGGAGTGGAATGGAATGGAGTGGAGTGGAGTTGATTGGAGTGCAGTGGAGTGGAGTGGAATGGAATGGAGTGGAACGGAATGGAGTGGAATGGACTGGAATGGAATGGAGTGGAGTGGAGTGCAGTGGAATGAAGCAGAGTGGAACAGAATGGAGTGGATTGTAAAGTAATGGATTGGAGTGGAGTGAAATGGAATGGATTGGTGTGGAATGGATTGGAATGGAGACGATTGGAATGGAAGGGAGTGGAGTGGAATGGAATGGAGTGGTTGGGAAAGCAATGTAACGGATTGGAGTGGAATGGATTGGAATGGAGTGGAGTGTATTGGACTGGAGAGGAGTGGAATGGAATGGAGGGGCATGGCGTGGAGTGGATTGTAATGTAGTGAAACGGAGTGGAGTGGAGTGAAGTGAAATGGAGTTTAATGTGAGTGGAATGGAGTGGAAGAGAATGAAGTGGAGTGGAATGCAATGGAGTGGAGTGGAATGTATTGGATTGGGCTAGAATGGAATGGAATGGAGTGGAGTGGAATGGAGTGGAGTGGAGTGGAATGGAATGGAATGGAATAGAATGGAATGGAATGGAGTGGAGTGGAATGAAATGGAATAGAGTGGACTACAGTGGAATGGTATGGAGTGGATTGGAAAGGAATGGAGTGAAATTGACAAGAATGGAATGGAGTGGAGTGGAGTGGAGTGGAGTGGAGTGGAATGGAGTGGAGGGGAATGGAGTGGAATAGAGTGGTATGGAATGGAATGGATTGGAGTGTAATGGAGTGGAATGGAATGGAATGGATAGGAGTGGCATGGAGTGGAGTGGATGGGAGTGGAGTGCAGTGGAGGGTAGTGGAGATGAGTGGAGTGGAGTGGAGTGGAGTGGAATGGAATGGAATGGAATGGAATACAGTGCAATGCAATGGAATGGAATGGCATGAAATGGAGTGGAATAATGAAATGTGAGCTGACATTGTGCCACTGCACTCCAGGCTTGGTGACAGAGTGGGATACTCTTGTAGGAAAGGAATGGAATGTAATGCAGTGCAATGGAATGGAATGGAATGGAATGGAATGGACTGGAGTGCAGTGGAGTGAAGTGGAGTGTAGTAGAATGGAGAGGAATGGAAAGAAACGAGATGGAGTGGAATGAAGTGGAGTATAGTGCGGTTGAGTAGAGTGCAGTGGAATGGAGAAGAATGGAATGTGATGGAATGTAATGTAGAGGAGTGGAGCGCAGTGGAGTGGAGAGGAGTGGAAAGGAGTGGAATAGATTCAGATCTAATGGAATGTACTGTAGTGGACTGCAGTGGAGTGTAACGGAAAGGAATGGAACAGAAGAGAACGGAACAAAACGGAACGGAAAGGAGAAATGTGTGCTGAGACTGTGCCACTGCACTACAACCTGTGTGACACAGGGAGATCCTGTTGAAAGAAAGGAGTGTAATGGAATGGAGTGGAATGGAATGGAATGTAGTGGAGAGGAGTGGAATGGAATGGAATGGAATGGAATGCAATGGAATGCAAGGGAATAGAATGCAATGCAATGGAAAGTTTGCATGTAATGTGAGCTGACATTGTGTCACTGAACTCCAGCTTGGGTGACAGTGATATCCTGTCGAAAGAAAGAAATGGAATGCAATGGAGTGAAATGGAATGGAATCTCATGCAATGGAGTGGAGGGGAGTGACGTAAAGTGGAGTGGAAAGGAATGGAGTGCAGGGGAATGGAGTGGAGTGGAATGCAATGGAATGGAGGGGAGTGAAGTGGAGCGGAGTGGAATGGAGTGGAGAGGAGTGGAATGGCATGTAATGTAATGGAATGGAGTTGAGTGCAGTGGAATGCAATGGAGTGGAGTACAACTGAAAGTAAGGAGTGGAGTGAAGTGGAGTGGAATGGAATGGAGAGCAATGGGATGGAATGGAATCAGTGGAGTGAAGTGGAGTGGAATGGAATGGAGTGGAGTGCAGTAGAGTGGAGTGGAGTGGAGGGGATTGGAATGGAGTCTAATGGAACGGAGTGGAATGGAATGGAGTGGAATGGAATTGAGTGGAATGGGGTGGAGTGGAGTGGAATGGAATGGCATGGAGTGGAATGGAGTGGAATGGAATGGCTAGGAGTGGAATGGAAGAGAATGGAATGGAATGGAGAGGAGTGGTATGGAATTGAAAGGAATGGAGTGGAATGGATTGGAGTGGATTGGAATGGAATGGAGTTTAGTGGAGTGCAGTGTAGTCGAGGTGAGCGGAAGGGAGTGGAGTGGAGGGGATTGGACTGGAGTGGAAAGGTGGGCGAGTGAAATGGAGTGGAGTGGAGTGGATTTTAGTGAAATGGAATGGAATGGAATGCAATAGAGTGGAATGGAGTGGAGTGGAATAGAGTGGAGTCGAGAGGAATGGAAAGGAATGAAGTGGAATGGAGTTGAATGGAATAGAGTGGAGTAGAATGGAATGGATTGGAATGGAATGGAATTTAGTAGAGTGGAGTGCAGTGGAATGGAATGGAGTTTAGTGGAATGGATACGAATGGAGTGGAATGGGATGGAATGGAGAATAATGGATTGGAGAGGAGTGGAACAGAATGGAATGGAGTGGAATGAAATGGAGTGGAGTGGAATTGTGTGGAGTGGAGTAGAGTGGAGTGGAATGGAGTGGAATGGAATGGAGTAGAATGGAGTGGAGTGGAATGGAGTGGAGTGGAGTCGAAAGGAATAGAATGGAGAGGAAAGGAGTGGACTGGAATGAAGTGGAGTGGGATGGAATAGAATGGAATGAAATTCAGAGGAGTGGAATGGAATGGAATGAAATGGAGTGGAATGATGTGGAGTGGAAAGGAATGGAATGAAATGGAGTGGAATGATGTGGAGTGGAAAGGAATGGAATGGAATGGAATGGAGTGTAATGGATTGGAGTGGAGTGGATTCGAGTGGAGTGGAATGGAGTGTAGTGGTGTGGAGTGGAGTGGAGTGGAGTTGAATGGAATGGAATGGAGTGGAAACGGGTGGAGTGGAATGGATTGGAATGTAATGGAGTCGAGTGGAGTAGAGTGGAATGAAGTAGAGTGGAATGGAATGGTGTGGAATGGAATGGAATGGAGAGGAGTGGAATAGAATGGAAGGGAAGGGAGTGGAGTGGAATGGAATGGAGAGGAGTGCAATGAAATGGAGTGAAATGGAACGTAGTGGAATGGAATGTAGTGGACTAGAATGTAGTGGAGTAGAGTGGAGTTGAGTGGAATGGAATGAAGTGGAATGGAATGGAGTGGAATGGAGTGGAGTGCAGTGGAATCGAATGGGTTGGAATGGAGTGGAGTGGAATACACTGGCGTCGAGTGGAATGGAAAGGAATGGAATGGGGTAGAATGGAGTGGAATGTAATGGACTGCATGGGAATGGAATGGAATGCAATGGAATGGGGTGGAATAGAGTGGAGTGGAGAGGAGTGGAGTGTAATGGAGTGGAGTGGAGAGGAGTGGAGTGGATTGGAATGGAATGGGGTTGAATAGAATGGAGTGGAATGCAGTGGAATGGAGTGGAGTGAAATGAAATGGAATGCAGTGAAATGCAGAACAATGGAAGTGAGTGGAGTGGAATGGAATGGAGTGTAATGGAATGGAATGGAGTGGAGTGGAATGGAATGTACTGGAGTGAAATGGAATGGCTTGGTGTTTAAAGGAGTGGAGAGGAGTGGAATGGAATGCAGTGCAGTGGAGTGGAGTGGAATGGAGTGGAAGAGAATGGAGTGTAGTGGAATGGATTGGAGTGGATTGGAAGGAATCGGAGTGCAGTGGAATGGAACCTAGTGAAGTGGAACCTAACGGAGTGGAATGGAATGGTTTGGAATGGAGTGTAGTGGAATGGAATGGAGTGGAATGGAATGGTGTGGAGTGGAAGAGTGGAGTGGAATGGAATGCAATGGAGTGGAGTGGAATGGTATGGAATGGAGTAGAATGGGGTGTAATGGAGTGGAGTGGAGTGGAGTGGAATGAAATGGATCAGAATCGAATGG
Source organism: Pongo abelii (assembly GCF_028885655.2). Lineage (NCBI taxonomy): Eukaryota > Metazoa > Chordata > Mammalia > Primates > Hominidae > Pongo > Pongo abelii. Next base: position 7,465,345 of record NC_071999.2, read on the forward strand.
ATTGGATTGGAATGGAGTGGAGTGGAGTGAAACGGAGTGAAGTGGAGTGGAGAGGAGTGGAACGGAGTGGAGTGGAGTGGAGAGGAGTGGAACGGAGTGGAGTGGAGTGGAATGGAGTGGAGTGGAATGGAGTGGAGTGGAGTGGAATGGAGTGGAGTGTAGAGGAACGGAGCGGGGTGGCTAGGAACGTAATTAAGTGGAGTGGAACGTAGTGGAGAGGAGTGGAATGGAATGGAATGGAATGCAATGGAAGGCAATGGAAAGGAATGGAACACAATGGAATGGAATGCAATGGAATGGAATGGAATGGAATGGAATAAAGAAATGTGAGCTGAAATTGTGCAACTGCGCTCCAGGCTGGGTGTCAGGGTGAGATACTCTCGAAAGTAAGGAATGGAATGGAATGCAGTGGAATGAAATGGAATGGAATGGAATGGAGTGGACTGGAGTGAAGTAGAGTGAAGAGGAATGGAGTGGAATGCAGAGGAAAGAAATGGGATGGAATGGAATGGAATGAAGTGGAGTGGATTTGGGTGGAGTGGGCTGCAGTGAAATGGTGCGGAATGGAATAGGATGGAGTGAAGTGGAGTGGTGTGGAGTGGAGAGGAGTGTTATGGGGAAGAATGGAATTGGATGTAATGGAATGTAGTGGAGTGGAGTGGAATGGAACGGAACGGAACGAGACAGAAAGCCACGGAACGGGACAGAACGGAGAAATATGTGCTGAGATTGTGCCACTGAGCCACAGGTTGTATGACATGGGGTGATACTGTGGAAAGAAAGAAGTGGAGTGGAATGGATTGGAAAGTAGAAGAGTGGAATTGAGTGGAATGGAATCGAATGGAATGGAAGGGAATGGAGTGGATTGGAGGAGAGCGGATCAGAAAGGAATGGAACGTTATGTAACGGGATGGAATGTGAGATGAGATTTTGCCACTGTGCTACATACTTGGTGACAGAGTGAGATACTCTCGAAAAAAACGAATGGAATGGAATGCAGTGGAAAGGAATGGAATATAATGGAGTGGAGTGTAGTGGAGGGGAGTGAAATGGAGTGGAATGGAGAGGAATGGAATGGGATGGAATGTAATCAAATGAAGTGGAGTGGACTGGGTTGGAGTGGAGTGGAATAGAATCGGATGTAATGGAGTGGAGTGGAGTGGAGTGCAATGGAGTGGATTGGAATGGAATGGAATACAATGGAATGGAATGCAATGGAATGCAATGGAACGGATAGAATGCAATGAAACGTTGTCATGTAATGTGAGCTGAAATTGGGCCACTGTACTCCAGCCCAGGTCTCACAGTGATAACCTTTTGAAATAAAGGAATGGAATGCAATGGAATGAAATGGAATGGAATGGAATGCAATGGAATGAAATGCAATGGAATGGAATGCAATGGAGTGGACTGGAGTGGAATGGAGTCGAATGGATTGCGATGGAGTGGAATGGAATGCTGTGTAGTGGAGTGGAGTGGAGTGAAATAGAATGGAATGGAATGGGATGGAATGGTTGCAATAGAATGGTGAAAAGAAATGTGGGCTGAGTTTGTGCCACTGCAGTACGGCCTTTGTGACAGAGTGAGATCCTGTGGAAAGAAAGGAATGGAAAGGAAGGGAGTGGAATGGAATGGAATGGAGTGGAGTGGTGTTGAGTGGAGTGATATTGAATGGAGTGGAGAAGGGTGGAAAGGAGTGGAGAGGAGTGGATTGGAGTGGAGTGGAATGGACTGGAGTGGAGTGGAATGGAATGGAGTGGAATGGATTTGAAAGGAATGGAATGGAGTGTAGTGCAGTGGAATGGAATGGAGTGGAGTGGAATGGAATGGAGTGAAGTGGAAAGGAATGGAATGGAGAGGAGTGTAATGGAATAGAACGGAATGGAGTGGATTGGAATGGAGTGGATTGGATTGGAATGCAGTGGAGCAGAATTGAAAAGAGTGAATAGTGGTGGAGTGGATTGGGCAGGAGTGGAATGGAGTGGAGTGGATTGGATTGGAATGGAATGCAGTAAAATGGAGTGCAATCGAATAGAGTGGAGTGGAATGGAATGGAGTGGAATGGACGGGAATGGAATGGAGTGGAGTGGAGTGGAATGGAATGGAGTGAAGTGGAAAAGAATGGAATGAAGTAAAGTGGAATGGAATGCAATGCAATGGAGCTGTATGGAATGGAGTGGAGTGGAGTATAAAAGAGTGGAGTGGAGTGGAGTGGAAAGTAATGGAATTGAATGAAACGGAATCAAGATATGTGTGCTGAGATTGTGCCACTGCTCTTCAGCCTGTGTGACAGAGGGAGATCTTGTCGAAAAAAGGAGTGGAATGGAAGGGTTTGGAATGGAATGGCATGGAATGGATTCGATTGGAGTGGAGTGGAATTGAGTGGATTGGAGTGGAGTGCAATGGAATGGAATGGTGAAATGAAAAGTGAGCTGAGATTGTGCCAATGCACACCAGGATGGGTGACAGAGAGAGATACTGTCAAAAGAAAGGAATGCAATGGAAGTGAGTGGAATGGAATGAAATGGATTGGAGTGGAGTGGAGTGCAAAGGAGTGGAGTTGAATGGAATGGAGGGGAGTGGAATGGAATGGACTGCAGTGGAGTGGAACAGAGAGGATTGGAATGGAGTTGACTGTAGTGGAGTGCAATGGAATGGAGTGGAGTGGAATGGAATGGAGTGCAGTGTAATTGAATGGAATGGGATGGAATGGAAAGGACTGGAGTGGACTGGAATGGAGTGGAGTTGAGGGAGTGGAATTGATTGGAGTGGAGTGGAGTGGAATGGAATAAAATGGAAGGGAGTGGTATGGATTGGAGTGGAGTGGAATGGAGTGGAATGGAGTGGAAAGGTATTTAGTGGAATGGAATGGAATGGAGTGGAGAGGAATGGAATGGAGTGCAGCAGAATGGAATGGAGTGGAGTGGAATTGAGTGGAGTGGAATGGAATGGAGTGGAGTAGAATGGAATGGAGTGGAATGGAGTGGAATGGAATGGAATAGTGTGGAGTGGAATGCAATGGAGTGGAATGGAATGGAATGAAGTGGAATGGAATGGAGTGGAGTGGAATGGAATGGAGTGAATTGCAGTAGAGTAGATTGGAATGGTGTGGAGTGCGGTGGAGTGGATTTCAGCGGAATGGAGTGGAAACGAATGGACGGGAGTGGAATGGAACGGAGTGGAGAGGAGTGGAATGGAATGGAGTTTAGTGGAATGGAATGGAATGGAGTGGAAAGGAGTGGAGTGGAATGGAATGCAGTAGTATGGAATGGATTGGAGTGGAGTGAAATGGAATTTAGTGGTGTGTTGTGGAGTGGAGTGGAGTGGAACAGAATGGAATGGAATGGAATGAAGAAATGTGTGCTGAGATTGTGACACTTCTCTTGAGCCTGTGTGACAGAGGGAGATTCTGTCGAAAGAAAGGTGTTGAATGGAAGGGATTGGAATGGAGTAGCATGCAATGGATTGGAGAGGAGTGGAGTGGAATTGAGTGGAATGGAGTGGAGTGAAGTGGAATGGAATGGAATGCAATGGAATGGAATGGAATGTTGAAATGAAACCTGAGCTGAGATTGTGCCACTGCACACCAGGAGGGGTATCAGAGTGTGATCCTGTCAGAAAAAGGAATGGAATGGAATGCAATGGAGTCAAACGGAGTGAAATGGAGTGGAGTGGAGTAGAGTGGAGTGCAAAGGAGTGGAGTTGAAAAGAATAGACTGGAGTGGAGTGGAAAGGAAAGGATGGAATGGAGTCTAGTGGAGTGGATTACAATGGAATTGAGTGGAGTGTAATGGAATGCAGTGGATTGGAATGGAATGGAGTGGAGTGGAATGGAATGGAATGGTATGAATGGAAAGGAGTGGCGTGTACAGGAATGGAGTGGAGTAGAGGGAGTGGAATTGATTGGAGTGGAGTGGAGAGGATTGTAGTGGAGTGGAATGGAATGGAATGGAATGGAATGAAGTAGAGTGGAGTGGATAGGAATGGAGTGGAATGGTGGGCAATGGAATGGAGTGGAACGGAACGGAATGTTGTGGAGTGGAATAGAAAGGATTGGAGTGGAGTGAAGTGGAGTGGAATGGAATGGAGTGGAGTGGAATGGAATGGGTGTTGTGGAATTGAATGGAGTGGAGTGGAATGGAGGGAGTGGGGTCGAGTAGAATTTAGTGGAGTGGAATAGAGTTGAATGAAGTGGAATGGAGTGCAGTGGAATGGAATGGAGTGGAATGGAATGGAGTGTAGTGGAATGGAATGGAGTGGAATGGAATGCAATCGTGTGGATTGGAATGGAATGGAGTGGAAAGGAATGGAATGGAGTGGAGTGGAATGGAATGGAGTGGCGTGGAATGGAGTGGAGTGGAGCAGAATGGAGTGGAGTGGAGTGGAATGGAATGGAGTGGAGTGGAATGGAATGGAGTGGAGTGGAATGAATTGGAGTGGAGCGGAATGGAGGGGAGTGGAGCGGAATGGAGTGGAGTGGAGTGGAATGGAGTGGAGAGTAGTGGAATGGAGTGGAGTGGAGTGGATTGGAATTCAATTGCGTGGAATAGAATGGAATGGAGTGGAGTGGAATGGAAAGATGTGGAGTGGAATGGAATGGAGTGGAGTGGAATGGAGTGTAGTGGAGTGGAATTCAGAGAAATGGAATGGAATGGAATTATATAGAGTGGAATGGAGTGGAGTGGAGTGGAGTTAAATGAAGTGGAATTGAGGGGAATGGAGTAGAATAATGAAATGTGAGCTGAGATTGTGCCACTGTACTCCAGGCTGGGTGAAAGAGTGAGACACTCTCGAAAGAAAAGAATGGAATGGAATGCAGTAGAATGGAATGGAATGGAATGGAGTGGACTACAGTGGAGTGGAGTGGAGTGAAGTGGAATGGAGTGGAATGAAGTGGAATGGAATGGAATGCAATGGAAGGGAATGAAGTGGAGTAGAGTGGGGTGGGGTGGAGTGCAGTGGAATGGAGCGGAATGGAATGATATGGAGTTGTATTGAGTGCAGTGGAGTTCAGTGGAGTCTAGAGGAATGGAATGGAGTGGAGTGGAATCAGATGTAATGGAATGCATTTTAGTGGACTGGTATGGAGCACAACGGAATGGAATGGAATCGAACGGAATGGAACAGAACGGAACGGAATGGAATGGAATGGCGAAATGTGTGTGCAGATTGTGCCACTGCACTATAAGCTGTGTGACAGAAGGAGATCCTGTCGAAAGAAAAGAGAAGATTGGAATGGAATGCATTGGTGTGGAGTGATGTGAAATTCAGTGGAATGGAATGGAATGGAATGGAAAGCAGTGGAATGGAATGGAATGGAATGGAAAGGAGTGGAATGGAATGGAATGGAATGGAAAGGAGTGGAATGGAATGGAATGGAATGGAATGGAATGGAAAGGAATGGAATGGAAAGGAATGGAATGGAAAGGATTGGAGGGGAGTGGAGTGAAGCAGAATAGAATGGAATGGAATGGAATGTGAGCTAAGATTGTGCCACTGCGCTCCAGGCTGTGTGAGAGAGTGAGATACTCTCCAAGGAAAGGAATGGAATGGAATGTAGTGGAATGGAATGGAATAGAATGGAGTGGACTGGTGTTGAGTGGACTGGAGTGAAGTAGAGTAGAGTGGAGTGGAGAGGAATGGAATGGGATGGAATGGAATAGAATGAAGTGACGTGGAGTGGGGTGCAGTGGAGTGCCGTGTAATGGAGCGTAATGGAATGGGTTGGAGTTGAATGGAGAGGAGTGGAGTGCGGTGGAGTCTGGAGGAGTGGAATGGAGTGCAGTGGAATCGGATGTAATGGAATATAGTGCAGTGGAGGGGAGTGGAGTGGAACGGAATGGGTTTCAATGGAATGGAATCAAATGAAATATAATGGAATAGAACGGAGTGGAATGGAATGAAATGAAATGTAATTTATTGGAATGAAATGCAATGGCTGGCAATAGAATACAATGCAATGCAATGGAAAGTTGACATCCAATGTTAGCTGAGATTGTGCCAGTAAACTCCAGCCCGGGTGACACAGTGATATCCTGTTGAAAGAAAGGAATGGAATGCAATGGAGTGAAATGGAATGGAATGGAGTGGATTGCAGTGGAATGGAGTGGAGTTGAGTAGAGTGGAGTGGAGTGGAGTGGGATGGAGTGGAATGGAGTCGAATGGAATGCAATGGGGTGGAATGGAATGGAGTGGAGTGGAGTGAAGTGGAGTAAAATAGAATGGAATGGAATGGTATGGAAAGGAATGCAATGGAATGGTGAAAAGAACTGTGAGCTGAGATGGTGACACTGCACTCCAGCCATTGTTACAGAGTGAGATGCTGTGCAAAAAAGGAATGGAAATGAATGGATTGGAATGGAAGGGAACGAAGTGGAGTGGAGTAGAGTGGAATGAAGTGAGTGGAGTGGAATTGAGGGGAGTGGACCGGAGTGGAGTGGAATTGAGTGGAGTGGAATGGAAAGGAATGGAGTGGATTGGAATGCAATGGAGTGGAATGGAATGGAATGGAGTGGAATGGAATTGAGTGGAGTTGAACGGAGTGGATTGGAGTGGAGTGGAGTGGAATGGAATGGGGTGGAGTGGAATGCAATGGAGTGGAATGGAATGGAGTGAAGTGGAACGCAGTGGAGTGGAGTGAAATGCAGTGGAGGGAGTGGAATGGAAAGGAATGGAGTGGAATGGAATAGAGTGGAGTGGGATGGAGTGTTGTGGAGTGTAGTGGAGTGGAAAGGAGTTGAGTGGAATGGAATGCAGTGCAGTGGAAAGGAGTGGAGTGGAATGGAATGGAGTGGAATGGAATGGAATGGAGTGGAGTGGAATAGAACGGATTGGAATGGAATGGAGTGGAATGGAATGGAGTGAAGTGGAATGGACTGTAGTGGAGTAGAATGGAATGGGTTGGGGTGGAATGGAATGGAGTGGAGAGGTATGGACGGGAGTGGAGTGGATTGGAATGGGTTGGAGTGGAATAGAATGGAGTGGAGTGTAATGGACGGGAGTGGAGTTAAATGGAATGGAGTGCAATGGAATGGAGTGGAGATCTATGGAGTGGAGTGGAGTGGAATGGAATGGATTGGGGTAGAATGGAATGGAGTGGAATGTAATGGAGTGGAATGGATTGGAATGGAATGGAGTGGAGTGGGATGGAGTGTAGTGCAATGGACTGTAATAGAATGGAATGGAATGTAATGGAGTGGAAAGGAATGGAGTGAACTTCAATGAAATGGAGTGGAGAGGAAAGGAATGGAATGGAGTGGTGTGGAATGGAATGTAACGGAAGAGAGCAGAATTGAATGGAGTGGAGTGGAGTGGAAGGAAATGGAGTGGAATGGGGTGAAATGGAATGGAGTGCCGTCGAGTGGAATGGAGAGGAATTGAATGGAATAGAGTGGAGTGGAATGGAATGCACTAGAGTGGAGTGGAATGGAATGGAGTGGAATGGAGTGGAGTGGAGAGGAGTGGAGTGGAGTGGAGTAGAGAGGAGTGGAGTGGAGTGGAGTAGAGAGAAGTGGAGTGGAATCGAGTGGAGTGGAATGGAATGGAGTGTAGTGGAGTGGAGTGGAGGGGAGTGAAATGGAATGGTATGGCGTGGAATGGATAGGAGTGGACTGGAAGGGAATGGAATGGAGTGGAAAGGAATGGATTGGGCTGGAATGGAAAGGAATGGTTTGGAGAGGAGTGGAGTGGAGTGCAGTGGAGTAGATAGGAATGGAATGGAGTGGTGTGGAGTACAATGGTATGGAATGGAGCAGAATGGAATGGAGTAGATTTTACTGGAATGGAGTGGAGTGGAATGGAACAGAACATAGTTGAGTGGAGTGGAATGGAGTTCATTGGAATGGAGTGGAGTGGAATGGATTGGAGTGGAATGAAATGGAATGTAGTCGAATGAAGTGGAATGGAATGGAGTGGAGTGGAATGGAATAGAGTTAATTGGACTGGAGTAGAATGGAATGGAGTGGAGTGGAAGGGAATGGAGTGGAGTGGAAAGAATGGAATGGAGTGGTGTGTAATGGATTGGAATGGAATGCAGTGGAGTGGAGTGAACTGGAATGGATTGAAGCAGAAAGAAATAAAGTGGAGTGGAGTGGAAAGGAGTGGAGTGGAATGGAATAGAGTGGAGTGGAGTTGAGTGGAATGGATTGGAGTGGAGTGGAGTGGAGTGAAATGGAATTGAATGGAATGGAAAGAAGAAATGTGTGCTTAGAATTTTCCACTGCGCTGCAGCTTGTGTGACAGATGGAGATCCTGTTGAAAGAAAGGAGTGGAATAGAAGGGATTGGAAAATCATGGCAAAAAATGGATAGGAGTGGAGTGGAGTGGAGTGGAGTGGAGTGCAGTGGAATAAAATGGAATGGAATGGAATGGAATGAAAAGGAATGGAATAGAATGGAATGGTGAAAAGAAATGTGACCTGAGATTCTGCCACTTCACACAATCCTGGGTGAAAGAAGGAGATCCTATAAAAAGTACGAAATGGAATGGAATGTAGTGGAATGGATTGAAATGGAGTGAAGTGGAGTGGAGTGGAAAAGAGTGGAGTGGAATAGAATGGAGTGGAGTGGAACGGAATGGACAGGAGTGGAGTGCAACGGAATGGAGTGGAATGGAGTGGAGTGGAGTGGAGTGGAATGGAATTGACTGGAGTGGAAAAGAATGAAGTGGAGTGGCATGGAATGTAATGGAGTGGAGGGTAGTGGGTGGAATGGAGTGGAGTGGAGGGGAATGGAGTGGAGGGGAGTGGAGTGGAATTGATTGGCGTGGAGTGGAAAAGAGTGGAGTGAAATGGAATGGAATGAGATGGAATGGAAAGGAGTGGAGTGGACTGGAATGGAGTGGAGAAGACTGAAATGGATTGGAATGGAGTTCCATGGAATGGAGTGGAGTGGAAAGGAATGGAATGGAGTCTAGTGGAATGGAATGGAGTGCAGTGGAATGGAGTGGAGTTGAATGGGGTGGAGTGGAATGGAATGGAGTGCAATGGAATGGAGTGGAATGGGTTGCAGTGGAGTGCAGTGGAATGGAATGTAACAGAGTGGAATGGAATGGAACTGAGTGGAATAGAGTGGAATGGAATGAAGTGGAATGGAATGCAGTACAGTGGAATGGAATGGAGTGAAATGGATAGGAATAGAATGGAATGAATTGGGGTGGATTGGAGTGGAGTGAATAGGAGTGAATGGAGTCGAATGGAATGGGATGGAGTGGAATGGAATGGAGTGGAGTGTAGTGGAGTGCAATAGAATGGAATAGAATGGGATGGAATGGAATGCAATGGAATGGTGAAAAGAAATGAGAGCTGAGACAGTTTCATTGCATTCCAGCATTTGTGACAGAGTGTGATCCTGTGGAAAGAAAGTAATGAGCTACAATAGAGAGGAATGCAATGAAATGGAATAGAATCGAATGAAGTGGAGTGGAATGGAGTCGAGTTGAGTGCAATGGAATGGAATGAAGTGGAGAGGAGTGGAGTGGAGTGGAGTAGAATTGAGTGGAGTGGAGTGGAAAAGAGTGGAGGGAAATTGAATGGAATCAGATGGAATAGAAAGGAGTGGAGTGGCCTGGACTGGAATGGAGTGGAGTGCAGTGAAATGGATTGGAATGGAGTTCACTGGAATGGAGTGGTGTGGAAAGGAATGGAATGGAATCTAGTGGAATGGAATGGAGTGGAGTGGAATGGAGTGAAGTTGAGTGGGGTTGAGAGGAATGGAAGTCTGTGCAATGGAATGGAGTGGAGTGGAGTGGATTGGAGTAGAGTTCAGTGGAATGGAATGGAACGGAGTGGAAAAGAATGGAATGGAATGGAACGGAGTGGAATAGTGTGGAATGGAATGGAATGGAATGGAATGGAATGGAATGGAATGGAGTGGAATAGAATGCAATGGAGTGGAATGGAATGGAGTGGAATGTATAGCAATGGAATTGAATGAATTGGAGTGGATAGGATTGGAGTGAATTGGAATAAAGTAGAATGGAGTCGAATGGAATGGGATGGAGTGGAATGCAATGGAGTGGAGTGGAGTGGAGTGAAATAGAATGGAATGGAATGGAATTGAATGGAATGCAATGGAATGGTGAAAAGAAATGTGAGATGAGACTGTATCACTGCACTCAAGCATTTGTGACACAGTGGGATCCTGTGGAAAGAAAGTAATGAACTGGAATGGAGTGGAATGCAATGGAATGGAGTAGAACCAAATGGAGTGGAGTGGAATGGAGTGGAGTTGAGTGCAATGGAATGGAGTGGATTGGCATGGAGTGGAGTGGAATGAATTGGAGTGGAGTCGAATGGAGAGGATTGGAGTGGAATGGAATGGAGTGGAGTGGAACGGAATGGATTGGAGTGGAATGGAGTGGAATTGAGTGGAATGGGAAGGAGTGGAGTGGATTGGAGTGGAGTGGCATAGAATGGAGTGGAATGGAGTGGACAGGAAAGGAAAGGAGTGGAGTGGAATGGAATGGAGTGGAGTAGAATGGATTGGAGTGGAGTGGAATGGAATGGAGATGAGTATAATGGGATGGAATGGAATGGAGTGGAATGGAATGGAGAGGAGTGGAATGGCATGGAATGGAATGGAATGGAGTGGAATGGAATGGAGTGGAGTGGAATGGAATGGAGTGGAGTGGAGTACAGTGGAGTGGAGGTGAGTGGAATGTAGTGGAAAGGAATCGAATGTAATGGAATATAGTGCAGTGGAGTAGAGTGGAGTGGAATGGAGTGGAAAGGAACAGAATAGAAAGGAACAGAACGGAATGGAATAGAATGGAGAAATGTGTGTTGCTATTGTGCCACTGTGCTACAGCCCTGTGACAGAGGGAGATACTGGGGAAAGAAACGAGTGGAATGGAATGCAAAGGAATGGAATGGAATGGATTGGTGTGGAGCGGAGTGGGATTGAGTGGAATGGAAAGGAATGGAATGGAATAGAATGGAATTGAATAAGGTGGAGTGGAAAGTAATGGTGTGGAGTGGAATGGAATGGAATGGAGTGGAGTGGAATGGAATGGAATGGAGTGTAGTGGAATGGAATGGAGTGGAGTGGAAATGAGTGGAGTGGAGTGGAATGGAGTAGAGTGGAGTGGAATGGAGTAGAGTGGATTGGAGTGGAGTGAAGAGGAATGGAGTGGAGTAGATAGGAGTGGAGTGGATTGGAATGCAGTGGAGTGGAGTGGAAATTAACGGAAAGGAGTGGAATGGAATGCAATGGATTGGAATGGAATGGAATGGAATGGAATGGAATGATATGGAGTGGAATGGAATGGAATGGAATGCAATGCTATGCAATGGAATGGAATGGAATGGAATGCAATGGAATGGAATGAAAAGGAATGGAATGTAAAGGAATTGAATGGAATAACGAAATGTGAGCTGAGATTGTGAAACTGAACTCCAGGCTTGATTACAGAGTGAGATGTTCCCGAATGTAAGGAATGGAATGAAATTCAGTGGAGTGGAATGGAATGGAATGGAATGGAGTGGACTGGAGTGGAGTGGAGTGAAGTGGAGTGGAGTGGGGTAGAGTGGAGTGAGGAAGAATGGAGTGGAATGGAAGGGGTTGGAGTGGAACGGAGTGGAGTAGAGTGCAGTGGAGTGGAGAGGAGTGGAATGGAGGAGAATGGAATCGGATGTAATGGAATGCAGTGCAGTGGAGTGCAGTGGAACAGAATGGAACGGAATGGAATAGAATGCAACATAACGAAACGGAATGGAGAAATAAGTGCTGAGATTGTGCCACTGCGCTACAGCTTGTATGACACGGGGTGACCTGTCGAAAGAAAGGAGTGGATGGGAATGGAATGGAATGGAATGGAATGTATTAGAGGGGATCAGATTGGAATCGATTGGAATGGAATAGAATGGAATGGAATGGAATGGAATGGAATGGAATGGAATGGAATGGGATGGGATGGAATGGAATGGAATGGAATGGGATGGGATGGAATGGAATGGAATGAAGTGGAAAGGAATGGAATAGAATGGAGTTGACTGGAGTGGAGTGGAGTGGAGTGAAGTGGAGTGGAGTGGAATAGAGAGGAATGCAATAGGAAGGAATGGAATTGAATGAAGTGGAGTGGAATGGGGTGGAGTCAAGTGCATTGGAATGGAGTGGAATGGAATGGGATGGAGTGGAATGGAGTGGAGTTGAGTGCAGTGGAGTGGAAAGGAGTGGAATGGAGTGGAAGAGAATCGGATTTAATGGAATGAAGTGGAGTGGAGTGGAGTTGAATGGAGTGGAATGGAATGGAATGGATTGCAATAGAAAGGAATGGCATGGAATGGAATGGAATGGAATGCAACGGAATGCAATGGAACAGAATGCAATGCAATGAAAAGTTGACATGTAATGTGACCTGAAATTGGGCCACTACACTCCAGCCTGAGTTTCACAATGATAACCTATTGAAAGAAAGATATGGAAAGCAATGGAGTGAAATGGAATAGAATGGAATGGAATGGGATGGAGTGGAGTGGAGTGGAGTGGAGTGGAGTGGAATGGAGTGGAGTGGAGAGGAGTGGAGTGGAATGGAGTCGAATCGATTGGAATGGAGTGGAATAGAATGGAGTGGAGTGGAGGGGAGTGAAATAGAATGGAATGGAATGGGATGGAATGGAATGCAATGGAATGGGGAAAAGAAATGTGGGCTGAAATTGTGCCACTGCACTCCAGAATTTGTGACAGAGTGAGATCCTGTGGAAAGAAAGGAATGGAATGGAATGGAGTGGAATGTAACGGAATGGAGTGGAGTGGACTGGAGTGGAGTGCAGTGGAATGGAGTGGAGTGGAGTGGAGTGGAATGCATTGGAATGGAAAGTAGTGGAGTGGAGGGGAATGGAATGGAGTGGAGTGGAAGGGAATGGAGCGGATTGGAATGGAATGGAATGGAATGGAGTAGAGAGGAATGAAATGGAGAGAAGTGAAATGGAATGGAATGGAATGGAATGCAGTGGAGGGGAATGGAATTGAGTGGAGTGTAGAGGAGTGTCGTGTAGTGGAGTGCAGTGGAATGCAGTGGCCTGGAAAGCATTGGAGAGGAGTGGAGTGGAGTGGAATGGAATGGAGTGGAATGGAATGGAATGGAGTGGAGTGGAGTGGAGTGGAGTGGAATGGAATGGAATGCAGTGGAAAGAAGTGGAATGAAATGGAGTGGAGTGGAAGGGAATGGAGTGGAATGGATTGGATTGAAATGGAATGGAGTGGAGTGGAATGGAATGGAATGGAATGGAACAGAGTGGAGTGGAATGGAATGGAGTGGAGTTGATTTGAATGCCGTGGAGAGGAGTGGAATGGAGTGAAGTGGAGTGGAGTGGATTGGACCGGAGTGGAATAGAATGGAATCGAATGGAGTGCAGTGGAATGGAATGGAGTGGAATGGACTGGAATGGAATTGAATGGAGTGGAGAGGAGTGGAATGGAATGGAGTGGAGTGGAATGGAATGCAATGGAATGGATTGGAGTGGAATGGAATGGAGTGGAGTGGAAAGGAATGGAATGGAGTGGAGTGGAATGGAATGGAATGAAATGGACTGGAATGGAATGGAGTGGAGTGGAGGGGAATGGAATGGAGAAGAACGAAATGGAATGGAATGCAGTGCAATGGAATGAAGTGGAGTGGAGTGGAATGAAATGGAATGGAGTGGAGTGGAATGGAATGGAGTGGAATGGAGTTTAATGGAATGGAGTAGAATGGAATGGAGTGGAGTGGAATGGAATGAAGTGTAGTGAAACAGAATGGAGTGGAGTGGAAAGGAGTGGAGTGGAGTGGAATGGAGTAGAGTGGAGTGGAAAGGAGTGGAGTGCATTGGAGTGGAGTGGAGAGGAATGAAGTGCAGTGGGAAGGAGTGGAGTGGACTGGAATGAAGTGGAATGGAGTGGAATGTAATGGAAAGGAGTGGAATGGAATGCAATGGATTGGAATGGAATGGGAAGGAATGCAATGCAATGGAATGCAATGGAATGGAATGGAATGGAATTGAATGGAATAACGAAATGTGAGCTGAGATTGTGCCACTGAACTCCAGACTGGGTTAAAGAGTGAGATTTTCTCGAATGTAAGGAATGGAATGAAATTCTGTGCAAAGGAATGGAATGGAATGGAGTGGACTGGACTGGAGTGGAGTGAAGTGGAATGGAGTGGAAAGCAGAGGGATGGAATGGAGTGGAATGAAGTGGAGTGGAGTGGGTTGGAGTGGAGTGCGGAAGAATGAAGTGCAATGGAAGGGGATAGAATGGAAGGGAGTGGAGTAGAGTACAGTGGAGTGGAGAGGAGTGGAATAGAGAAGAATGGAATCGGATGTAATGGAATGTAGTGGAGTGGAGTGGAACGGAACAGAACGGAATGGAATAGAATGCAACATAACGGAACGGAATGAAGAATCATGTGCTGAGATTGTGTCACTGCTCTACAGCTTGTATGACAGAGGGTGACCTCGTGAAAGAAAGGAGTGGAAGGGAATTAAATGGAATGGAATGGAATGGAATGTATTAGAGGGGATCAGAGTGGAATCGAGTGGAATGGAACGGAATGGATTGGAATGCGATGGAATGTATTGGAATTTAATGGAGTAGATTAGAGAGAAGTGGAATGGAACGGAACGGAACAGTACAGAATGGAACGTAATGGAATGTGAGCTGAGATTGTGCCACTGCGCTACAGGCTTGATGACAGAGTGAGATACTCTCGAAAGAAGGGAATGGAATGGAATGAAGTGGAAAGGAATGGAATAGAATGGAGTGGACTGGAGTGGAGTGGAGTGAAGTGGAGTGGAGTGGAATAGAGAGGAATGGAATGGAAAGGAATGGAATCGAGTGAATTGGAGTGGAGTGGAGTGGGGTGGAGTCGAGTGCAGTGGAATGGAGTGGAATGGAATGGGATGGAGTGGAATGGAGTGGAGTTGAGTGCAGTGGAGTGGAGAGAAGTGGACTGGAGTGGAATAGAATCGAATTTAATGGAATGTAGTGGAGTGAAGTGGAGTGGAGTGAAACGGAGAGGAATGGAATGGAATGGATTGGAATGGAAAGTAATGGCATGGAATGGAATGGAATGCAATGGAACAGAATGCAATGCAATGAAAAGATGACATGTAATGTGACCTGAAATTGGACCACTGCACTCCAGCCTGAGTTTCACAGTGATAACCTGTCGAAAGAAAGGAATGGAATGCAATGGTGTGGAATGGAATAGAATGGAATGGAATGGAGTGGAGTGGAGTGGAATGGAGTCGATTTGGACTGGAAAGGAGTGGAATGGAATGGAGTGGAGTGGAGTGGAGTGAAATAGAATGTAATGGAATGGGATGGAACGGAATGTAACGGAATGGGGAAAAGAAATGTGGGCTGATATTGTGCCACTGCACCTCAGAAATTCTGACAGCGTGAGATCTTGTGGAAAGAGAGGAATGGAATGTAATGCAGTGGAATGGAAAAGAATGGAGTGGAGTGGAGTGGACTGGAGTGGAGTGCAGTGGAAAGGAGTGGAGTGGAGTGGATTGGAGTGAAAAGGAGTGGAGTGGAATGTATTGGAATGGAAAGGAGTGTAGTGGAGTGGAGTGGAATGGAATGGAGCGGAGTGGAAGGGAATGGAGTGGATTGGAATGGAATGGAGCGGAATGGAGTGTAGTGGAATGAAATGCAGAGGAGTGGAACGGAATGGAATGGAATGGAATGCATTGGAGGCGAATGGAATTGTGTGGAGTGGAGTGGATTTCCATGTAGTGGAGTGCAGTGGAATGGAGTGTACTGGAAAGGATTGGAGAGGAGTGGAGTGGAGTGGAGTTGAGTTGAGTGGCATGGATTGGAGTGGAACCGAATGGAGTGGAAAGGAATGGAGAAGAGTGGCGTGGAATGGAAAGGAATGGAGTGGAAAGGAGTGGAATAGCATGGAGTGGAGTGGAAGGGAATGGAGTGGAATGGATTGGATTGAAATGGAATGGAGTGGAGTGGAGTGGAATGGAATGTAGTGAAGTAGAATGGATTGTAATGCCATGGAGTGGAATGGAAAGGAGTGAAGTGGAGTGGAGTGGATTGGACTGGAGTGGAATGGAGTGGAATCGAATGGAGTGCAGTGGAATGGAATGGAGTGTAATGGACTGGACAGGAATGGAATAGAATGGAGTGGAGAGGAGTGGAAAGGAGTGGAATGGAGTGGAGTGGAGTGGATTGTAATGGAATGGAATGGGGCTTTATGGAAAGGAGTGGAGTGGAGTGAAATGGAATGCAGTGTAGTGGAATGGAATGGACTGGAATGGAATGGAATGGAGAGGAGTGGAGTTCAATGGAATGAAGTGGAGTTGAAAGGAATGGAATGGAGTGGAGTGGAGTGGAATGGAACGGAGTGGAATGGAAGGGAATGGAGTGGAGTGGAGTGGAGTGGAATGGATTGGAATGCAGTGGAGGTGAAAGGAATTGAATGGAGTGGAGTGGAGTGGAACTGAACGGAGTGGAGTGGAATTGAATGGAGTGGAGTGGAATGGAATGGAGTGGAGTGTAGTGGAATGGAATGGAATGGAATGAAGTGAAGTGGAGTGGAATGGAGTCGAATGGAATTGAATGGTGTGGAGTTGGGTGGAGTGTAGTGGATTGGAATGGAATGGAATGGAATGGAATGAAGAAATGTGTGCTGAAATTTTGACACTACTTTTTCAGCCTTTGTGACAGAGGAAGATCCTGTTGAAAGAAAGGAGTCGAATGGAAGGGATTAAATTGGAATGGCCTGGAATGGATGAGTGTGGAGTAGATTGGAACTGAGTGGAGTGGAGTGGTTTGCAGTGTAATGGAATCGAATAGAATGGAATGGAATGGAATGGTGTAATGAAATGTAAGCTGAGATTGTGCCACTGCACACCAGGATTGGTTACAGAGTGAGATCCTGTCCAAAGAAAGGAATGGAAAGCAATGGAGTGGAATGGAATGAAATGGAGAGGAGTGGAGTGGAGTGCAAAGGAGTGGAGTTGCATGGTTTGGACTGCAGTGGAATGAAATGGACTGGAGTGGAGTGGAATGGAAAGGTGGAGAATGGAGTGCAGTGAAGTGCAGTTGAATGGAATGGAGGGGAGTGGAGTGGAATGGAGTGGAGTGGAATGGAATGGAATGGAATGGAGTGGAGTGGAATGGAATTGAGTGGAGTAGAGTGGAATGGAGTGGAGTGGAGTGGAATGGAAAGGAGATCAGTAGAATGGAATGGAGTGGAAAGTAATGGAGTGGAGAGGAATGGAATGGAATGGAGTGGAATGGAATTCAATGGATTGGAACAGAATGGAATGGAGTGGAATGGAATGGAATGGAGTGAAATAGAATGGAGTGGAATGGGATGGAATGGATTGCAATGGAATGGTGAAAAGACATGTGGGATGAGATTGTGCCACTGCACTGCTGCCTTTGTGCCGGAATGAGATCCTGTGCAAAGAAAGGAATGGAATGGAATGGGGTGGAATGGAATGGAAAGGTTTGGAGTGGAGTGGAGAGGAGTGGAGTGGGAAGTAAGGGAGTAGAGTAGAATGGAATGGAGCCGACTGGATTGGAATGGAATGGAGTAGAGTGAAATGGAAAAGACTGGAATGGATTGGAATGGAATGGAATTGAGTGGAGTGGAGTGGAATGGAACTGAGCAGAGTGGAATGGAATGGAGTGTAGTGGAATGGAATGGAGTGGAGTGGAGTGAAATGCAGGGGAGTGGAATGGAATGGAGTGAAGTGGAGTGGAGTGGATGGGACTGAAGTGGAATGGAGTGAAGTGGGCTGGAGTGGAGTGGATTGGACTGAAGTGGAATGGAGTGGAGTGGGCTGGAGTGGAGTGGAATGGAATGGAATGGAGTGGAATGGAGTGGAATGGAATGGAGTGGACTGGAATGGAATGGAGTGGAATGGACTGGAATGGAATGGAATGGAGTGGAGTGGAGGGAATGGAATGGAGTGCAGTGGAAAGGAATGGAATGAAGTGGAGTGGAATAGAATGGAATGGAGCTTTATGGAAAGGAGTGGAGTGGAATGGAATGGAGCATAGTGAAATGGAATGGAGTGCAGTGGAGTGGAGTAGGATGAAATGGAGTGGAATTGAGTGGAGTGAAGTGGAATTGAGTGGAGTAGAGTGGAGAGGAGTGAAGTGGAATGGAATGGAATGGAATGCAATGGAATGAAGAAATGTTTGCTGATATTATGCCACTGCTCTACAGCCTGTGTGACAGAGGGCGACAATGTAGAAAGAATGGAGTGGAGTGGAAAGGATTTGGAATGGAATGTCATGGAATGTATTTGGTTGGAATGGAATTCAGTGGATTGGAGTGGAGTGCAGTGCGATGGAATGGAATGGAATGGTATGGTGAAATGGAATGTGAACTGAGATTGTGCCAATGCACACCAGCATGGATGACAGAGTGAGACCATGTCTAAAGAAAGGAATGGGATGGAATGGAGTGGAATGGATTGAAATGGAGAGGACTGGAGTGGAGTGGCGTGCAAAGAAGTGGAGTTGAATGGAATGGAGTGGAGTGGAAGGGAATGGACTGCAGTGCAGTGGAATGGAATGGAATGGAATGGAGTGGAGTAGAATGGAGTCGAGTGTATTGGAGTGGAATGGAATGAAGAGGAGTGGATTGGAATGCAGTGGAGCAGAATGGATTGGAGTTACGCAGAGTGGAGTGGATTGGACGGGAGTGGTATGTAGTGAAGTGGAGAGGAGTGGAGTGCAATGGAATGGAATGGAGTGGAATGAAATGGAGTGGAGTGGAATGGAAAGGAATGCAGTGGAGTAGAGTGGAATGGAATTGAGTGGAGTGGAGTGGTGTGGAGTGGAATGGAGTGGAGTGGAGTGCCATGGAGTGGAGTGGTGTGGCGTGGAGTGGAGTGGAAAGGAACAGAGTGGAATGGAATGGATTAGAATGTAGTAGGTTGGAGTGGAGAGGAATGGAATGGAATGGAATGGAGTGGAGTGGAATGGAGTGGAGTGGAGTGGATTGCAATGGAATGGAATGGAGTGGAGTGGACTGGCATATAGTGGAGTGGAATGGAATGGAGTTAAGTGGAGTGGAGTGCATTGGACTGGAGCGGTATGTAGTGGAGTGGATTGGACTGGAGTGGGTGGAGTGCAGTGCAATGGAATGGAGTGTAATGGAGTGTTGAGGAATGGAGTGGAGTTGAGTGGAATGGAACTGAGTGGAGTGAAATGGTATGGAATGGAGTGGAATAGAGTGGAGTGGAGTGCAGTAGAGTGGAGTGCAAAGGAGTGGCATGGAATGGAATGGAGTGGAGTGGAGTGGAATGGAGAGGAGTGCAATGGAATGGAGTGGAATGCACTGGAATGGAGTGGAGTGGAATGGAATGGAGTGCAGAGGAATTGAGTGGAATGGAGGGGAATTGAATGGATTGGTGAGGAATGGAATGGAGTGGAGTGAAATGGAGTGGACTGGAGTGGAATGGAATGGAGTGGAGTGGAGAAGAGTGCAGTGGATTGCAATGGAATGGACTGTAGTCGAATGGAATGGAGTGGAGAGGAATGTAATGGAGTGGAGTAGAATGGAGTGTAGTGGATTGGAAATGAGTGGAATTGAATGGAGTGGAGTGGAATGGAATATAATGGAGTGGAATGGAGGGGAGTGGAGTGGAATGGAGTGGAGTGGAGTGGAATGGAGTGGAATGCAATGGAGTGGAGTGGAGTGGAGATGACTGGAGTGGAATAAAATGGAATGGATTCGAATGGAGTGGAATGGAATAGAGTGGAGTGGAATGGAATGGAGTGGAGTGGAGTAGAGGGGAATGGAGTGAAGTGGAGTGTAGTGGAATGCAGTGGAGTGGAATGTAATGGAATGGAGGGAAGAGGAATTGAATGGATTGGAATGGAATAGAATGGAATGGAATGGAATTGACTGGATTGAAGTACATTGGAGTGGATTGGAGTGGAGTGGAGTTTAATGGAGTGGAATGGAGCAGAGTGGAAAGGAATGGAATAGAGTGAAGTGAAGTGTAATGGGATGGAATGGAACGGTATGGTTTGTAGTGGGGTGGAGTGGAAAGGAATGGAGTGGAGTGGAATGGAATGGAGTGGAATGGAGTGCAATGGAGTTCAGTGGAACGGACTGGAGTGGACTGGAATGGAGTGGAGTGTAGTGGAGTGGAATGGAGTGGAGTGAAGTGGAAGGAAATGGAATGGAGTCGAATTGAAAGAAGAAATGTGTGCTGAGATTGTGCTACCGTGCTTACACCTGTGTGACAGAATGAGATCCTGTAGAAAGAAAAGAGTGGAATGGAAGAGATTGGAATGGAATGGAATGGAACAGATTGGAGAGGAGTGGAGTGGAATTGAATGGAGTGGAGAGGAGTGCAGTGGAATGAAATGGAATGGAATGGAATGGTGAAATGAAATGTGAGCTGAGATAGTGCCACTGCACACCAGGATGGGTGACAGAGAGAGATCCTGTCAAAAGAAAGGAATGGAATGGAATGGAGTGGCATGGAATGGAATGGAGTGACATGGAATGAAATGGAGTGGAGTAAGGTGGAGTGGAAAGGAGTGGAGTGGAATTGAATTTAGAGGAGTGAGAAGGAATGGACTGGAATGTAGTGGAATGGAATAGAGTGGAATGGAGTGGAGTGCAGTGGAATGAAATGGAGTGCAGTGGAATGCAATGGAGTGGAGTGGAATTTAATGGAATGTGATGCAATGGAAAAGAGTGGAGTGGACTGGAATGGAGTGGAGTAGAAGGAATGAAATTGAATGAAGTGGAGTGGAGTGGAATGGAATGGAACGGAATGGGACGGAGTAGAGTGGAGTGGACTGGAATGGAATGGAAAAGAGTGGAATGGAATGGAGTGGAATGGAATGAAATGGAGTGGAGTGGAATGGAGTGGAATGGAGTGGAGTGGAATGGAGTGGAGTGGAGTAGAGTGGAGTGGAATGAAGTGGAAAGGATCTGAATGGAGTGGAATAATGAAATGTGAGCTTTAATTGTGCCACTGCACTCCAGGCTGGGTGACAGAGTGAGATACTCTAGAAAGAAAGGTTTGGAATGGAATGCAGTGGAATGCAATGAAACGGAGTGGACTGGAGTGGAGTAGAGTGAAGTGCAGTGGAGTGGAATGGAGAGGAATGGAATGCTATGGAATTGGATGGCCTGAAATGGAATGAAGTGGAGTGGAGTGGGGCAGAGCGGCATGCAGTGGAATGGAGCAGAATGGAATGGGATAGAGTGGAATGGAGTGGAGTGGAGTGCAGTGGAGTGGAGAGGAGTTGAATGTAGATAAACGGAATCGGATGTTATGGAATGAAGTGAGTGGAGTGGAGTGGAGTGGAACGCAGAGGAACTGAATGGAATGGAAAAGAATTGAACAGAATGGACCGGAATGAATTGGAGAAATCTGCGTTGGGATTTTGCCACTGAGCTACAGCCTGTGTGACAGAAGGAGATCCTGTCGAAAGAAACGAGTGGAATGGAATGGAATGGATTGTAGTGGAACGAAGTGGAATTCAGTGGAATGAAATGGAATGGAAATGAATGGAATGGAGCAGATGGAGCAGAGTGGAGTGGAGTGGAGTGGAACGGAATGGAATGTGAGATGAGATTGTGCCACTGCACTCCAGGCTGGGTGACAGAGTGAGATACTCTCGAAAGAAAGGAATGGAATGGAAAGCAGTGAAATGGAATGGATTGGAGTGGAGTGGAGTGGACTGGATTGGAATGGAATGGAGTGGAGTGGAATGGAGCGGAGTGGAATGGAATGGAGAGGTATCGAATGGAAAAGAGTGGAATGAAATGGAGTGGATTGGAATGGAATGCATTGGAATGGAATGGAATGAAGTGGAATGGAGTGGAATGGAATAGCATGCAGTGGAGTGGAGTGGAATGGAATTTAGTGGAATGGAGTGGAGTGGAGTGGAATGGATTAGATTGGATTGGAATGGATTGGAATGGATTGGAATGGAAAGGAGTGGATTGGAATGGAGTGGAGTGAAATGGAATGGAGTGGGGTGGAATGGAGTGGAGAGTAGTGGAATGGAATGGAGTGGAGTGGATTGGAGTGGAGTGAAATGGAATGGAGTGAAGTGGAATGGAATGGAATGGAGATGATTGGAATGGAGTGGAGTGGAATGGAATGGAGTGGAGTGGAGTGGAGTGCAATGGAATGGATTGGAATGGAGAGGACTGAAGTGTCCTGGAGTGGACTGGAGTGGACTTGAGTGGAGTTGAGTGGAGTGGAACGAAATGGAATGGAATGGAAGGAAGAAATTTGTGCTGAGATTGTGCCACTGTGCTTCAGCCTGTGTGACAGAGGGAGATCTTGTCAAAGAAAGGAGTGTAATGGCAGAGACTGGAAAGGTACGGGATGGAATGGATTGGAGTGGAGTAGAGTGGAATTGAGTGGAGTGGAGAGGAGTGCAGTGGAATGGAATGAAATGGAATGGTGAAATGAAATGTGAGCTGAGATTGTATAACTCCACACCAGCATGGGTGACAGAGTGAGATCCTGTCAAAAGAAAGTAATGGAACGGAATGGAGTAGAATGGAATGAAATGGAGTGGAGTGTAGTGGAGAGGAATGGAGGGGAGTGGAATGGAGTGAATTGGAATGGAAAGGAATGGAGTGGCATGGAATGGAAAGGAGTGGAGTGGAATGGAATGGAGTGGAGTGGTATGCAGTGGAGTGGAAATGACTGTAGTGGAGTGGAATGAAATGGAGTAGAGTGGAAATGAATGGAGTGGAGTGGAATGGTATGGAAAGGAGTGGAATGGAGTGGGGTGGATTGGAGTGGAGTGGTGTGGAGTGGAAAGTAGTGGAGTGGAATAGAACGCAGTGGAGTGGCATGGAGTGGAGTGGAATGGAATGGAGTGGAGTGGAAAGGAATGGAGTGGAGTGGAATGGAATGGACAGGAGTGGAATGGAGTGGAGTGGAATGGAATGGATTGGAATGGAATGGAATTAGAGTGGAGAGAAATGGAATGGAGTGGAGGGGAATGGAAAGGAGTGGAAGGGAATGGAGTGGAGCATAGTGGAATGGACTGGAGCCTAGTGGAATGGAGTGGAGCATAGTGGAATTAAGTGTAATGGAATGGAGTGCAGTGGAATTGATTGGAGTGGAGTGGAATGGAATAGAATATAGTGGAAAGGAGTGGAGTGAAGTGGAGTGGAATGGAATGGAGTGGAGTGGAGTGATAGGGAATGGAGTGGAATGGAGAGGAGTGGAGTGGAGTGCAGTGTAATGGAGGGGAAGGGAATGGAGTGAAGTGTTTTGGAATGGGGTGGAGTGGAGTGGAATGGAATGCAGTGGAGTGCAGTGGAATTGAGTGGAATTGAATGGAGTGGATTGGAATGGAATGAAGTGGAGTGGAACGGAATAGAACGGAGTGGAATAGAGTGAAGTGAAGTGGATTTGAATGCAGTGGAGTGAAACGGAATGGAATGGAGTGGAATGGAATGGAGTGGAATTGAATGGAGTGGAGTAGAGGGGAATGGAGTGGAGTGAAGTGGAGTGGAATGGAGTGGAGTGGAATGGAAGAGAATGGAGTGGAATGCAGTGGAGTGGAATGGAATTGAATGGAATGGAATGGAGTGGAGTGGAGGGCAGAGGAGTGGAATGGAGTGGAGTGTGGTGGAGTGGAGTGGGCTGGAATGGAATGGAGTGAAGTGTAATGAAGAGGAGTGGAGTGGAATTGACTGGAATTGAATGGAGTGGAGTGGAGTGGAATGGAATAGAATAGAGTGGAATGGAGTGGAGTGGAGTGGAATGGAGTGGAGAAGAATAAAGGGAAGTTGAGTGGAATGGGACGGGGTCAAGAGGAATGGTGTGCAATGGAGTGGAATTGAGTGGAGTGGAGTAGAGTGGACTGGAAAGGAGTGGAGTGAAATGGAATGGAATGGAGTGGAATGGAGTGGAGTGGAACGGATTGGAGTGGAATGGAATGGAGTGGAGTGGAATGGAATGCAGTAGAATGGAATGGAGTGGATTGGAATGGAATGGAGTGGAGTGTAATGAAGTGGAGTGGAGTGGAATGGAAGTGGAGTGGAGTGGAGTGGAATGGAATGGAATGGAGAGGAGTGGAATGGAGTGTAGTGGAATGGAGTGGAGTGGAGTGGAATGGAAGGGAGTGTAGTGGAATGGAGTGGAGTGGAAAGGAATGGAGTGGAGTGGAGTGCAGAGGAATGGAATGGAGTGGAGTGGAATGGAAAATGATGGAATCGAATGGAATGGAATGGAGTGGAGTGGAATGGAGTGGAGCAGAGTGGAATTGGGTGGAATCGTATGGAGTGGAGTGGAATGGAGTGGATTCGAGTGGAATGGAATAGAATGGAGTGGAATGGAGTTGAGTGGAGTGCAGTGGAATGGAACTGTATGGAATGGAGTGGAGTAGAATTGAATGGATTGTAGTGGAATGGAGTGGAGTGGAACAGAGTGGACTGGAGTGGAATGGAGTGGAGTGGAATGTAATGGAGTGGAGGGGCATGGAATGGAGTTGAGTGTAATGTAATGGAGTGGAGTGGAATGCTATGGAATGGAGGGGAATGGAGTGGAGTGGAGTGGAATGGAATGGAGTTGAATAAAATATAGTGAAATTTATTGGAATGGAATGGAGTGGAGTGGAATGGAATGGAGTGCAGTGGAATGGAGTAGAGTGCAGTGGAATTGAGTGGCATCAAATGGACTGGATTGGAATGGAGTGGAGAGGAATGGAATGGAATAGAATGGAGTGGAATGGAGTGTAGTGGAATGGAAAGGAATGGAATAGAATGGAACAGAGTGGAGTGCAGTGGAGAGGAGTAGATTGGAGTGGAATGGATTGGAGTGGAATGGAATGGAGTTAAGTGGAATGGAGTGGACTGGAGTGGAGAGGATTGGTATGAATTGGAGTGTGGTGGTGTCGGTGGAGTGGAATGGAATGAAGAAGAGTGGAATGGAATTGAGTAGATTGGAGTTGAATGGAGTGGAGTTGAATGGAGTGGAGTGGAGTGGAATGGAATAGAATGGAGTGGAATGGAGCGGAGTGGAATGGAATGGACAGGAGTGGAATGGAGTGGAGAGGAGTTGAATTGACTGGAATGGAACGGAGTGGAGTCGGATGGAGTGGAGTGGAGTGGAATGGAAGAGAATGGAGTGGAATGGAGTGGAGTGGAGTGGAGTGGAATGGAGTGGAGTGGAGTGGAATGGAGTGGATTGGAGTGGAATGGAATGGATTGGTGTGGAATGGAGTGGAATGGAGTGGAATAAAATGGAGTGCAGAAAAGTTGAGTGGAGTGGAACGGAATAAAATGAAATGGAGTGGAATGGAGTGGAATATTATGGAGTAGAATGGAATGAATTGTAGTGGAGCAGAATAGAGTGGAGTTGAGGAGAATGGAGTAGAGTGAAGTGCAGTGTAATGGAGTGTAGAGGAATGGTATTGAATGGAGTGGAAAGGAGTGGAGTGGAATGAAATGGAATGGAATGGAGCAGAGTAGGGTTGGAGTTTAATGGAATGGAGTGGAGTGGAGTAGAGTGGAGTGGGAAGGAATGGACTGGAATGTAGTGGAATAGTAGAGTGAAGTAGAGTGGAGTGGAGAATATTGGTGCAAAAATTTGCAAAACGCCTAGCAAACTGAATTAAACAATACATAAATAGGTAATTCATAATGACCAAGTGGGATTTATCCCAGGGATGCAAGGATAGTTCAACATGCAAATCAATGAATGTGATAGATCACATAAAGAGAATGAAGGGGCCAGGAACAGTGGTTCACACCTGTAATCCCAGCAATTTGGGAAGCCGAGGTGGGTGGATCACCTGAGGTCAGGAGTTTGAAACCAGTCTAGCCAACATGGCGAAGCTACATCTCTACTAAAAATACTAAATCCTCTAGTAAAAATTAGCCAGGCATGGTGGTGAGCACCTGTAATCCCAGCTACTCAGGAGGCTGAAGAAGGAGAATCACTTGAACCCGGGAGGCAGAGGTTGCATTGAGCTGAGATCATGCCATTACACTTCAGCCTGTGTGACAGAGGGAGACTACATCTCAAAAAAAAAAAAAAAAAAAACAAGGACAAAATCCATATAATAATTTCAATTATGCTAAAAAATTTTGATAAATTTAATATTCTTTAATAATAAAAAGCCCTTTGAAAACTGGGTATGGAATGAACATACCTCAACATAATAAAGTCATATATGACAGACCCACAGCTAGTATCACACTAAGTGGGGAAAAACTAAAAGCCTTTTCTCTAAAATCTGGAAGATGACAAGAATGTCCACTTTTACCACTGTTATTCAACATAATACTGAAAGTCCTATCTGGAGCAATCAGACAGGAGAAAGCAATAAAACACATCCCAATTGGAAAAGAAGTCAAATTACCTTTTTTTCTTTTTTTTTTTTTGCCAATGTTATAATGTTATATTGGAAAAGGCATAAATACTCCTCTGATAGGGTTTGAATGTGTGTTCCCTCCCAAATCTCACATTTAAATGTAATTCTCAATGTTGGAGATGGGCCTGTTGAAAGGTGATTTAACCATTGGGGTGGATTACTATAAATGGCTTAGCACCATCCCAGTTGGTGCTATCCTCATGATAGTGAGTGAGTTCCCATAAAATCTGGTGATTTAAAACTGTGTAACAACTCGCCCCTCTGTTTTTTGCTTCTGCTTTTTGCCCTGTGATGTGCAAGATTCTGCTTCAACTTCTGCCATGACTAAACTTCCAGAGACCTCCCCGGAAGCATATTCCAGTACTATGTTTTCTCTACAGCCTGTAGAATCATAAGCCACTTAAACCTACTTTGTAAAAAATTAATTATCCAGTCCCACTCTCATAGTGTTGCAAAAATAGCTTAATACAAAAATTGGCACCAAGGAATGGAAAACAGTTATAAGAATACCCCACAATGTGGAATCAGCTTTGTAATTGGGTAAACAGGCAGAAGTTGGAAGAATTTGTGGGATTCAGAAGACAGAAATATGAGGGAAAGTTGAGATTTTCTTAGAGAATGGTTGAATGTCTGTGACCAAAATGCTGATAGTGATCTGGACAGTGAAGGCCGGGCTGAGAAGGTGTCAGATGAAAACTAGAAACTTATTGGGACTGAAACAAAGGTCATGCATGTTGTCTTAGCAAAGTGGTTGGCTGAATTTCTGTCATGCACTAGGGATATAAAAAAGTTTGAATTTGAAATTGATGATTTAGGGTTTCTGTTGGAAAAATGTCTAAGCAGCAAAGCATTTGTGATGTGACTTGGCTGCCTCTAACAACCTATGCTCACATGTTCTAGCAAATAAATAAATAAATAAATAAATAGTAACTTATACTTAGAAAAGAAGCATAGTGTAAAAGCTTGAAAACTTTGCAGCCTAGTCATGTGGCTGAAATATAAAAAGCTTTTATAAGAGAGGAACTCAAGCAGCATATAGGTCAACCACTTGTTAGAGATATTTGTATAACCTAAAAAAAAGCAAGTGTTGATAGTCAAGACAATGGGAAAGAGGAATTGAAGGCATTTTAGAAATCTGAAAGGCAGCAACCCATCACAGGCCCTGAGGCCTAAAAGAAGAGAATAGTTTCTGTGATCAGGTCTAGGACCTGCTGCCTTGGGTAGCTTTGGAACAAGGCTCACTGCATCCTTGCCGCTGCTTCAGCTCCAGGTGTAGCTCATATTGACCCAGTTACAACTCCAGTCACTGCTTCAGAGGGTGCAAGCGATAACCTTGGTAGCTTCCATGTGGTGTTAGGTCTGTGAGTTTACCAAATGCGAGTAGTTGAGACTTGGTAGCCTCCACCTTTATTTCAAAGGATGTATGAAAAAGACAGGGTGTGCAGGCAGAAGCATGTTGCAGGTGTGGAGCCCTCATGGAGATCCTCTAGTAAAACAATGGAGAAAAGAAATTTGGGGTGACAGTCTCCAGGAAGGCTCCATACTGGGTCATGACCTAGTAGATCTGTGATTAGAGGATCACTGTCCTCCAGACCTCAGACCCCAGAATGGTAGATTTAGCTACAGTCTGCACTTTGCACCTTAAAAAGCCAGAGGCACAGTATGCCAGCCCATGAGAGCAGCTGTGGGGGCTAAACCATGCAAAGTCACAAGGTAGAACCTTCCCAAGGCATTAGCATGCCCTGGAAATGGGACACAGAGTCAAAAATAATTATTTTGGAGCCTTACAATTCAATAACTGCCCTTCTGGGTTTCAGACTTTCATAGATCCTGTGACCGCTTTCTTTTGGCTGATTTCTTCCTTTTAGAATAGGAGTATTTACCCAATGCCTCAGCCTCATTTGTATCTTGGAAGAACATAATTTGTTTCTTTATGTTACAGGCTTATAGGAGGAAGAAATTAACTTTGTATTAGATGAGACTTTTGACTTTTGAGTTAAGGCTGAAATTAGTTAAGACTTTGGGGATTATTGGGAAGTCATGATTGTATTTTGAAATATGAGAAGGAATTGAGATTTGGAACGGCCAGGGGCAAAATGATACAGTTTGGATGTGTATTCCCACCAAAATCTTATATTGAAATATAATCCTCAGTGTTGGAAGTGGGCCTAGAGGGGAGGTGATTGAATCATGAGGGCAAGATTTCCACGGACAGTTTGGCATCATTTCCTTTGGTGCCATTCCCACAATAGTAAGTTTTTATCAGAGCTGGTTATCTATAAGTGTGTGTAACACTTCCCCCCTGCCCTCGCACTTACCATGTGATGTGCAAGCACTAGATTTATTTTTCACCTTGTCAGTTGTCAGAGGCTTCCCCAGAAGCAGAAGCCAGTGCTATGCTTTCTGTACAGCCTGAAGAAACATGAATCAATTAAACCTATTTTCTTTATAAATTAACCAGTCACTGATTACTTTTTATAGCAATATGATAATGGCCTAATACATCCACCAAAATATATTAGAGGTAATAACTTGAGTAAATTTGCAGAATACGAAATCAACACATACAAATCAGTAGGGTTTCTATATGCCAACAGTCAACAAACTGAAAAAGAATTCAAAAATGTAATACTATTTGCAGTAGCCACAAATAAAACAAAATATGTGGGAATTTACCAAAGAAATAAAAGTTCTCAACAATTAAAACTGTAAACCACTGATAAAAGAAATGAAAAAGGACCCAAAAATTGGAAAGATATTTTTATGTTCACAGATTGGAAGAATCAGTATTTTTTTAAAAATGTCCATACGATCCATAGCAATCTATACATTTCATTCCATCTCTATCAAAATAACAGGCCAGGGGCAGTGGCTCATGCCTGTAATCCCAGCACTTTGGGAGGCCGAAGTTGGTGGATCATGAGGTCAGGAGTTCAAGACCAGCCTGGCCAACTTGGTGAAACCCCACCTCTACTAATAATACAAAAAATTAGCCAGGTATGGTGGCGGGTGCCTATAATCCCAGCTGTTCAGGAGGCTGAGGCAAAGAATTGCTTGGACCCAGGAGGTGGAGGTTGCACTGTGCCCAGATCACAACACTGCACTCCAGTCTAGGTGACAGAGCAAGACGCCACCAAAAAAAAAAAAAAAAAAAGAAAAAGAAGAAGACATTCCTCACAGATATAGAAAAAAAACTCTGAAATTTATATGGAAACATCACAAAACACCATAATCGTCAAAGCTATGCTGAGTATATAAAACAAAACTGGAGGAATTCCATTACCTGGTTTTAAATTATACTACTAAGTTGTAGTAATTAAAACAACATGACACTGGCATAAAAACAGACATAAAGACAGATGGAACGAAATAGAGACCTGAGAAACAAACTCATACAGCTAAATTAATTTTCAAAAAAAGTGCCAAGAACATTCAATAAAAAATAAGACAGTTTTTGTAATAAATATGGCTGGTAAAACCGGCATTCTGTGTGAGGGACAAACATTCAGACGCTCATAGCAGTGTTCTGGAATCCTATGTGAGGGACAAACATTCAGACCACAGCAGGAGTGTTCTGGAATCCCCTTTGAGGAACAAACACTCAGACCCTAGTAGCAGTGTTCTGGAATCTTATGTGACAAACGTTTGGAACCCAGCAGCAGTGTTCTGGAATCCTTTGTGAGGAACAAACATTCAGACCCTCATAGCAATGTTCTGGAATCCTATGGGAGGGGCAGCTAAATTAATTTTCAACAAATGTGCCAAGAACATACAATAAAAAATGAGACAGCTTTTGTAATAAATAGGGCTGGGAAAACCGGCAAGCCATAGGCAGAAGAATAAAACTAGAACCCTATTTCTTGCCACTTACAAAAATCAAATTAAAATGAATTAAAGACCTAAACCTAACGCCTCAAACCATCAAACGTTTCAAGAAAACATTGGGAAAACTCTTTAGGGCAATGGTTTGGGCAAAAATTCCTTAAATAATGCCCCAGAAGCACAGACAACTAAAACAAACATGGACAAATTGGATTACAGAAAGTCAGAAAGCCTTTTTAAAGTGAAAGAAACAAGAAACAAAGTGAAGAGAAAATCCACAGAATGGGAGAAAATATTTGTAAATTATCCAACTGAAAAGCAATTAATAGCTACATGATATGGTTAGGATTTGCGTCCCCACCCAAATCTCATATTGAATTGTAATCCCCAGATGTTGAGGGAGAGGTTGGTAGAAGGTGATTGGATCATGGGGGTGGTTTCCCCCATGCTGTTCTTCTGATAATGAGTGATTTCTCATGAAATCTGATGGTTTTATAAGGGACTCTTCCCCCTTTGCTTCACATACATGCTCTCTCTCCTGCTGTCATGTAAGAGGTGCCTGCTTCCCCATCTGCCATTATTGGAAGTTTCCTGAGTCCACCCCCGCCATGTGGAACTGTGAGTCAATTAAAACCATTTCCTTTATAAATTACCCAGTCTTGCCAGGTGCCATGGCTCATGGCCTGTAATCTCACCATTTTGGGAGGCTGAGGAGGGTGGATCACGAGGTCAGGATTTCAAGACCAGCCTGGCCAAGATGGTGAAACCCTGTCTCCACTAAAAATACAAAACTTAGCCAGGCATGGTGGCAGGTGCCAGTAATCCCAGCTATTCAGGAGCTGAGGCAGAGAATTGCTTGAATCAGAAGGTGGAGGTTGCAGTGAGCCAAGATTGCACCACTGCACTTCAGTCTGGGCAACAGATCAAGACTACATCTCAGTAAATAAATAGATAACACAGTCTCAGCTATTTTTTTATAGCAGTGCAGGAACAGACTAATACACTACAATATATTGAGTTCAAAAAATTCCATAGAAAAAAGTAATAACCCAAATAAAGAGTGGACAAAAAATTTAAATAGACATTTATGGAAAGAAGACATACAAATGTGAAACAGGCAAATGAAAAGGTGCTCCAGATTACTGATCATCATGGAAATGCAAATCAAACTCAAAATGAGATATCATTCCACCCCAGATAAGGTGGTTTTTATCCAGAAGTCAGTAAAAAACAAATGCTGGTGAGTATGTCGAGTGAAGGAAACCCTTGTACACTGCTGTTGGTAGCACATTTAAGGACAGTTTGGATGTTCCCGATATAACTAAAAATAGTGCTACTATATGGTCCAGCAATCCCACTGCTCATTATACGCCTACAAGAAAAAAAATTAGTAAATCAAAGACCTATTGGCACTCTCATGTTTGCTACAGCAAGGTTTATAATAGCCAAGATTTGGAAGGAACCTAAATGTCCATCAACAGATGACTGGATAGAGAAAATGTGGTACATATACACAATGGAGTACTATTCAGCTGTAAGAAAGAATGAGAGCCTTCCATTTGCAATAACATAAATGGAACTGAAAGTCTTTATGTTAAGTGAAATATCAGGCACAGAAAGACAAATGTCACATGTTCTCACTATTTGTGGGTGCTAAAATTCAAAACAATTGGTGTCATAGAGTTAGAGAGTATAAGGATGGTTACCAGAGGCTGGGAAGAGTAGGGAAGGAACAAGGGGATAGTGGGGATGCTAAATGGTTAAAAAAACAATTGTTAGAAAGAATGAATAAGACAGCATTTGATAGCACAACAGGGTGATTATAGTAAAAATAATTTAATTCCACAATTAAAAAAACTAAAAGAGTATAATTGGATTGTTTATAACACAATCTATAAATGCTTGAGGGGAGAGATACCCCGTTTTTTATTATGTATTACTCATTGCATGACTGAATCAAAGTGTGTCATGTACCCCCATGAATATATACACCAACTATGTACCCACAAAAATAAATTAAAAATTGAAATTGAAATTAAAATTAAAACAAAAGGGAGGAGAGTATAATGAGGCATGTGTGACCCATGGCTTGAACTAGCTTTTCAGGTTAACTTTGGAAAGTCCTTATGCAAGAAGAGAGGTCCATTTAATCAACAGGGGATTAGAAATTTATTTTTAGTTTATAAATGCAAACAAGAAGGATTTTAAATCTTGAGCAATAGTTCTCAGTCAATCAATCATTGCAGGGAACTCTATTCTTTACTCTGGAGATAAACACTAGTTTTCTTTTCCATGGAATAACATCGCATTTCAAAATGTGGGGAAACATCTTGCAACTAAGAAGTGTGGCCTTATTAAATTTGATTTGATTTCCATTGTAATTAATTTAATCACATGTGTTCTAGAGTTTGTCCTCAGTCTTCCCCTAGTATAGGCCCATGATCTGTTGAATTTGCTCAGCTCCCTGCTCAACGGCAGGAAATCAGAATTATTTAAAAACCTCATTGTGGCTGGGAGTGGTGGCTCTCGCCTGTAATCCCAGCTATTTGGGAGGCCAAGGTGGGCAGATCGCTTGTCGTCAGGGGTTTGAGACCAGCCTGGCCAACAGAGGGAAACCCCATCTCTACTAAAGATACAAATATTAGCTGGGTGTGGTGATTCATGCCTGTAATCCCAGCTACTTGGGAGGCTGAGGCAGAAGAATTGCTTGAACCAGGGAGGCACAGGTTTCAGTGAGCCAAGATAGTGCACTGCATTGCAGCCTGGGCAACAGAGCAAGACTCTGTCTCAAAATAATAATAATAATAATAATAAGAAGAAGAAGAAGAAGAAGTAACAATAAAAATCTGATTTTGTTTCAAACAAAATTTCTTTTGAATATCAACTGTATCAACTTGCATATTAACTGTAATCATTTTGTTTATTTGATATCCAATCTTGAGAAATCTTTGAGGAGTAATTTCACTCTTTTCTGCCATTTGGTAAACATACCAAATGCCATTAAACAAAATGCACAAAATTCCTGAGAAATACATTTTCTCCTTGAGGAGTAGACTTGCTGTGTTAGAGGAACTCATGGTTACCTAGCTTCTAGTTTAATAAACATGACTAGAATATTCTATCTTAATATGAGTAGCTAGGTACTCACAGGGCAGCTAGAAGATTAATGTTCAAGGTCTGAAAATAGTCACATTTTTTAACTGGCCACAAATTACAATTGCAGAATATTTGTGGTCATACAAGACATCTTCCACCAAGCCTGAAAAATGTATAAATGTCCTAGGAGTGCAGCATTTTTTGTAAGGATATTATTAATGAGCTAGCTTAGGTCAATGGGTTAATGGTTATTGTTAAAACGAATAGCCACAACTTTAGTGATTACATCTGCACCTTCCAAGTTTAATTATAACGCTTTATCTTTATAGTTACTTATAAGTAGAGACACTAACAAAAGACAATGCATTCCTGCTCTTGTTTTCTGAGGATGTCCAACTCTGCAATGGAGTAATTTCTAATAAACTTGCTTCTTTCACTGTGCTCTCTAACTCACCTCAAATTTTTTCCTGCAGAAGATCTAGGAATCCTACTTTGTGGTCTGTATCAGAACCCACTTTTCCAGCAACATCTTTCAGCCACACCATGAACGGACAACAAGACAAGACCCCCACTCCAAGGAAAACAATCCACACAGAATCAATCAGCTGACACCTGGCAAGTGGGCTCTCTTTTAGAGTCGTGAAGCCATTCCGGTGGGCAAGAATGATTATCCACTATTATCATACTCAGATTAGAGGCCAAGCCCACAGGGTTAGAGAAGAATGGATTTGGCTAAACAAGATGTTTGCCACTTTCTCTTTTTGGACTGTCCACCTTGTGCTTTCGGTCCCTCAACTGAGTGCTCTACATCTTGTCACCTTTCTGCTCATCGCATCTGTTTTGCAGTAGCCTGGAGGCTGCCCCAGGACAGAGGCCCCAAACAGTTTAGCTTTTACTTTCCTCAGCGATTCTCTGACTCTGAACTGACTGCTTGTTTAATTTGCCACTTGTCCAAGTAACACTGAAAAAAAGAATTGTCTTGGAACCTAGAATTTTTTTACCTTAATTATCAGAAAAGATAAGCAGTGACCTCGCCATCATGACTGAAGTTGAAATGTGGTATTTAAGAGCTCTACATGATAAGATCAGATATGCCTGTTTAGTGACAGCCTCTTTTATGACAACCCTTTGCAATTACCCTCAAGATGGAGAACATGAGACTTTTTCTTAACAGTTTTCTCTCATTTCTTAACCATAACGCCATCTTTGATGAGCTGGTATAGGGCAGCTGGACCCTGCTTTCTTAACCCAGCAGGTCACTCTTTCCTGAGAGAGTTTTGTCAGATTTGTCGTAGCAGTGTGAAAATGGACTAATACCATCACAGTGAACAGGCAACCTACAAAATGGGAGAAAATTTTCGCAACATAGTTATCTGACAAATGGCTAATATCCAGAATCTACAATGAACTCAAACAAATTTACAAGAAAAAAACAAACAACCCCATCAAAAACTGGGCAAAGGATATGAACAGACACTTCTCAAAAGAAGACATTTATGCAGCCAAAAGACACATGAAAAAATTCTCATCATCACAGGCCATCAGAGAAATGCAAATCAAAACCACAGTGAGATACCATCTCACACCAGTTAGAATGGAGATCATTAAAAAGTCAGGAGACAACAGGTGCTGGAGAGGATGTGGAGAAATAGGAACACTTTTACGCCGTTGGTGGGACTGTAAACTAGTTCAACCCTTGTGGAAGTCAGTGTGGTGATTCCTCAGGGATCTAGAACTAGAAATACCATTTAACCCAGCCATCCCATTACTGGGTATATACCCAAAGGATTATAAATCATGATGCTTTAAAGACACATGCACACGTGTGTTTATTGTAGCACTATTCACAATAGCAAAGACTTGGAACCAACCCAAATGTCCAACAATGATAGACTGGATTAAGAAAATGTGGCACATATACACCATGGAATACTATGCAGCCATAAAAAATGATGAGTTCATGTCCTTTGTAGAGACATGGATGAAAGTGGAAATCATCATTCTCAGTAAACTATCGCAAGGACAAAAAACCAAACACCGCATGTTCTCACTTATAGCTGGGAATTGAACAATGAGAACACATGGACACAGGAAGGGGGACATCACACTCTGGGGCCTGTCGTGGGGTGGGGCTGGGGGGAGGGATAGCATTAGGAGATATACCTAATGCTAAATGACGAGTTAATGGGTGCAGCACACCAGCATGGCACATGTATATGTATGTAACTAACCTGCACATTGTGCACATGTACACTAAACCTTAAAGTACGTATATATATAAAAGAAAAAGGACTAATACATTACAATATACAAGTTACAGCCTTCCTATTTCCCCTGTGTGATCTGACTCCTATTTTGCAGCTTCATTTGTTTTATAGAAGAGAAACTAAGAGAGAGGAAATACATTATATACAGGCTTCTCTGATGCTTGGTCAGGATAAAAAATTAAAATGGGCTTCTATATCTTTGATGGATGAAAAGACAAAACAGGGATGGCACATAATTGATTACCCTTTTAATGCTAGTTACTCTTAATATTAGGCTTTTCTTAGCTGGGGCTGAACTCCCCCTGCCAGTCTGAGCACCCCATAAGAACACAATCAGATTCCTTCCAGTTCTAGTGAGGTGTGCAACATATTATTAATTTCTTCTAGTTTTCCAGGGTTATGTAGTGTCCGCTCATCATCTTCTCCATGCCCTTCGAGTCCTGTCTTACGTACATACCCCACTCTCGAAACACCCGAGCTTCACCAGAACAACATGTAGTGGGGCCACTTATCAGCTGGCAAAGTTGAATATTTGCCCTCTCTGGGAAGTGACAGATGATAATAGGGACACTATATTGAAGGAATGGCCTGTCCCTCCACACCTGTGAGCGTTTCTCGTCAGGTAGAACTAGAGGCTTGTGAAAAGAGATGCAGAGACAAAGTATAGAGAAAAAGTGGGCCCAGGGGACAAGAGCTCAGCATACGGAGGACCAGCGCTGGCACCAGTCTCTGAGTTTCCTTAGTATTTATTGATCATTATCGGGCATTTCTCGGAGAGGGGGTTGTGGCAGGACAATAGGGTAACAGTGGAGAGAGGGTCAACAGGAAAACATGTGAACAAATGTCTCTGCAACATAAACAAGGTAAAGAAAAAAGTGCTGTGCTTTTGATGTGTATGTACATAAATATCTCAATTACTTAAAGAGCAGTATTGCCTCCAGCATGTCTCACCTCCAGCCCTAAGGCAGTTTTCTCCTATCTCAGTAGATGGAATATACAATCGGGTTTTACACTGAGACATTCCATTGCCCAGGGACGAGCAGGAGACAGATGATTTTGTCTTACCTGAACTGCAAAGAGGCTTTCCTCTTTTACTAATCCTCCTCAGCACAGACTGTTTTCAGGTGTCGGGCTGGCGGATGGTCAGGTCCTTCCTTTCCCGTGAGGCCATATTTCAGACTATCACATGGGGAGAAACCTTGGACAATACCTGGCTTTCCTAGGCAGTTGTCCCTGTTGCCTTCAGCAGTGTTTTGCATCCCTGGGTACTTGAGAATAGGGAGTGCTGATGACTTTTAGCAAGCATGCTGCCTTCAGGCATTTGTTTAACAAAGCACATCCTTCATATCCCTAAATCCATTAAACCTAGAGTCGATACAGCACATGTTTCTGTGAGCACAGGGTTGGGGTTAGGGTTACAGATTAACAGCATCTCAAGGCAGAAGAATTTTTCTTAGTACAGAACAAAATGGAGTGTCTTATGTCTACTTCTTTGTGCATAGACACAGTAACAGTCTGAACTCTCTTTCTTTTCCCCATACTCTATAGGCAAATGTACACTTTTCTATATCTGAATTAGCCATATGCAAGGAAAAACTAAAACAGTTTTCAGAGGTTCCGAGGTTCCGGGAAAATTCATAGACAAATTTAAAAGGCTAACCTTGACGTATGATCTGACCAAGCAGGATTTGCATATATTTATGTTCGCCTGCTGCATGGTAGAAAAGCAGAGCATTATGGGAGTGGCTAGAGCACATGCTAATAGGGTGGCAACCTGCAACCAGGGGCATGACACCTATCAAGTAGGAGGCACAGCAGTGCCTGACTAGGACCCAAAAGAACTAGAATCTAGAAAAAACAAATGAATTAGGAAGAAAGTAGGATATAGAGAGAAAAAATTATGATTGACTCCGTGAAGGAATAAAAAAAAGTGTGATAAAGCTTTTTAATTTTTATAAAGTCTGGAAAATTACTCAGGGAAAAGATGAAAACCTAGCCTTATTACAAGGGTGGATAATTTAGACATTGAGGAAATACACTAACACTGACCCTGACTCCAAAAAGGGACAGGCATTTCTAGGAGTTTAATTTATAGCACGGTCTCCTTCTTATATCTGCAGGAAGCTGTCAAAAGCAGCCTTAGGCTTCCAGACTCCCATGGATCAGATTTTAGACTTGGATTTTGCAGTTTTCCATCACAGGAATTGAGCAGAGGAAACATAAAATAAAGCAAATCTTCCAAGAGGCCCAGCTTCTTGCTGCAGCCTTGTGCTCTCCACCACTTCAGAGGCAGCCCCTTAACCCCTGGCCCTCACAGAGGAAGTGAGAAAGTGAAAATCGCAGTCTGTGCCTCTGGGCCACTGCGCCTTGGGTATAAATCTGTGTGTCTTCTGTAGGAAGGTAAGCCTCTGCCGAAGGAAATGCACTGTGCTTCCAAGGGAGCCATCATCAGAGCCCAGCAGAATCAAAAGTGGCGGGGCCTGATACTTCCTACCTCCACTCCCATTGGACTACTAGCTATCGAGAGATGGAGGAGCCTCAGGTGACTCTTGAAGTAGCAGGTAGAGGTATTAACTTCTTATTAGTTGTGGGAGCAGATTACTCTGTACTGATTTAATACAATGGTCTCCTGTCTTCTCATGATGGACAAGCCCCAAAACACTCCTTTTTGTATCTTCTAAGTTGTCTTCCAGAGTCTCTAGGTTTCTCGCCTGCCTTTTTAGTACTGTCTGATTGCCTGACCTCTTACTGGGGAGAGGTTTATTGACTGAGGAGACCAAGTCATCGTCACCTTCACAGATCATAAAGCATAGAAACTGTTACTTTTGTTCCTGACCCATCAGGGGAAAAAAGAAGTTAAGAATGAGCTGTCACATTTACCACCTGAGGTGTTGTCTTAAGTAAATCTTGAGGTTTGGGCCACACAGGCTCTGGGAAACGCACTAAACACCTCCCCCTTTGAAATCCAACTTCAGCCTAGTACTCCTCGACCTCAGGAGAGACAATATATTTTAAGGCAAGAAGCATGAGGGGAAATTCAACCCCGTATTGCCAAATTCTTGCCATATGAGTTATTAAGCCCATGAGAGTCTCCTTACAATACTCGCATGTTACCAGATAAAAAGCCTAAAGGCAAGTACAGATTTGTCAGAACCCTTAGAGCATTAAGAAATGCAGTTGTCTCCATACACCTCATTGTCCTCAATACTTACCATGTCCCAGGGAATGCAAGCTAGTTTACATTCTTAAATCTGAAAGATGCACTTTTCTGGATCTCAATGCATCCAGATTCATAATATGTTTGCCTTTGAATGGACTGATCCAGATATGCATTCAGCCACAAAACTAACCTGGACAGTCATCTCTGAAGAGTTCTGGGATAGCCCCCACTTATTGGAAAATACTCTACCTAAGGACTTAACAAATGTATAATTGGAAAGGGATACAATTATTCAGTATGTAGGTGACTTGCTCATTGCTAACCCAACTAAAGAAGACTCATAATAATAATGTTAAGTTGGTAAATTTCCTGGGAACTTGCAGATATAGGGCGTCACCACACAGAGCTCAGATTTTGACTGAAAGACTTAAATATTTGGAATCTGTTTTAACCTCTGGAACTGATCAACCTCCCTAGAAGATAAAAAAGTTATTTTAGTCACCCAACAGTCCCTGTCCAAAAAATGACTGTGGGCTTTTTTAAGAGATGGCTGGGTACTGCTGCTTATGGGTGCCCAGATTTGGGCATGTAGCCAAGCCTTTATATGATACACTAAAGGGAAAGATTTAGACCTCCTAGAATGTAATGAGAACTGCAAGCAAACCTTCAATACTCTCAAGGAGAAATTGGGCTCTGCTGCAGCCATGGGAGTCCCCAAGTTGGATGAACCTCTTTTTCTTTATGTGACCA
Source organism: Pongo abelii (assembly GCF_028885655.2). Taxonomy (NCBI): domain Eukaryota; kingdom Metazoa; phylum Chordata; class Mammalia; order Primates; family Hominidae; genus Pongo; species Pongo abelii. The sequence continues at coordinate 7,504,767 of NC_071999.2, forward strand.
AAAAACAAGGCATAGGCCTTGGGTAATCTTGTCCCAAAACTGGGGGACATTCCAAGGCCAGCAGCCTAATTTTCTAAGCAGATTGACCAGGTGGCCTCAGGGTGGCCTTGTTGTCTTAGAGGTATTGCCGCTACCACTTTTCTAGCAGGCAAAGCTAATAAACTAACATTAGAACAGCACCTACAGGTTTTTGACCCCACAGCAGGGGAAGGTGGTCCTAGAAGTTAAAGGGCAGCAGTGAATAATAAGAGCACATTTATGAAAGTATCAGGGTTTATTGCTAGACACTCCAGACATAACCCTTAAAGCCTGCCAAACCATAAACCCAGCTACTTATCTGCCAGAGTCCACAGGTGCTTCTAGCCTGTCTGGCATACAGGTTGTATTAGTCTGTTCTCATGTTGCTAATAAAGACATATCTGAGGCTGGGTAATTTATAAAGAAAAGTGGTTTAACTGACTTACAGTTCCACATGGTCAGGGAAGCCTCACACTCATGGCAGAAGGCAAATGAGGAGCAAAGTCACATCTCTTACATGGCAGCAGGCAAAAGAGCTTGTGTAGGGAAACTCCCCTTTATAAACCCATCAGCTGTAATCCCAGCACTTTGGGAGGCCAAGGCAGTGGATGACCTGAGGTGAGGAGATCGAGGCCAGGCTGGCCAACATGGTGAAACCACGTCTATACTAAAAGTACAAAAATTAGACAGACATGGTGGTAGGTGCCTATAATCCCAGCTACTCGGGAGGCTGAGACAGTAGAATCACTTGAACCCAGGAGTCAGAGGTTGCAGTGAGCCAAGTTCATGATAATGCACTCCAGCCTGAGCAACAGATCAAGACTATGTCTCAAAAATAAATTAATAAATAAACCATCAGATCTCATGAGGCTTATTCACTGTCACGAGAACAGCATGGGAAAGACTCATCTCCCGATTCGATTGCCTCCCACTGGGTCCCTCCCACGAAATATAGGAATTATGGGAGCTACAATTCAAGATAATATTTGATTGGGGACACAGCCAAAGCATGTCACAGGTTATGAAACAAATTTATTCTAGCAGGCCAGACTTAAGAAGGATGAGACCCTTGACCATCCCAAGGAAGATTGGTTAACAGATGTAAGCTGTTTTATGCATCAGGAATACAAGAAGGGTAGGTATGCTATTAGTAGTAGGCACAAGTCTTGCTGGCCTCGACCTCAGATCAAAAAGCCGAGTTAATTGAACTTACTCAGCCCCTGCAATTGGGAACGGATTTAAAAGTTAACATTTACACTGATTCCAGTATGACTTTTTAGTGCTTCATGCTTATGCTGTAATTTGGAATGCGTAGGGACTCCTGACCCCCAAGGGCTTTTCCATACAAAATCATTCAAATTTTGAGCTTGTTAGAATGCTGCTTTGCTGCCAAAAAGTGACTATAATTAATTGCAGAGGACATCAAAAGAGAGACTGACCATGTAAAAGGAAATGCCCTTGTAGATGCCACAGCCAAGGCCCCTGCACTTAAAGGGCCAATGAAGCTTATGGGCGTGCTGGACAGCATACATAGAACTGGGCCAGAACACTCTGAAGAAGAACAAAAATGGGCCAGAGTTTGCATTTCAGTCCAGGGACCCTCTGGCTGGCTGAATGATGGTAATAAATTACTAATGCCAAGTACCAATCATAGGAATATAATTCAGCACTTTCATTATTCTTTTCACCCTAGAAGGGATTCTTGGTTTCCGTTAATGTCTCATTTGTTTATAGAGGTAAATCTTTTCAAGACACTAAAACAGGTGACTCAGCCCTGTGAGCTCTTTGCCTGACATGACCTAAATGGCCAGCAATTATCTCCTTCTCCAGGTAAACCTGTCCAAAATTGAGGACCCTATCCAGGTGAGAAATGGCAACTCTAATTTACTCAGATACCTTTCTGCAGGAGATTCAAATATTTGCTAATGCTTACTGATACCTTCACTGGTTAGATCGAGGTATTCCCCACCCCATCTGAAAAATCTTTACCAGAAGAAATATCTCATCAGTTTGGGTAATCTAAAAGCCTGCAAAGTGGCCATGGCCCGTCTTTCGCAGCAGGTGTATCCCAACAACTATCCTCAGCTTTAAGAATCCAATATTACCTTCACTCTGTGTGCAGACTGCAGTCCTCTGGAAAGGTGAAAGGGCTAATCCTACTCTAAAGAAGCCTATAGCTAAATCAGACGCCTATCTCTAACACCCATAGCTTACTGTGGGTTTGAACTGTTCCAAAGTAAAACTTATAATTAAATCCTGTTGAGTTAACATTCGGAAGACCTTTCCTAAGCACAGGTCTCCTAATAGATGAAAAGACCCATCAATTACAACAGTATGTTATCAATATAGGACAGGTGCAAAGGCACTCTGTGAATATGGAAACAAGAGTCTTCCCCTCCCACATGGGAGGAAAGTTCAGTTTCAGCTCAGCTAGGGATTTAGTCTTACTAAAGATGTGGGAGGAAGTTCTCCAGCTGACCAGCTTTCCCCAACGTGGAAAGGACCACAGCAAGGACACCTGAGTTTTCCAACAGACGTTCAACGGCAAGGGATTCACAGGTGGGTACACCGGTGTGGAAGTAAAGCTGTTGCTTATTCTGGGAGCCGAATCCGAGGCTGAGGAGGTGGGCGCGGGGCGATTTCAGCCTCGGTGGAGGGCGGGCTGGGTAGCTATGCGTCTGCTTCTCCTTCTCGCGTTTCTCCTGCCGCTGTAATCACGCCTTGGCCATGAAGGAAATCATGCTCGCGCAGGCCGGGCAGTACGGGAACCAGATCGGCGCCAAGGTTGTATTTGACTCCATAAAAATTAAAATTTTGTATAAGAGAAAAATGCCTCAAAGTCAAAAGTCAAAAGACTGGGGAAATAGATCTGCAACATACATGACAGACAAAAAGCTAATTTGGGATATATATATAGATAGATGATAGATAGATAGATAGAAGATAGATAGATAGATAGATAGATGTAAATATCCGTTTTTAAAACCATTTTAAAAAATATCGTCCTTTCCCCATTGAACAGTGTTGACACCCTTGTTAAAAATCATGACCATATTTTTTGGTTCTTTATTTCTATTGCATTGATCTTTGCGTCTGTCTCTATGCTGCTACAGCATTGTTTTGCATACTGAAGATTGAAACCAGGAGGTTTTAGTCCTCTAACTTTGTCAGTTTTTAAGATTGATTTGGGTGCTTGGGGTTTTTTGAGATTTCATCTGAATTTTAGAATAGGTTTTTCTATTTTTACAAATATTGGAATCTTTGTAGTGATTTTATTGAATCTGTAGAAGACTATAGATAACAATGGCACCTTGACAAGATTTTGTCTTCCAGTCCATAAACACATGATGTCTTTTCATTTATTTGTGTCATCTTTAATACTTTCATGCCATGTTTATAGTTTTTGCTCTACAGGTTTTTCATTTCCTTGGCTAAGTGGGTTCGTAAGAATTTTATTATTTTGATGCTATCATACATGACCCTGTTGTCTTGATTTCTTCTTCAGATAGTTTAATGTTATTGTAGAAATACAACGATTTTTGTGTATTATTTTGTTTCATGCAGCTTTGATGAATTTTATTTATTGCATCTGACAGTTTATTTCACAGAAACTAAAATATTTTTAATATATAAGGTTATGTCATCTGCAAACAGATAATTTTACTTTTTAAAAAATTGGAATATCTTTAATTCTTTTACTCACCTTATTGTTTTAACTAAGCAGAACCTTCAGTACTATATTAAATAGAAGTAGTAAAAGCAAGCATCCTTGTTTTTGCTCTTAGGGTAAAAGCTTTCAGTCTTTCATCATGTTAGCTGTGCTTTTTTGTTTTGTTTTGTTTTTTTTGTATAGCATTATGTTAAGGTGTTTTCTTTCTTTTTATAGTTTACTAACTATATTTTATCATGATTGTGGGTTAAATTTGGACAAATGCTTTTTCTTCTTTGATTAATATGATCACATGAGGGTTTTTTCCTTCTTTATGTTAATGTGATATTATGCTGATTTTCATGTGTTGGAACATACTTTTATTTCAGGAGTCAATTATACTCATTCATAATATATAATCCTTTTAAAGTACTGCTAAGTTTGAGTTGCTGGTACTTTGTTGAGGATTTTTGCATCAGCATTTATAAGGGATTTTTTTTGTAGTTTTCTTATGGTGCCTTTGTCTGGCTTGGTGTCAGGGTAATACTGGACTCATAGAATAAGTTAGAAAAAATTACCGCCTCTTCAATATTTTGAAAAAGTATGAGAAAAAGTGGTTTTAATTCTGCTTTAAAAATTGGGTAGAATTCAACAATGAAGCCATCTGGTCCAGGCTTTTCTTTGTTGCTGGGTTTTTGATTACTGATACAATCTTCCTGCTGAATCTCCTTGCTGAATAGGTTTATTCAACTATTCTGATTCAGTCTTAGTAGGTCTTTTGTTTCTAGGAATTTGTTCATTTTATTTAGGCTATTCAATTTTTTAGTGTATACTTCCTTATGTTACTCTCCTACATCCCTTTTTTACTCCAAAAATTTGTTAGTAATATACCCATTTTATTTTTGAGTTTAGTAATTTGAATATTCACTTCTTTTCTTAGTCAATCTAGATAAAATTTTGTCAGTTTTGATCTTTTTCAGGGAACAAACTAGGCTTTGTTGATTTTTGATATTGTTTTTCTATTCTCTATTTCAGTTATTTCCACTGCTATCTTTATCATTTTTTCAATTTTGCTAGTTTTAGTTGTCCCTCTTTAGTAGTCCCTCTTTTTCCCTCTGTTTTTAGTTCCTTAGGAGTAAAGTTGTTGATTCGGTATCTTATTTTTTATAATCACTTATAGCTATAAATTTTTCCCTTATGGTACTGTTTTTGATGTATCTCTTAACTTTTGGTATCTCATGTTTTCAATTTGTCTCTACATATTTTCTATTTTCTCTTGTGATTTCTTCTTTTATCCATCCTTGAGTGTTTCATACCTATATTTTTAGACATAAAATGTATAACCTACAAAATTTTCTTGATTTGTTAGTTTTATTTGTTGTAAGTTTTTATTTCAGAATTAAATGTGTGTATCAACATTTATTATGTTCTATAAACTTTGTAATACCTGGAGATTTCTGTTCCACATATGTAAGTCTCTACATGAGTATTATTTTGTAGCATTTAAACTTCTGTTTTAATATTTCAAAAGTCTAAATGAAACAGAGATTTTGGTTTCTGAGATGAAATCATGGTAGGTGACTGAGAAACGCTTAAAAATTAGCCAAAACTTAAAATTAAGTTAAAGTTTACCTTCAAGATTCAACCTGAATAAGTCACCCTGTATTGCTGGTAATAAAGAATAAGTCTTTAATGGTATAAAAGGAAACTTCAGAGAATGTTTCTCTTTCCCCAGTTGACATATAAATTAAAAGATGTAAAAAATTTTTATGGCCTTATGCATTTTTTACTTTAGAATTCCAAATTTTTCTGGTTAAAATTTTTCCAAACAGATTCCTGTGTATTTGAAAGACAAATAATTTTTTAGTTGAAATGCTTAAGCAGTTAAATAAGGCCATGAAAGTTTCTTGAACTTGTGGGAATCCATGAGAAAATCTGACATTATGTTCTATTCTCTTGGAAGGTAGGAATATCGTTTGACTTCTGCTTTGCTGACAAGAAATGTCCTGAGCAAGACTTCCTGGGACAATGACCTCACACATGGAAAACGCTGGAGCCCGTTTGTTTCCAATCTGCTTTTTTCCAAAATGTAGGGAAGTTTAGTTTTCCCTTTGATACTCTCTGTTACTGCCAATCCCAATGCCAGGGCTGTCCTGCTTCTACAAGTGACAATGACAAATATAGGCCTGAAGAAAGATGAGATGTTGGCATTCCCAGCTTATTACCTCTCCTTGGGGGCCTTATCTCACATACATGGATTCAACTCATAGACTCAGCTGGGTGAGGATCTATTATTCAGCTACATTAGAAGTGACTGCTTAAGACTCAGATGTATGGTGAAATGAGGCAGAATTTTCTCAATGGAGTGTTAGGAGAATTTTCTCCTCATAATTACCTTCTTACTGTCACTAAATCATAGCTAAAATGAGGAAATTATTCAAGAAGAAATAGAAATGTAATCTTATGAGGACATAAATTTAGAGATTTGTGGAGAGCTCTTCATAATTTCATGGTGTTCTCTTTGAGCTGAGATTATATTTGACTTTTCATTATAATATATTAGCTGTTCTAGACTTTATGTATTTATGTAAAGTTTTCTTTGTTGTACTTTAAGTTCTGTGATAAATGGGCAGAGCATGCAGGTTTGTTACATAGTTATACATGTATGATGGTGTTTTGCTGCACCCATCAAACCATCATCTACATAGGTATTTCTCCTAACGCTATTCCTCCCCTAGCCTCCCACCCCATGACAGGCCCCAGTGTGTGATGTTCCCTTCCCTGTGCCCATGTGTCCTCATTGTTCAACTCCCTCTTATGGGTAGGAACATGCAGTGTTTGGTTTTCTTTCCTTTTTTCATTTTCTTTCTCTCTCTTTTTTTTTTTTTTTTGAGACAAAATTTCACTCTTGTTGTCCAGGTTGCAGTGTAATGGCGTGATCTCGGCTCAACACCACCTCTGCCTCCTGGGTTCAAGCGATTCTCCTGCCTCAGCCTCCCAAGTAGCTATGATTACAGGTATGTGCCAACATTCCTGGCTAATTGTTTGTATTTTTAGTAGAGACAGGGTTTCTCCATGTTGGTCAGGCTGATCTCAAACTCCCCACCTCAGCCTCCCAAAGTTCTGAGACTACAGGCATGAGTCACTGCTCCTGGCCTGGTTTTCTTTTCTTGTGTTAGTTTGCTGAGAATGATGATTTCCAGCTTCATCCATGTCCCTGGAAAGGACATAAATGCATAGTATTCCATGGTGTATATGTGCCATATTCTCTTTATCCAGTTTATCATTAATTGGCATTTGTGTTGTTTCCAAGTCTTTGCTATTGTGAACAGTGCTGAAATAAACATGCAGTGCTGAAATAAACATACAGTGCATGTGTCTTTATAGTATAATAGTTTATAATGCTTTGTGTATATACCCTATAATGGGATTGCTGGGTCAAATGGTATTTCTGGTTCTATATCTTTGAGGAATTTTCATACTGTCTTCCACAATGACTGAACTAATTTACACTCCTACCAACAGTGTAAAAGCATGCCTATTTCTCCACAGCCTCATCAGCATCTGCTGTTTCCTGATTTTTTAATAATCGCCATTCTAACTGGCGTGAGATCGTATCTCATTGTGGTTTTGATTTGCATTCATCTAATGACCAGAGATGATGAGCTTTTCTTCATGTTTGTTTGCCACGTAAATGTCTTCTTTTGAGAAGTGTCTGCTCGTTTCCTTTGCCCACTTTTTGATTGGGCTGTTTTTTTCTTGTAAATTTGTTTAAGTTCTTTGTAGATTATGGATATTAGCCCTTTGTCAGACAGATAGATTGCAAAAATTTTCTCCCAATCTGTAGGTTGTCTGTTCACTCTGATGATAGTTTATTTTGCTGTGCAAAAGCTCTTTAGTTTAGTCTGACCCCATTTGTCAATTTGGGCTTTTGTTGCCATTGCTTTTGGTGTTTTAGTCACAAAGTCTTTGCCCATGCCTATGTCCTGAATGGTATTGCCTAGGTTTTCTTCAATGGTTTTTATTGTTTTAGGCCTTATGTTTAAGTCTTTATTCCATCTTGAGTTATTTTTTGTATAAGGTATAAGGAAGATGTCCAGTTTCAGTTTCTGCATATGGCTAGCCAGTTTTCCCAACATGATTTATTAAATAAGGAATCATTTCCCCATTGCTTGTGTTTGTCAGGTTTGTCAAAGATCAGATGGTTGTATGTGTATGGTCTTATTTTAGAGTTCTCTATTATGTTTCATTGGTTGTTTTTGTACTTGTACCATGCTGTTTTGGTTACTGTAGCATTATAGTGTAGTTAGAAGTTGGGTAGTGTGATGCCTCCAGCTTTGTTCTTTTTGCTTAGAATTGCCTTGGCTATTTGGGCTCTTTTTTGGTTCATGAGAATTTTAAAGTACATTCTTCTAATTCTGTGAAGAATGTCATTGGTAGTTTAATGGGAATAACATTGAATTCTTTTATAAATTACTTTGGGCAGTCAGTATGGACATTTTCAGGAATGAATTCTTCCCTATTCATGAGGATGGAGTGCTTCTCCATTTGTTTGTGTCCTATCTGATTTCTCTGAGCAGTGGTTTGTAGTTCTTCTTGAAGAGGTTCTTCACTTCTCTTGTTAGCTGTATTCCTATGTATTTTGTTTTCTTTGTAGCAATTGTGAATGAAGTTCATTCACGATTTGGCTCTCTACTTGCCTGTTGTTTGTGTATAGGAATACTAGTAATTTTTGCACACTGATTTTGTATCCTGAGATTCTGTTGATGTGGTTTATCAGCTTAAGAAGCTCTTGGGCTGAGATGATGGGGTTTTCTAGATACAGGATTATGTCATCTGCAAACAAAGATAATTTGACTTCACCTCTTCCTATTTAAATATCTTTATTTCTTTTTTCTACCTGATTGCCCTGGCCTGAAATTCCAGTACTACGTTGAATAGGAGCCGTGAGAGAGGCCATCCTTTTCTTGTGCCAGTTTTCAAGGGGAATGCTTCCAGCTTATTCTCACTCAGTATGATATTGGCTGTGGGTTTGTCATATACAGCTCGTATTATTTTGAGGTGTGATCTTTCAATACCTAGATTATTGAGAGTTTTGAATATGAAGGGATGTTGGATTTTATTGAAGGCCTTTTCTGCATCTATTGAGATAATCGTGTTGTTTTTGTGTTTAGTTCTGTTTATGTGATGAATTACATTTATAGGTTTGCCTGTGTTGAACCAACCTTGTATCCCAGGGATGAAGCCTTCTTGATCGTGGTGGGTCAAGGTACCCTTATCAGTCTTAAGTTCAGTCTTTTTACATAATCCCATAATACTTGAAGGTTTTGTTGTTCTTTCTTTTTTATTCTTCTTTCTCTATTCTTCTCTTCCTGTCTTATATCAGACAGATAGTTTTGAAGCTCTGAGATTCTTTCCTCCACTTGGCCTATTCTGTGAGTGATAGTTGTGGTTGTGTTGTGAAGTTCTCATGTTGTGTTTTTCAGCTCCATCATGTCTGTTATGTTCCTCTCTAAACTGAATATTCTGGTTATCAGCTACTGTGTTCTTTTATGTTTTTTAGCTTCTTGCATTAAGTTAGAACGTGCTCCTTCAGCTCCTAAAGCATTATTACCCACCTCCTAAAGCATACTTTTGTCAATTCAGCCATCTCAGCCTCGGGTCTGTTCTGTGCCTTTGCTTGGGAGGTGTTGTTGTCATTTAGAGGAGAAGAGGCATTCTGCCTTTTTGAGTTTTCAGCGTCTTTGTGTTGATACTTCCTCATCTTTGTGGGCTTATCTACCTTTGACGTTGCTGACTTTTGAACGGAGTTTTTCATGGGGTCTTTTTATTGATGTTGTTTTTGTTGCTTTCTGTTTGTTTTTAACAGTCAGACCACTCTTCCCTAGGGCTAGGGCTGCTGTGGTTTTTGGGGGTCCACTCTAGACCCTAGTCACATCAGTCTCCCCTGCACCTGGAGGTATCACCAGTGAAGGCTGCAAAACAACAAAGATGGCAACCTGATCCTTCCTCTGGGAGCACAAGTCCAAGGGGGTACAGACTTGATGCCGGCTGGAACGCTCCCGTAGGAGGTGTCTGGAGACCCCTGTTGGGAGGTCTCACCGAGTCAGGGGGAACAGGATCAGGGACTGCTTAAAGAAGCAGTCTGGCTACCCTTTGGCAGACCAGTTGTGTTATTCTGACCCCCAGGAGTCTTCAGAGCCAGCAGGCTGGAAAGGTTCAGTTGGCTGAACTGGGGAGACAGTAGCTACTTCTCTCCCTGGGGACTTCATCCCAGGGAGAATTCAGAGTTCTGTCCATAGAACTCTGGCTGGAGTTGCTAAAATTCTGATGGGGAGGCCCTGTCCAGTGAGGCAGGATGGATTTCAGTCTCTCTTAAAGAAGCAGCCTGGCCACGATCAGTCACAACAGCTGTACTGTGTTATAGGGGACTCCTCCTGATCCCTGGTGCCAGCAAGCTAGAGCAGCCAACTCAAACCACAGATAGAGTGGCTACCTTTCCCCCTGGGAACTCTGTCCACTTCCAGCTTTCTCCAGCCTGCTGCCACTGGCCAGCTGGAATTCCAAGCCAATGGGTCTTGTGAGGTGCTGTGAGAGTGGGGCCTCAGAATGATGTCACTTGGCTCCCTAGATTCAGCCCCCTTCCTAAGGGAATGCACAGATGTATCTCAAGGTTTGCTGGAATTCTCAGGGCAGAGTATGCAAAATTCCTGGGTTTCCATTCGTGCGGCAGTAAGCCAGCAAGCACTCTGCTGAGACTCCACACAGCTCTGTGCTTCAAACCTGAGGCCGTGGTTGCTGAGCTCATGAAGGTACCCCCTGATTTGCAGGTTGCAAAGATCCATCAGAGAAGCATGGTTTCCCTGGCAAGGTCGCAAAATCACTCATGGCCTCCCTTGTCTGCAAGTGGGGACTCGGCTAGCTCCGTGCCACACCTGGGTGGGTTATTGACCCACTTGCTTTTCCTGACTCTCTGTGGGTCGAGCTGTCTGCCTAGTCAGTCCCAATGCAAGATCCTGAATACATCCATTGAAGGTGCAGAATTCACTCGCAGTTTTCATTGCTCTCTGTGAGAGCCACGGGCCACAGCTGTTTCTAATTGGCCAGTTTGGCCCCATCTAAAGTATGATTTCTTGATACATGAGATGTTTTAAATACGTAACAATAATGATATTTATCACAAATATATTTTGTCTCAATGTGATATACAAATTGCTTATAAATCAATTCTTTTTTGGTTACCACAAAGCTATGTGGAAATGTAACGTCTGCCATTTATAAAATTTTTGTAGAGTTAATAGAACTTTACTTGAAGGGAGGCTGGCAATATGCATCATGACTTCAAGCACTGCCAGTGAAGTTGTGGAGTTTGAAGTGTTACTGACGTCTTGTTACTGGGATTATAAATTAGTACAAACTATATCAATTGTGATTAAACAATATATACCAAAATTATCAATGAAAATTCTCTCTGATTCAGCAATTTCATTTTCAGAAATTTACCTTACAGACATACTCATGATGCCTGGAATTATGTATGAATGGGAGAAAGTATTATACCATCTTTTTAATTAAAAAAATTCTAAAAATCACCTTAATGTTTATCAATCACATTAATGATTATCACCTTACTGTTTATTGAAATTATCGTTATTCATATGATAGAATACTATGCAGCTAATTAAAAAATAAATTTTAAAAGGATGCTCAAAAATGATGTCCAAAATATGTTACAAATTATAAAACCTGGGTGCAGAGCCAATTGTCTGATATGCCTCCATTCCTATAAAATCAGAGTGTATAAAAATGCATAGAGTATATCTATTAACTGGTAACTCTTACAAAATTCAAAGTTAATGCAAGCAAGGCCTTTCTTTTTTAATAGTAAAACTCCAAGGAACTGCACAACATTTGAGGATTTCCAACACATGCCAATCTACCTTTGAACCTACAGATTTTAGGAAATGAAGCTCTTGAAAAATCAAGCATTAATATTCCTAGCTATAGTTGTTTGGGACATAACTAGAATGATCCATTCTTTGAAAGTCTGTAAAATTTGCTCATACAACCATCTGGGCCTAGTCCTTCCTTTGTGAAAGATTTTATTTTACTAGAGGTTTTATGTTATTCATGTTATAGTACTTCTTAGGTTTTCTATTTCTTCTTGATTCTTGAGTCAATTTTGGTACCACTTAGTACCCCACAGGGTGCTTGGGCTCAGAAGACATCAGTCAAAGAAAGAGAGAAGAAAGGAAGGCAGGATGGAGGGAGGGAGGAAGGAAGGAAGGGGACAAAGAAGGAAAGAGAGAAGAAAGGAAAGAATGAGAGAAGGAAGGATGGAGGGAGAGAAAGATGGCGAGAGAGAGAAAGAGAGAAGGAGATGAGAAGGAGAAAGAAGGAAGGAGGGAGAGAAAGAGGGAAAGAGAAAGAAGGAAAGAAACAAGGAAGCAGGGAGTGAGAGAAAGAATAAGGTAGAGGAAGGAAGGAAGAAATGAAGGAAGGAAGGAGGGATGGAAAGGAGAGAGGGAGAGGGAAAGAAAGAGAGAAAGGTGAAAAGTAGGGATTGGAAGAGAAGAGGAGCAAGCCACAGGCTACATGCTGTTTGTCCACTCTTTTATTTGACCCAGGCAGTTCTGCCTTTTAAATAATCCACCTTCTGCCATGAGTTACAATGTTCAATATTCATTCCTCAGAGCATTCAAAGGTTTATGTGTGCCCTGCCATGATGGTGCATGGCTTCAGCTCCCAAACATAACTCTCAGCTAAAATATTCATGACTGGTCACTCCCATATACTCATCAATCCCCCATGTATGGTCTGCATGTGTCCCCCGGAGCTCAAGTGTTGGAAACTTAATCCTCTATGTGACAGTGTTGAGAGGTGGGGCCTAATAAGAGTGATTGGGTTATGAGATTCTGCCCCCATGCATGGATTAATGTCACTATCTCAGGAATATTCTAGTTATCTTGGGGGTGGGTTAGTTATCTTGGGAGTGGGCTTGTATTAAAAGAAAGTTCAGCCCCTTTTGCTCTCTTTCTTTCACAAAGTCTTGCTCTGCTGACTTCAGCCATGAGATAACACAGCAATAAGGCCCTCACCAGATGCAGACCCCTAATCCTTGGACTTCCTAGCCTCCAGAACTCTAAGAAATAAATTTCCTTTATTTATAGATTCCCTAGTCTTTGGTATTCTGTTATAGCAGCACAAAATGTGTTAAGATGTCCCATTACATGGAGAGTGCTGATCCACAGGGTTGAGATCACTGACTTAGAAATTGGAGTCTTATACAACATCCCTACGGGAGTTGGCCTCCTTATTCCTTAACTTCCAGGAATCTCAAATGGTGATCTCAGACCAAAATATAGCCTGGATATTTTGCATTTGGCAATATTGCCCACTTTTCCACTTTATCGTGGCAGCTTTGATGTGTTCACTTCTATGATCCCTAAAAGGATATGAGTCCAAGATCCTGCTAGCTTACAATCCAAGGATAGGAGAACCTAGACAAGAGTCTCATCACCTGGGTGATCAGTGTAGAGATATGTCACAAAGCCCCCGTAGACAGAGCCTAGACAAGAATTACATCACCTGGGTGACAGGCAAACAACAAAGCCATCTTATTTTCATCCCCACTTCAGTCTTTGAGGTTAGACAGACCTGGATTCAAATCCAACCTCCACCCCTCGCTGTGTGACCTTGCTCATGCTGCTAACCTCTCTGAGACTTGACTCTTCATTTGTGAAATGAGGATAAAGCCCCTTCTCTCAGGGGCTGTGCCAAGGATGAGATGAGTCATGCATTGGTCAGGACAGGTGACGCAGTGTGACAAAAAACTCCCCAAACCTCAGTGGCTTCAACAGCAAAGTTGACTTCTTTTCTTTTCTTTTTTTTTCAGGGGGTGGAGTGTGGTGGATGGAGTCTCACTCTGTCGCCCAGGCTGGAGTGCAGTGGTGCAATCTCAGCTCACTGCAACCTCCACCTCCTGAGTTCAAGAGATTCTCCTGCCTCAGCCTCCTGAGTAGCTGGGACTACAGGCGCCTGCCACCACGCCCGGCTAATTTTTTGTATTTTTAGTAGAGACTGGATTTCACCGTATTAGTCAGGATGTTCTTCATTATCTGACCTCATGATCTGCCTGCCTCAGTCTCCCAAAGTGCTGGGATTACAGACGTGAGCCACCGCACCCAGCCTTGACTTCTGAATTTATTTCACATCCATCACGGGTCAACAAGAGGCCTCTGGTGGTCGTAGTCATTCAGAGACTAAAAAACATAGACTCTTATCCCAGAAGATGCTCCCACAGTTCCAGAAACAGAACAAAGAAAACACATTCAGCCATGAGCCACTTCTTATATCCCTTGCCCGGAAGGGATACACATTTCTTCTGTCACAGCTGTTGCCTAAAATGTCTCAGGCGGCCGGGCACAGTGGCTCACATCTGTAATCTCAGCATTTTGGGTGGCAGAGGTGGGCAGATCACCTGAAGTCAGGAGTTCAAGACCAGTCTGACCAACAAGGAGAAACCCTATCTCTATTAATAATACGAAAATTTTCCAGTCATGGTGGTGATTGCCTGTTAGCCCCAGATAATGTGGAAGCTGAGGCAGAAGAATCACTTGAACCCGGGTGGCGGAGGTTGCAATGAGCCGAGACCAGGCCACTGCACCCCAGCCTGAGTGACATAGTGAGACTTCATCTAAAAAAAAAAAAAAGTCTCAGGCTATGTCTGAACTAGGAGGGTAGAAAAAATAGTCATTTTGGTTGCCACAAACCATCGAAACAATGATGCAGATCGTTGTTGTAAAATTACAGTTAGTTCTTTCCCACTCCTTTTCAGCTTCTCTTCGTTGCTATGAGCCAGCGTCTCCAGTGTCAGTTTTCAGTCTTTTGCCTCCCAGCTCCTAGTGCACCTTTCAATACGTGCACTGTGATAAACTGGGAAATACTGTTCAATATACCCTCTGGAAGTGAACATTCTGCAGGCATCTAGGTAGAGGATGGAGAGACTGCAGGGGGCAGGAGCTCTCTTCCTGGGCCTTGATCATGCTCAAGCCCCAACCACAGACCTAGGCCTGGTCCGTCAGCCACCTTGTAGCCTTGGCTTGCAACATCTTGACATGGAAACCAAAACGTAGCAGGGCCCATGTGGTCTGAAAGTTCCTGAAAAGTTTCCCAGAACCCCTCTTGTACCCCTTGTACAACCTGCACACAGTGACCTGTATTCTAGAGGGTACGCACAGAGCTGCCATTCCTTCTGCCAGACCCTGCGGGACTCACTCATTCTGGAGAATTCCTGCCCTACAAAGGCAGCCAGACTCCCACCATCCATCCCTGCACCAGCGGCTTACGGCCAGCTCCCTCACCTGCACTCCAGTGGCTCATGGCCGGCTCCCTCACCTGCCCCAACAGCTCACGGCCTGCTCCCTCCCCTGCATAACAGTGGCTCATGGCCGGCTCCCTCCCCTGCATTCCAGTGGCTCATGACCGGCTCCCTCACCTGCACTCCAGTGGGTGGCCCAGTGCTTGTGCAAAAGCTGCTGACGGTCTCCAGCCTGCCCAAATCCACAAACCTCTCTTATGTGGTGGCTGAACCACATTTTATGACATCCGAACACCTTTCAAATCTGTGCTTCCTTGGGTACCTCCCTCTGCACTAGGGCACCAGGCAGAATTGCTTTATGTCTTACAGTGACTGTTTTATCATAGTTGCAATCCTTTATACTACACTTCCCCGTTAGACCCACTATGTGGTTTCTATCTCTTGATGGGACCCAGGCTGCTACACAACTTAACCCATGCACATTGCACTTCATTAGTTCCTCACCATTGGCCCAAGATCATGCTCCACCACCCCTCTCTGCCCCCTGGCTTTCTTTCCTTAAGTGAAACCCCTAAACGCCCTCTTTGGGCCCAAAGCTTACCTGCTCTTCCTTCCCTATATTCTTGGCCAGACGTAAAAATCTGATGCTCCGGCAAATGCAGAAATGGGGAGAAGGCAGGGGAATCATTTCTCCTCCCTTAGGTAAGTACTGAGGTTTATGTTATTCCATTGTGTGAAGAATAAAAAAATGAGGCATAGAGAGCTATCATGATTTGCCTGGACCAAGGAAGTTGTCCTGGCAGAAGTGAAACAAAGGTTTAGGTGTCCTGAATGTCAGTCCAGCTCCTATGCCTTCAGAACGTGCCGTGGAGGGACACACTGGGGGACCCCCTCATGCTGAGCACTCAGGGGTACCAAGGTGCTGAGAGTGGGGACGTGACAGGCTGAGTTGACTCAGTCCAGTCCTCCTACACCAAAAAAGGATGGAAACCCTCACATAATAGAAGTGAAGAGAGGGAACGAAGCCAGGAACTATTAAGAGGCTGATGCCTGGAAGGCCTGGGCAGAATGACAGGGAGATTGGAGCAGAACAGAGTCCGTAGATGGGGACAAGGGGAAGGAAGTGGCCTCAGTGGCCAAATGGCACCTTCCATCTAGTCTTTGTGAACTACAATCATTCTGCCCTATGGTTCAACGAGTCCTGGAGAAAATGTGTTTTCTGCAGTCTGGGGAGGTGAGAATAAAACAATTCAGCCTTAAGAAGTTGAAAGCCCAGGAAATCATAGCACGTGGAGATGGGATTCATATTTAAGCTTCCTGCCCTTGACTTCTGGTTTGGCCACGTGACTCACTTTGGCCAGTGGATGTGGTAAAGTGGTAGTCTGCCCATTCTCAGCCTGGGTGGTAAGATGAGACCTTCACATTTCCCTTTGTTCTCTGCACTCCTGCCATTGCCATGAGAAGAAGGCACCCTGGTAGGCCCCAAACCCAGGAGGATCAGAGACACTTGGAGCAGATCCAGCTCAGCCACCACAGTTCGAGCTGAAACCTCCCAAGCAATCCATGCTCATGAGTGAGAAATGGTGGCCTATGGTCGTAGGCCTCTGAGGTGTGGGGTTACTTGTTACTATGAAAGAGTTAACTAATAGAGATTTCTACCTGACATCCCTATGAATCAAAGAACAAAAGAAATAAAAGAGAATGTGAGAAACAGATTTCCAATATTTAGAAGAAAACAGAGGACAGATTTTATGACATTAAGCAAAGAAAAACTTTTTTTAATATGACACAAAACACAGACACCATAAAAGAAATTACTGATAAACTCAATCGTATTAAATATAGATGCTTTGATCTGACAAAAAAGGCAATGAATGAAGTTAAAAGACAAAGACAGTGCATGATATGGTTTGGCTGTGTGTCCCCACCCAAATCTCATCTTGAATTGTCCTCCCATAATTCTCTTGTGTCGTGGGAGGGACCAGGTGGGAGATAATTGAAATCATGGGGGCGGTTCCCCCATACTGTTCTCCTGGTAGTGAATAAGTCTCACGAGATCTGACGGTTTTATCAGGGGGTTCCACTTTTACATCGTCCTCATTTTTCTCTGGCCACTGCCATGTAAGAAGTGCCTTTCACCTCCCTCTATGATTCTGAGGCCTCTTCAGTCATGTGGAACTGCAAGTCCAATTAAACCTCTTTTTCTTCCCAGTCTGGGGTATGTCTTTATCGGCAGTGTGAAAATGGACTAATACAGTGCACCAATAGGGAAAACATATTTGTAAGTTATTTGGCCAAAAAAGCATTGATATCCAGATCATTAAAATCAAAATTGGCCAGACGTGGTGGCTCATGCCTGTAATCCCAGCACTTTGGGAAGCTGAGATGGGTGGATCACCTGAAGTCGGGAGTTCGAGACCAGTCTGACCAACATGGAGAAACCCTGTCTCTACTAAAAACACAAAATTAGCCGGGCGTCGTGGCACTTACCTGTAATCCCATCTACTCAGGAGGCTGAGGCAGGAGAATCGCTTGAACCCGGGAGGCAGAAGTTGTGGTGAGCCGCTATCATGCCATTGCACTCCCACGTAGGCATCAAGTGCAAAACTCCATCAAAAAAAAAAAAAAAAAGCACTTACAAGTCAGCAAGGAGAAACCAAAGACCCAACAGACATATGGGCCAGGAGCTATTCACAGAGGAGGAGACCCGAAGGGTTGGGAAACACAAGGCATGCATTCAGCTGCACAGCAAAATCTAGGAAAAATATCAGAAAGTGCGATAACAAATATTGATGAAGATGAGTGAAGACGGATGTGGGCACTGCTGGCGAGGGGCATAGTGAGGTCTCCAGCCCCAAGGTCATCTGGCTGTGCTTCCTAGGAAGGAAGGGCTGACAACAGACCTGTCCCAAGACCCCAAGACTCACCAGGCTATGTGCAGGCCTTGGACCAGAACATCAGCATCACCTTGGGGTGAGGGTTGAAGGGGGCGTTGGGCATCCTCTGCTCACCAGAAATGCAGGATTCTAGATTCATCCGGAAGATATTGTTGAAGGAAAAAGAAACTTTCAGGAGAGTAGGTACAGACTGATATTTGTATAAAATTGCGAAAATAGACCAAAGAGCACTATCCATTCTTCATGGACAGGCACACTAGGTATTAATCATGGATGGGAAGACACATATTGACTTCAGAATAGTGGGGAGAGAGGCGGTAGCTGGACTAGAAAAGGGACATATAACTCGAGTGTCAGCATGAACATTATGGCTGAATCCGTAATTTTCTTCCCTTAAACTCTGGAGCAAATGCATCCAAAAGCTACCACGTTCGAATTTTAACTGGGAGGTACACGAAAGTTTGATGTCATTATCCCCTACATAGTCCTGTGTGTTTGTAATATTGAGCCATATTTTTTAAACACTTGACACAGCATGAAAGGAAGCTTGCCTACATGGTAACAATGGTTATCTTTAGGTAGCAGAATTCAAGACTGCTTCTTTTACTTTTTTTCCTGCTTGTATATTATCTCTATTACCCTGTGTGAGGATTTAAAAGACTGTTGTGTTGAAAAGGCTAGTATTCTAACTCCATGCATCATAAGCACACACCGTGCCCTGGCTGGCAGGACGGGGAGGAGGGAGCATGTCTATTCACCTGGCCAGCCCTAGGCAACTCTGCAGAGACAGACACAGGCACTTCCCCTCTGCAGCCAAAGAGTTAAGAAGGCTTGATGTGAAATGAATCATTCCAGGGGAGCTAAATCCCGGCCTTATCTAAATCTGTATCCTGAGGCTGACAAATTTAAACTCAAAAATAAAATAAACATCATCTTTAAATAGGGATTAAATACTCAGCGGGGTCCGTAGTTGAACAAACTCACATACATTTTATGGTATGGATTCAGGGGGCCCGGGGTGGGGCGACGGGTATCTGTGGGGATGCTCTCTGAGCTAAGGTGAGAAAATCGCCAGTGCTCCTGGATTCCGGAGTGCATTCACCTTTAGCTTCTTTTCTGGATACCAGCAGAAAACCAAAGAGCCACCCTGTGGCAGGATCTTCACACAAGAAGTGGGCTTGTGCCCTGTGTCCCTGAGGGAGAAGGGATTAGTGGAGGGAGTAGGTGAAGAGTTTGGAGGAAGTCCTTGATATTCTTAGAAAACAGTAGGAAAGAGATTCTCTTGCCTGGGCATTGTTCCCAAATAGGAGACAAGAGCATGAACTAAAAACAGAGAATCCCGGCTCCCTCAATGTTCCCTGAGTTCAGAAGGGAACCCAGGGATGCGAGGCAAGGAAAAAATTGAGGGGCTGACATGTGCCTGGAGGGACCTACGAACCTGAGTCAGGCATGAGAGTGGGCAGCTGCTGGATTCTTCCAGGCCTGCATCACAAAGCCATGCGGACGTCCCAAGAACAAGACATGTCTGCAGAGGCCTCTACTGCATCCCTGCCTCGTGGGCACGATGTCACAGAACAGAATTACATCATGTGGGAGACCATGGGCAGTGTGGTTGTCATAATGGAGCTGGACCCAGAAGGTCTCAGACCCAGGTACAGCTATGTCTCTGCTATAGTCAATGTTTTTGTGCCCCTAAAATCCGTGTGTTGAAACCTAACCCCTGATAGGTTAGGTTTGAATTAGGAGGCAAAGACTTTAGGAATTGATTTCATCATGAAAGCAAAGACCCCATGAATGGGATAAGTGGCCTTGTAAAAGGGAGCCAAGGGAGCTTGTTCTCTCCTTCCACCATGTGAGGACACAGCTAGGAGGTGCCTTCTATAAGGAACAGGCCCTCAACAGACACTACCTTGACCTTCCACTTGCCAGCATCCAGACCTATGAGACATAAATTTCTGCTGCTTATAAGCCCCCTAGGCTAAGATATTTTGTTACGGTAGCCCAAATGGAATAAGACAGCCTCTGACCATCTTGAGCAACTCACTTATCTGCTGAACTATCCACAGATTTAACTGTGATGAAATCCCTTCAACAGATCTATATTGAACACCTACTGTTTATAAGGACATACTGTGTTATTGGATACGGTATAAAGCAAGTCACAGTTCCCCAGAGGTAGGCCCTGCAATAGCTGAAGAGCAAACCCAAGTTGCTGTGGCCAGTGGGGGAAGGGGTG
Source organism: Pongo abelii (assembly GCF_028885655.2). Classification (NCBI taxonomy): domain Eukaryota; kingdom Metazoa; phylum Chordata; class Mammalia; order Primates; family Hominidae; genus Pongo; species Pongo abelii. The sequence continues at coordinate 7,524,887 of NC_071999.2, forward strand.
GGTGTCAGAGAAGAAGAGAACATGCTAGAGTCCATGTCTGCAGCAATATTGTAACGTCTAATGGATGGTTACCAAAGTGGTGACTTCTCATCTTCTTACAAAAACTCATAGTTGTCCCTGTGTAAAGTCTTCCCAGAAGTGCAGGGCAGTTGAGAATATGCAGATCAGAAAAGAGAAAAGGACAGACAGAACACATTGTTGGCATCAGCAGCCATGGACTTCTTGCAGAAAGGAAAGCATTTCTCCTGGATCCCTGGGTAGCAGATAAACGTACTGAAATACATTTGTTGGCTATTTGATACACGGACTTTGAACATTTGCAGAACAAGAGGCTGAGAATCTTCTCCAACCAGATGGTGTGGGACGTGGAAATACAGAAAGGGATCAAAGGAGGAGGAAAACAGAGCAATGAGAAGGGAGCTCTCAGCATGACCAACACAGAGACCTGGGTCTCTGCAATACAGGCTAATGTATAATGATTGCAGGTCTGCAAACAGCAGGCTTTCCATATCACATGTGACAAGCTCTGATGAGAAACCTGTGTGACAGGTATTGTAGTCAGAGGCAGAGAGTTGCTAAATAATCACACGCAACTGGTGGAATGCCGGAGAGTTTGGTTTTAATTGGTCATCTTCCTGTTTGCTTTATATTTGTCCCATCTGTAGTTTCTTCTCCTTTTCTTCTTTCTCTGACTTCTTTTGAATTTGTTGAGTATTTTTATTTCATTTAATCTTCTTTTTTGGTCTTTTACATCTAACTAGTTTTGCTTCATTTGATTTTGAGTTTTAATCATTGCTTTATGGTTTATGGTATATCATATGGTTTGGATCTGTGTCCCTACCCAAATCTCATGTGGAAATGTAATCCCCAATGCCAAACGTGGGGCCTGGAGGGATGTGATTGGATCATGGAGCCAGTTTCTCATGGTTTAACAACATCCCCGCTTGGTACCACATAGCGAGTGAGTTCTCACAAGATCTGGCTGTTTAATAGTGTGTGGCAACTCCCCCTCTCTCTCTTCCTCCTGCTCCAGTCACATAAGATGCGCCTGCTTCCCCTTTGCCTTCTCTCATGATTGTAAGCTCCCTGAGGCCTCTGCAGAGGCCGAGCAGATGACAGAATCACGTTTCCTGTGCAGCCTTCAGAACTGTGAGCCAATTAAACCTCTTTTCATCATAAATTCCCCAGTCTCAGACATTTTTTTTTTTTTGAGACGTAGTCTCAATCTGTCTCCCAGGCTGCAGTGCAGTGGTGCAATCTCGGTTCACTGCAACCTCCGCCTCCCTGGTTCAAGTGATTCTGCTGCCTCAGCCTCCCAAGTAGCTTAGCTGGGACTACAGGCATATGCCACCAAGCCCACCTAATTTTTTTTTGTATTTTTAGTAGAGACAGGGTTTCACCATATTGGCCAGGATGGTGTCGATCTCTTGAACTCATAATCCACCCACCTCAGCCTCCGAAAGTGCTGGGATTACAGGCGTAAGCCACCATGCCCAGCCCCAGTCTCAGACATTTCTTTTTTTTAATTTATTTATTATTATTTTTAAATTATTATTATTATACTTTAAGTTTTAGGGTACATGTGCACAACGTGCAAGTTTGTTACATATGAATACATGTGTCATGTTGGTGAGCTGCACCCATTATCTCGTCCTTTAGCGTTAGGTATGTCTCCTAATACTATCACTACCCCCTCCCCCCAACCCACAACAGTCCCTGGTGTGTGATGTCCCCCTTCCTGTGTCCATGTGTTCTCATTGTTCAATTCCCACCTATGTGTGAGAATAGGAGGAGTTTCGTTTTTTGTCCTTGCGGTAGTTTGCTGAGAATGATGGTTTCCAGCTTCATCCATGTCTCTACAAAGGACATGAACTCATCATTTTTTATGGCTGCATACTATTCCATGGTGTATATGTGCCACATTCTCTTAATCCAGTCTATCATTGTTGGACAGTTGTGTTGATTCCAAGACTTCGCTATTGTGAATAGTGCCGCAATAAACATATGTGTGCATGTGTCTTTATAGAAGCATGATTTATAATCCTTTGGGTATATACCCAGTAATGGGATGGCTGGGTCAAATGGTATTTCTAGAAGAATCACCACACTGACTTCCACAATGGTTGAGCTAGTTTACAGTCCCACCAACAGTGTAAAAGTGTTCCTATTTCTCTGCATCCTCTCCAGCACCTGTTGTTTCCTGACGTTTTAATGATTGCCATTCTAACTGGTGTGTGATTGTATCTCATTGTGGTTTTGATTTGCATTTCTCTGATGGCCAGTGATGATATTGTGGTTTTGATTCACATTTCTCTGATGGCCAGTGATGATGAGCATTTTTTCATGTGTTTTTTGGCTGCATAAATGTCTTATTTTGAGAATTGTCAGACATTTCTTTATAACAGTGCAAGAACAGACTAATACAGTATATGTATTTAACTTAGCATTGGCTGCCATCAACATTATACCACTTCACATAGCGGATAAGAACCTTAAAACAGCGTCTGTTCATTTCCCTCCTTTTGGGTTTTGTGTTATTGTTTTCATGCATTTTACTTCTATAAGTGCTGTAAATTCACATTAAATTGTTATCATTTTTTGCCTTAGACCGTCAATTATCTTTTAAAAATGCTTTTCAATGTTGTATTTTTGCTCACACATTTGCCATCTCTGGTGCTCTACATTCTTTTGTGTACATCTGGACTTCCATCTGGTTTCACTTTCCCTCTGCCTGAAGGATTTCCTTTAATATTCCTTGTAGTGAGGACTTGCTGGTAATGTATTCCTCAAGTTTTCAATGTCTGAAAGTCTTTATTGCACTATCATCTTTGAAAGATATTTTTGCTGGGTGTAGAATTCTAGACTGACAATCGTTTCATCCTTAAGTATTTTATAGAAGTTACTCTTACTATCCTCTGGTTTGCATTGTTTCTGTTTTTTTTTTTTTTTTTTTTTTTTTGAGACAGGGTCTTGCTCTGTCACCCAGGCTGCAGTGCAGTGGCATGATTTCAGCTCACTGAAACCTTTACTTCCTGGATTCAAGAAATCCTCTCGCCCCAGCCTCCCAAGTAGCTGGGACTACAGGCATGCGCCACCACACCCAGCTAATTTTTGCATTTTATGTAGAGACCAGGTTTTGCCATATTGCCCAGTCTGGTCTAGATCTCCTGGGCTCAAGTGATCATCCTACCTTAGCCTCCCAAATTGCTGGGATAACAGACATGTGCCATCACATCCAGCCTTGCATTTCTAACCAGATGTCTGCCATCTTTTTTTTTGAGAAAGAATCTCACTCTGTTGCCCAGGCTGGAGTGCAATGGCACCATCTCAGCTCACTGCAACCTCCGCCTCCCGGGGTCAAGCGATTCTCCCTGCCTCAGCCTCCTGAGTAGCTGGGGTTACAGGTGTGTGTCACCATGCCCTGCTAATTTTTGTGTTTTTAGTAGAGACGGGGTTTTGCCATGTTGCCCATGCTGGTCTTGAACTCCTGGGCTCAAGTGATCATCCTGCCTCAGCCTCCCAAATTGCTGGGATTACAGGTGTGAGCCACCACGCTCAGCCCATTTTCATCTTTGTTCCTCTCTGTATAATGTCCTTTTCCCTTTGGTAACTTTTCAGATTTTCTCTTTGTCACTGGTTTGGAGCAATTGGATTATGATGTGCTTCAGTGTGTCATCCTTATGTCTCTTGTGCTAAGGGTTCCTTGGTTCTTAGATCTCTGGGATTACAGTTTTTCAGAAATTTAAATTTTTTCAGCCACAGTTTTTTGAAATATTTTTTCTTCTACTCCTCCCCACCTTCTTCAGGAACTCCAATTACACATATATTAGTCCTGTTGGTGCTGATTTTCTGTTCAATTTTTTCCATTATTTTCTCCATGTTCCATTTTTGATAGTTTCTAGTGCTACATCTTCCAGTTTACTAATCCTCTTTTGTATAACATCTATTCTATTTTAAATGCCATTTAGTATATTTTTCATCTCAGACATTGTATTTTTCATCTCTAAAAGTTCAAGCTGGGTCTTCCATGTCTCTACTTCCATGTTCTATCTTCCCTTTACTTTCTTCTTGTGGAATGTTATCATTACAATAACTGTTTTAATATCATTGCTTACTAATTCCATCTTATTTGCCATTTCTGCGTCTATTGATCAAGTTTTCTTCTCATTATTGAGACATTTCCTTTTTCTTCACATGGCTGGTAATTTTCAGCTGGATGGTAGACAACATGAAATATATCTTATTGTGTGTTGGATATTGTTGGGTTCGTATAATATTATTGAGCTATGTTCTAGGATGCAGTTAAATTATCTGGAAAGATTTTGGTTCTTTGAGGGTTTTCTTTGAGGTTTTGTTAATTAGGACCTTAGCAGCCTCGGCCTAGATCTAATCTTCCGCATTGCTGAGGCAATTCTTTTCTGAGTGTTCCATCCAATCGTCTGGAAAGTATAAGATTTGTCCACGGTTGCTGGTGGGAACACCAAATATGCCTATTTCTGTGGGAGGTTCAAGCATTGTTGTTTCTGTTTCCTTCAGGTATTTTTCCCCCATAATTGTAGTTTAAACACATACATGTGCTGATCAGTATTTAACTGAAGACTGGAGAGTTTTTGTTTTGTGACTTTGTCCTTTTCATGCCCTGAATACTCTGCCCTGCAGAGTTTATCTGAGCTTCTTTGGTCTCCCCGGACTCCAGCTTCATCTACTCAACTCAGGACAATCACCAGGCTCAGCCTGGGTTCTCCATCCCTGAACTGTGGCCTAGAAATTGTCTCCACTCCCTGATTCCTTTCTGTTCACCGCACCTGGGCAGCTCAGAGTCACCAGAAACTCTAGGCCATGTGGCAGAATGCCCCCTATCCCCACTTCACCACACTGTACTCTCTCCATCCAGTGCTAGCTGCAGCCACGCTGTCTCACAGTCCAGAATGCTAGCCAGAGACCAAGCTTTCTGCAGTGCCTTGGCTGGGGCCCACAGATAAGTATGGCCAAGCAGTGCTCCCAGAAATCAGCGGATGCCATCAATCGGTTTTACATCCGCCAGGCACTGAGAATCTCTGGACACCAGAAGTGTCCTCTGTTGCAAGAGCTGAACTCTCAAGTGAAGACTCCAGAAGGCCCTGAAATGTGGGCAGGCTCCCATCATTGTCTATCAGTGGCCACAAGGACAAACACTCTTTCCATGGCTGGTGAGATGTCCAGCACACTTGGGACTCTGGAAAGCCCCTTTTCAACTTTATGCCTTAGCTGGGCTCTCCATTTACCTCAGGCCTGGCAGTGCACATTATGGGGGACACCACTTGGTGCTGGGATGAGAATGGCACTTGGCATGTGAGCTAGGATTGAGAGCCCACTGCTCTCTTCCCCCACCAGGCAGCGGCCTGTTACCATCTCTGCCTTCTGTCCCCTTACCAGCCTCCTCTGCTACAATTGAATTTCTGGCAGGCAGTGGATAAGGAAAGCACTGTCAGTTGAGAACCATGTGGAGAACCACTACTGGCCAAGCATTCCAAACCTCAGAGCAGAACAGGAGTACAGCAGTGTTGAGGTGAACTTGACAGAGAACACTTCCAACTTACCACAACCTGCCTCTCCCATAGATTTATTGTAGACCAACTCAACCATCTCGATGTCAACAAGAAATGGTCCTCACTCTAAGCCATCACCCTTGGATTTAGATCATGGGACTGTCCTGTCTTTAGTATGGAAATGAAAAGCTTTAATTTCCACAAAAATGTAAGGTTTTGGGCTACAGCCTTATTAAAACAAAGAAGTATGAGCATAGTGGTCTACAGATGGAATATCTGGGGCTCTAAACAAACTGCTACTTGAAAGTATAATCACTGTCTTTTTGTCCGTTTCTTTAGCGTGGTAGGAAAATATCAGAAATTTCTTTGGTCATAGGGAATATAAACCATAGTTTGAACAAATGCAGCAATAAAGCTACAAACCATTTTTTGGTGTATTTGCTTAAGTATAAGATAGCTGATTGGGGCTTTATCATATAATGTTAGTTTGCTTAGTTTTCATTAAGTTTGTTAAACTTGAATTGTGAATAAATATATGGCTGATTCATATTGTAATTAAACTGCACATTGACATAAACTGTACATTAAAAGTTGCTGCACGTTGTCATCCAAAATAATACTTAGGTAAAACCAAAAATACTATAAACCAATGTCAAGGAAGCTACCCTAAAATAAAAATACCATTAACATAGAATTGCAATACCAGAATGGGAGAAATATTTACCCATAAAATCTTGTTTGGAACATTGATATAACACTAGAAAATAATTTTTCTAAATGACTACAATGTTCAACTGTGACTGTGCATCTGTGAAGACCAGGCACTTTGAATCATTGCCCTTTAGTGTGTGGCAGTACAATTTTACAGAAATACACTACAATAATTAATGAAATTCTCTAATGGGAAGCTTTAAGTGAATAAGTATTTACACTATAAATATTTGTAATATCGGTGCTATTATTTCACAAAATAAAAAAGCTGTATTACAGCCTTTAAAAGCAAATAATAGCCTTACATTTCTAAATAAAGAAACAAGATAAATTTTATGAAATATGGTTAAAAGTAATTGATAAAATAAAAATTGGGGCACAAATTATATTATAGTTTGGATAGAGGTTGAAAAAAGTGGATGAAAATTTTAAAGAGCCCTTTTTGCCTGCACTAAACTTAATCTTATAGGAGAACATTATAATATATATAGGGTTCCTACTGGCTATCTAATTTACTTTTCACACACTGTATAAATCCTAGCCTATTGGTCTTAATATTTGAACCTAAAATAACACACAAACATACAAGAGAACAAAATAAGGAAGAAATGTATGGAGACAGTGACATTATCAAAGTGGTGGAATAGGGGGTCCCTACTTTTCTATTCCCCTGCAGCAATAAAAACTAGTCAGCCATCCCTCAACCAAAGTAACTTTATGAGAGATCCAGGCACAGTGGCTCATAACAGTAATCTCCTCCATTTAAGAGCCTGAGGCAGGAGGACTACCAGGCCAGGAGTTCAAGAACAGCCTGGGCAATATAGTGAGCTTTGGGATACAGGTCCTTATGAAACCTTGCTAAAACCCAAGATCGAAAAGGGTCATTTTGAGAAGGCAGGCCCTTTGGTTAATAAGGGGTCATGTTATCCAAAGCAATCAGTAAGTTAACTCAAATCCCTATCAAAATCCCTGTCCCAATTTTTATAGTAATAGAAAATGTAAGCCTACGATGTAGGCTGAATGGCCAAACCAATCATGAGGAATAAGAAAAAAGCTGGGGACATCATACTCGTGACTCACACAAAACAGTTCAAAAGTCACTGTTTGTAGATAAACTGGGGAAACCCTGCTAGGTACTCAGTGGAAGCCACACTCACCCACACGTCTGCTATTAGGCCCAGCATATAGCAGAACCTGCCCTAGTGCCTGCTCCACAGAACAAAGCCCTGAAGACAATCCAGCCTGCCGGAAATCATGACAGAACTCACAACCACACGTGCTCCTGGCAACAAGCCAACTAAAGGTAAAACTCACTCCAGATCCGGCAGCGACCTTGTGATGCAGCTACAAGCCTTTTTACTGCAAACCCAGTAAAGATCTTATCAGCCTTGAGACCCAAAAGATGAAGATCTTTACCTACTAAAACCAATTAACAAAAATGAAAAGAGGTGGCTGGGCACGGTGGCCCAAACCTGTAATCCCAGCATTTTGGGAGGCCGAAGTCAGGCGTTCAAGACCAGCCAGGACAAGATAGTGAAACACTGTCCCTACTAAAAATACAAAAATTAGCCGGGCATGGTTGTTGGCACCTGTAATCCCAGCTACTCGGGATGCTGAGGCAGAGAATTGCTTGAACCCAGGAGGTGAAGGTTGCAGTGAGCCAAGATCGTGCCACAGCACTCCAGCCTGGGTGACAAAGCGAGACTCCATCTCAAAAGCAAAACAACAACAACAACAACAAAAAATGAAAATAGGTGTTTGCTTCTTCAAACGCACAAACACCAATGCAAGTCCATATTACGCCCATTCTAACGGTTCTATTTTAACATAGAACTGGAAGTCCTACATAGAATAATTAAGTCCTACGTCAAAAAATTAAGCAAGAGAAGCTAAAAGATCAAAATTGAAAATAAGAAATAACGTCACTGTTTGTAGATGACATAATATTATATATAAAAAACATAAATAATACATTTAAATGGTGCATTTAATTCATCTATATATAAATAGTGCATGTAATAAATGCACTCAGTAAAGAAGCAGAATATAAAATTAACATACAAATATCAGTTTCGTTTCTGTATGCTAGCAACATACCAATAAAAAAGAAAAAAAAATCTCATTTACAATAGCAACAAACTAATAGATTTCTTAGCAATAAATTTAACCAATGTAGTGAAAGATATTTACAATAAAAAATAAAATATATTGATGAAAAATTTTTAAAAAATACAAATAAATGTAAATATATTATATGTTTATTGATTAGAAGAATATTGTCTAAAAGCCATATTATCCAAAGCAATCTGTATATTAATTCAAATTCCTATCAAAATTCCTGTGCCACTTTTTACAGTAATAGAAAATAAATTCTGCAATGTATATAAAACTATAAGAAATATTGAAAGGCCAAAGCAATCATGAGGAATAAAACGAAATCTGGGGACATTATACTTTATTATTTAAAACTACACTTCAAGACTACAGTAAACATAATAGAATGGTATGTTTATAGTAACCCACACAAAAAGCAGTGGAACAGAATACAGAGCCCAGAAGTAAATCTATGCATCTAAAGTTAATCTTTGACAAGGGCACTATGAATACACAATACAAAAAGTGTAACCTTTTCAATACTTAGTGCTGGGAAAACTGGATACGCACAAGCACAATAATAAAACTTGATCATATTTCTTACGCCAGACACAAAAATTGACTTAAGACAAATTTAATACATAAATTCTTAAAAGAAAATCTTTTAAAAAGCATAGGAAAAGCCTCCATGATACTGACCTTGGCAATTTTTTTTAAATATAATATCAAAAGTATAGCAATAAAACCAGACATAAAGTTGTAGTGTATTAAACTATTGTGCACAGCATAAAATAAGAAAATATTTAAGATGGGATAAAATATTTGCAAATCATATATGATAAGAGGATAGTATTCAAAATATAGCAGAAACTCATACAAATCAGAAGCTAAACAATAATAATTATAATACCCAACTAAAAAATAGGCAAAAGACTAAACATTATTTTTTAATATTATTATACTTTAACTTTTAGGGTACATGTGCACAATGTGCAAGTTTGTTACATATGTATACACGTGCCATGTTGTTGTGCTTCACCCATTAACTCGTCATTTAGCATAAGGTATATCTCCTAATGTTATCCCTCCCCCCTGCCCCCACCCCACAACAGTCCCCGGTGTGTGATGTTCCCCTTCTTGTGTCTATGTGTTCTCATTGTTCAATTCCCATCTATGAGTGAGAACATGTGGTGTTTGGTTTTTTGTCCTTGAGATAGTTTGCTGAGAATGATGGTTTCCAGCTTCATCCATGTCCCTAAAAAGGACATGAACTCATCATTTTTCATGGCTGCATAGTACTCCATGAGGTATATGTGCCACATTTTCTTAATCCAGTCTATCGTTGTTGGACATTTGGGTTGGTTCCAAGTCTTTGCTATTGTGAATAGTGCCGCAATAAACATATGTGTGCATCGGTCTTTATAGCAGCATGATTTACAATCCTTTGAGTATATACCCAGTAATGGGATGGCTGGGTCAAATGGTATTTCTAGTTCTAGATCCCTGAGGAAATGCCACACCAACTTCCACAATAGTTGAACTAATTTACAGTCCAACTAACAGTGTAAAAGTGTTCCTATTTCTCCACATCCTCTCCAGCACCTGTTGTTTCCTGACTTTTTAATGATCACCATTTTAACTGGTGTGAGATGGTATCTCATTGTGGTTTTGATTTGCATTTCTCTGATGGCCAGTGATGATGACCATTTTTTCATCTGTTTTTTGGCTGCATAAATGTCTTCTTTTGATAATTGTCTGTTCATATCCTTTGCCCACTTTTTGATGGGTTTGTTCGCTTTTTTCTTGTAAATTTGTTTGAGTTCATTGTAGATTGTGGATATTAGCCCTTTGTCAGATGAGTAGATTGCAAAAATTTTCTCCCATTCTGTAGGTTGCCTATTCACTCTGATGGTGGTTTCTTTTGCTGTGCAGAAGCTCTTTTGTTTAATTAGATCCCACTTGCCAATTTTGGCCTCTGTTGCCATTGCTTTTGGTGTTTTAGACATGAGGTTCTTGCTCATGCTTATGTCCTGAATGGTATTGGCTAGGTTTTCTTCTAGTGTTATTATGGTTTTAGGTCTAATATATAAGTCTTTAATCCATCTTGAATTAATTTTTGCATAAGGTGTAAAGAAGTGATCCAGTTTCAGCTTTCTACATAAGTCTAGCTAGTTTTCCCAGCACCATTTATTAAATAGGGAATCTTTTCCCCATTGATTGTTTTTCTCAGGTTTATCAAAGATCAGATAGTTGTAGAACTGCGGCATTATTTCTGAGGTCTATATTCTGTTCCATTTTTCTATATCTCTCTTTTGGTACCAGTACCATGCTGTTTTGGTGACTGTAGCCTTGTAATACAGTTTGAAGTCAGGTAGCGTGAAGCCTGCAGCTTTGTTCTTTTGGCTTAGGATTGACTTGGTGATGGCGGGCTCTTTTTTCATTCCATATGAACTTTAAAGTAGTTTTTTCAATTCTATGAAGAAAGTCATTGTTAGCTTGAAGGGGATGGCATTGAATCTATAAATTATCTTGGGCAGTATGGCAATTTTCACAATATTTATTCTTCCTACCCATGAGCATGGAATGTTCTTCCATTTGTTTGTATCCTCTTTTATTTCATTGAGCAGTGGTTTGTAGTTCTCCTTGAAGAGGTCCTTCCCATCTCTTGTAAGTTGGATTCCTAGGTATTTTATTCTCTTTGAAGCAATTGTGAATGGGAGTTCACTCATGATTTGTCTCTCTGTTTGTCTGTTATTGGTGTATAAGAATGCTTGTGATTTTTGCACATCGATTTTGTATTCTGAGACTTTGCTGAAGTTGCTTATCAGCTTAAGGAGGTTTTGGGCTGAGATGATGGGGATTTCTGGATATACAGTCGTGTCATCGCAAACAGGGACAGTGTGACTTCCTCTTTTCCTAATTGAATGCCTTTTATTCCCTTCTTCTGCCTAATTGCCCAGGCCAGAACTTCCAACACTATGTTGAATAGGAGTGGTGAGAGAGGGCATCCCTGTCTTGTGTCAGTTTTCAAAGGGAATGCTTCCAGTTTTTGTCCACTGAGTATGATATTGGCTGTGGGTTTGTCATAGATAGCTCTTATTATTTTGAGATACGTCCCATCAATACCTAATTTATTAAGAGTTTTTAGCATGAAATGTTGAATTTTGTCAAAGGTCTTTTCTGCATCTATTGAGTTAATCATGTGGTTTTTGTCTTTGGTTCTGTTTATATGCTAGGTTACATTTATTGATTTTCTTATGTTGAACCAGCCTTGTATCCCCAAGTATGAATCCCACTTGATCATGGTGGGTAAGTTTTTGATGTGCTACTGGATTCGGTTTGCCAGTATTTTATTGAGAATTTTTACATCAATGTTAATCAAGGATATTGGTCTAAAATTCTCTTTTTTGGTTGTGTCTCTGTCCGGCTTTGGTATCAGGATGATGCTGGCCTCATAAAATGAGTTAGGGAGGATTTCCTCTTTTTCTATTGATTGAAATAGTTTCAGAAGGAATGGTACCAGCTCCTCCTTGTACCTCTGGTAGAATTCGGCTGTGAATCCATCTGGTCCTGGACTTTTTTTGGTTGGTAAGCTATTAATTATTGCCTCAACTTCAGAATCTGTTATTGGTCTATTCAGTGATTCAACCTCTTCCTGGTTTAGTCTTGGGACGGTGTATGTGTCAAGGAATTTATCCATTTCTTCTACATTTTCTAGTTTATCTATATAGAGGTGTTTACAGTATTCTCTTATGGTAGTTGGTATTTCTGTGGGATCCGTGGTGATATCCCCTTTGTCATTTTTTTTTTTTTTTGCTTCTATTTGATTCTTCTCTCTTTTCTTCTTTATTAGTCTTGCTAGTGGTCTATCAATTTTGTTGATCTTTTCACAAAACCAGCTCCTGGATTCATTGATTTTTTGAAGGGTTTTTGTGTCTCTATTTCCTTCAGTTCTGCTCTGATTTTAGTTATTTCTTGCCTTCTACCGGCTTCTGAATGTGCTTGCTCTTGCTTCTCTAGTTCTTTTAATTGGGATGTTAGGGTGTCTGTTTTGGATCTTTCCTGCTTTCTCTTATGGGCATTTAGTGCTATAAATTTCCCTCTACACACTGCTTTGAATGTGTCCCAGATATTTCAGTATGTTGTGTCTTTGTTCTCATTTGTTTCAAAGAACATCTTTATTTCTGCCTTCATTTCGTTATGTACCCAGTAGTCATTCAGGAGCAGGTTGTTCAGTTTCCATGTAGTTGAGTCGTTTTGAGTGAGTTTCTTCATCCTGAGTCCTAGTTTGATTGCACTGTGGTCTGGGAGACAGTTTATTATGATTTCTGTTCTTTTACATTTGCTGAGGAGTGCTTTACTTCCAAGTAAGTGGTCAATTTTGGAATATGTGTGGTGTGGTGCTGGAAATAAGGTATATTCTATTCATTTGTGGAGGCGAGTTCTGTAGTTGCCTATTAGGTCCGCTTGGTGCAGAGCTGAGTTTAAATCCTGGGTATCTTTGTTAACTTTCTGTCTCGTTGATCTGTCTAATGTTGACAATGGGGTGTTAAACTCTCCCATTATTTCTGTGTGGGAGTCTAAGTCTCTTTGTAGGTCACTAAAGACTTACTTTATGAATCTGGGTGCTCCTCTATTGGGTGCATATATATTTAGGATAGTTAGCTCTTCTTGTTGAATTGATCCCTTTACCATTATGTAATGGCCTTCTTTGTCTCTTTTGATCTTTGTTGGTTTAAAGTCTGTTTTATCAGAAACTAGGATTGCAACCCCTGCCTTTTTTTTTCCATTTGTTTGGTTGATCTTCCTCCATCTCTTTATTTTGAGCCTATGTGTGTCTCTGCACGTGAGATGTGTTTCCTGAATACAGCACACTGATGTGTCTTCACTCTTTTCCAATTTGCCAGTCTGTGCCTTTTAATTCGAGAATTTAGCCCATTTAATTTTAAGGTTAGTATTTTTAAGTGTGAATTTTATCCTATCATTATGATGTTAGCTGGTTATTTTGCTCGTTACTTGATGCAGTTTCTTCCTAGCCTCAATGGTCTTTACAATTTGGCAAGTTTTTGCAGTGACTGTTACCAGTTGTTCCTTTCCATGTTTAGTGCTTCCTTCAGGAACTGCTTTAGGGCATTACTGATGGTGACAAAATCTCTCAGCATTTGCTTGTCTGTAAAGGAATTTATTTCTCCTTCACTTAAGAAGCTTAGTTTGGCTGGATATGACATTCTGTGTCCAAATTCTTTTCTTTAAGAATGTTGCAAATTGGCCTCCACTCCCTTCTTCCTTGTAGAGTTTCTGCTAAGAGATCTGCTGTTAGTCTGATGGGCTTCCCCTTGTGGGTAACCCGACCTTTCTCTCCGGCTGCCCTTAACATTTTTTTCCTTCATTTCAACTTTGGTGAATCTGACAATGTTGTGTCTTAGAGTTGCTCTTCTCGAGGAGTATCTTTATGGTGTTCTCTGTATTTCCTGAATTTGAATGTTGGCCTGCCTTGCTTGATTTGGGAAGTTCTCCTTGATAATATCCTGCTGATTGTTTTGCAACTTGGTTCAATTCTCCCCGTCACTTTCAAGTCCACCAATTAGACGTAGATTTGGTCTTTACACATAGTCCCGTATTTCTTGGAGGCTTTGTTCGTTTCTTTTTATTCTTTTTTCTCTAAACTTCTCTTCACACTTCATTCCATTCATTTCATCTTCCATCGCTGATACCATTTCTTCCAGTTGATCGCGTTGGTTACTGAGGCTTGTTTATTCATCACGTAGTTCTGGTGTCATGATTTTCAGCTCCATCAGGTCCTTTAAGGACTTCTCTGCATTGATTATTCTAGTTATCCATTTGTCTAATTATTTTCAAGGTTTTTAAGTTCTTTGCTGTTGGTTTGAACTTCCTCCTTTACCTTGGAGTAGTTTGATCTTCTGAAGTCTTCCTCTCTCAACTCATCAAAGTCATTCTCTATCTAACTTTGTTCCATTGCTGGTGAAGAGCTGCGTTCCTTTGGAGGAGGAGAGGTGCTACGATTTTTAGAGTTTCTGGTTTTTCTGCTCTGTTTTTCCCCATCTTTGTGGTTTTATCTACCTTTGGTCTTTGATGGTGGTGATGTACAGATTGGTTTTTGGGGTGGATGTCCTTTCTGTTTGTTAGTTTTCCTTCTAACAGTCAGGACCCTCAGCTGCAGGTCTGTTGGAGTTTGCTAGACGTCCACTCCAGATCTTGTTTGCCTGGGTAGCGGCAGCAGTATTTGCAGAACAGCGGATATTATTGAAACAAAAATGCGGCTGCCTGATCGTTCCTCTGGAAGTTTTGTCTCAGAGGAATACCCAGCCTTGTGAGGTTTCAGTCCAACCCTACTGGGGGGGTGCCTCCTAGTTAGGCTACTCGGGGTTCAGGGACCCACTTGAGGAGGCAGTCTTCCCATTCTCAGATCTCCAGCTGCATGCTGGGAGAACCACTACTCTCTTCGAAGCTGTGGGACAAGGACATTTATATCTGTAGAGGTTATTGCTGTCTTTTGTTTGTCTGTGCCCTGCCTCCAGAGGGGGAGCATACAGAAGCAGGCAGACCTCCTTGAGCTGTGATGGGCTCCACCGAGTTCGAGCTTCCCAGCCACTTTGTTTACATACTGAAGCCTGAGCAATGGCAGGCGCACCTTCCCCAGCCTCACTGCCACCTTGCAGTTTGATCTCAGACTGCTGTGCTAGCAATGAGCGAGGTTCCATGGGCATAAGAACCTCTGAGCCAGGTGCAGGATATAATCTCCTGGTGTGCTGTTTGTGAAGCCCATTGGAAAAGCGCAGTATTAGGGTGGGAATGACCCGATTTTCCAGGTGTCATCTGTCACCCCTTTCTTTGACTAGGAAAGGGAATTCCCTGACCCCTTGCAGTTCCCCAGTGAGGTGATGCCTCGCCCTGCTTTAGCTTATGCGTGGTGTGCTGTACCCACTGTCTGGTACCCACTGACTGGCACTCCCTAGTGAGATGAACCTGGTACTTTAGTTGGAAATGCAGAAATCACCCATCTTCTGCGTCACTCAAGCTGGGATTTGTATACTGGAGCTATTCCTATTTGGCCATCTTGGCTCCAATGACCAAGACTAAATATTTTTTACAAACATATTCAAATATCCAACAGGTGTGTAGAAAGATGCTAAACATTACCATTCATGAGAAAATTGCAAATGAAAAGATACCACTTTACAGCAGTTGGAATGGCTAATATCAAAAAAAAGATATATGACAAGTGTTAACAAGGATGTGACAAAATATTTCTGTACAGTCTTAATGAGTTGTAAACTGGAAGAGTCATTATGAAAATTAGTATGCAGGTTATTTAAAAAAAATTGAACTATCGTACAATCCCCAAATTCCACTTCTGTCTGTAAACAAAATAAAATCAGCATCTCAAAAATAATCTGCACCCCTGTATTCAATGCAGCGTTATTCACAACTGTCAAGAGAACTTTTTTAAAAAAATGACTTATCTGTAGATGCTGAATGGATAAGGAAAATGTGGTAAAATAGACAACTGAATATTATTCACCCATAAAAAAGAATGAAATTCTGCTATTTCAACAACATGAATGGACCTGGGTACATTATGCTATGCAAAATAAGCTGGGCACAGAAAAACAAACACTGTATGTTCTCACTTAAATTGAGAATTTAAAAAGCCTGAACTCACAGAAGCAGAGAGTACAATGGTAATGACCAGGCCTGGAGGTAGAAAAAATGATAAAGTGTTCAAAGAGTACAAACTTTCAGTTATAAGATAAATAAGTTTTGGGGGTCTAATGTATAGCTTTAAAATGTAGTTAATAACAGTGTTTTGTATGCTTAAAATTTGCTACAACAATAGGAGACCTCAAATGCTCTCACTACAAAATCATAACCGTGTGAGGTGATATAAATGTTCATCAACTTAATTGTATTAAACATTTTACAATATATATCTATCAAATTATTATGTAGACAATGCATAATTACGCAGTTTTTATTGGTCAAAAAATTAATGTTATGTACACATGCATATATTCACAAAAGTGTGTATATACACACATATAAAACATATAGATATATATCAATTACATATGTTGTTACATATATACTTGTGTGTATATATATATATATATATATATACACACATACATATCAATGACAAAATCCTAGTAAGCTGCAAACTAAACAAGAGAAAATTATAAAA
Source organism: Pongo abelii (assembly GCF_028885655.2). Taxonomy (NCBI): domain Eukaryota; kingdom Metazoa; phylum Chordata; class Mammalia; order Primates; family Hominidae; genus Pongo; species Pongo abelii. The sequence continues at coordinate 7,541,423 of NC_071999.2, forward strand.
TGATAACTATTAAAAAATCAGGAAACAAATGGGTATTTAATACATGCTCAGCAATATTCTAAGTTACTCAATGGCAAAGTACATGTTTTAAATGTAAAAAGTAGATACATTAAACCATATTACAGTTTAGGAATTATGGCACAGACTGTTTACAGCTTTAGCGTCAATACATACCAAAAACTTAAAATTTTGAAGTAAAATAACATTAGGTTTTATTATATGGGGCAGAGGCTTAGTGTTCTGATAAAATTATTGAGTATGAATTTCTGTAGAATCACATTTGAAACCTTCACAGGATATGAAATTATAAAGCAGAAAACATACGACATCTGAATGTGGTGTTTCTGCGATTTCTAAACCAAATCCCAATATCTCCACTATTCTCACACATTTTAGACAAGAGTCAAAATGGAAATTAGAAAATGTTTAACATAGAGTTCCTTAAAAATCACAGACCGTCCCATGTCCTCAAAAGCAATAAAAGAGCAAGCAGCCGGGTCCTCCAGTCCCTTGCAAGCCATGCAAAGGGTTTGATTTTCTTTGTAACTTACATGAATGATCGTTGAAGGGGAAGTCCAGTCCTAGAAAACTGAAGAGCATGGGGCAGAAGATGTCTGTCTCTAATAAAAGCAAGAGAAAAAACCAGGGCTTCTCAGAAAATATTTCCATTGGAGTATAGCTTCGCAAACCACACTTTAAGATCTGGCTTTCTCCTTGACCTTTGGACATCTCATCTGTGTCGTCTGCCTTATTCACTCCCACCTCTTTGGATGTTTGGCTACTATCTCCTGTCTCCTCACACTCTGGGGCTTTTTCTTTTTCTCAATGTAGGTGATCAGGTTTAGCTTAGAGAACAGCCAAGGACACTGTATTAGAAAAAGTAATATGACTTTTGCTGTGATTTTCCAATTACTACTTAGTACTGTGTTCGGTGGAAAAAAAAAAAGAACATTATAAAAGAGTCTAAAAATGTAATAACAAATACTATTTCCTCACAGAAACGTTATGATATTTAAAAACTTTTCTAAATTTGTGGATCCTTAGCTTCACGACCCAGTGCTGCTGAATCAAAACTTGGTGGTGGTTGGCTGGGCATGGTGACTCACACCGCTGATCCCAGCACTTTGAGAGGCCGAGGCAGGCATATGACTTAAGCCCGGGAGTTTGAGGCCAGCCTGGGCAACATGGCGAGACCTAGTCTACGGGTTGATGATGGTGAGGAGGGGGAATGGTGATGGTAATGGGAGGTGGTAATGCGATTATAAGGTGTGGGCAATCATATTTTGTACCTCTAAATTTGTGGAGTTACCACTAATCTAAAATTAAGGATACATATCAGCTGAAGAAAGAAAAACATTTATGTCGAAATGAAACCTCCTCGTGGGGGTCCGCAGCTGCAATACCGCCAGGCGGCAGCATCCCACCTCTTCTGCCTGGCTGCAGCCCCACCAGAATCCTGGCTCCAGCTGGGGCGCTGTGGCAGGTACTAGACCTCAAAGGCGCAGGCTAGGGTTTCCTGCCCTCCGGGGTGTCTTCCCACTCCCCGGACCCCAGGCAATTCAATTCATTCATCAAGTGCCACTGCAACTGTCCAAGCTGGGGCAGCAGGTCCCACAGTCGCCAGCCAAGACCTCCGCTCCAGAACACGTGGGCTGCTTTCCCCGGGGGAAGGACATTGTTTTAGCCAGCCATGAATAAATCCGTCCCTGTGCACCCTGTTTCCCATTGCCACTGACTTCGTGTAAACTCAAGTCCTGAGGACACAAGAGAGAACCAGGCCTGGCCCCGTGGACATGCTTGGTGCCACGGCTTCCACCTGATGGATGGGTGCACTCTACAAACCTCAGGAACCACCACACCTAGGAGACAGAAGGACCCTATGAAACGCACCCCCAAACCAACCAACCAATCCAAGAAAAAAAAAAAAAAAACATGTCTCAGGGCTCCATTGGTTTTCCCAATTGGGCGGTCCTGACCTCCTGTTCTAGCCTGGCCCAAGCACCCTCCACCTCACCCCGGCCTGCTCAAAGTTGCCCTGTCTACCTGAGCAGAGCCTCCTTCTCCAAGGCTCTGTCTCTCTTGCTCTACAACTCCCTCGCCGTCTCCCTTTCTCTATTTCCCCCTCCACCTCTCGCTCTTCTGTCACCTTCTGTCTCTCTCCTCCTCCACCTTTCTCTCTCTCCCTACATTTCTATCTCTCCATCCCAGTCTCCCTGGCTCTCTTTCAGGCTGTGTCTGTGTCTTTGCCTGTATATCCTTGTGTGTGTGTCCGTGTGTGTGCTTGTGTGCCTGTGTGTGTGCACCCGTGTGTATCTGTGTGTGTGTCAGGGTGGGTTTGCTCGTGGTGTTGGTGTGGTGTGTCTGGATGTCCGTCAGCCCCTCTTTCCCGGGATCAGGCTGCTGGGGCTCTAGTGCAAGCGTGGGGCAAATCAGGGCCTTCCTTTCCCGTTGGCCATGGGCGGGTACTCGTCGGGACAAGCGACCATGGTGTGGGCGTTGTGAGAAAAAGGGCTGGGCAAGCTGTTCGCCTCTGGGCAGCCCTGGTGGCTCTGGGTGTGTGGGGAAAGAGGGGGCCTTGCAGGAGGGGCAGCGAGGGATCCAAAACAATTTTTCCGCGGTACGGCAGAGGACTGGAGGGGATCCCAGAACTGTGGGCCCTGGGCCCTGACACCTCCGAGCACACCCAGTCCTGAGCCAGCGCAATGTGTTGGAAGCTCGGGAGCTCGTGAGAAGGGGGAAGGCCTGGAGTGTCAGCAAAAGGGATGCCTCCTGGTGGGCCTGGGGCCAGGGCAGGGGACTGAGGCATCACAGCCTGATGATGCATTCCTGTTTCCTGCAACATGGGGAGTCTCCAAAATGGCCTGTTTGGAAACTGCAAAGGAGAGCGAAGACACAATGCCGCTTTTCCACGTTTCTCTGGAGGTTTCTGTGTCCCCACAGAGCTCGGGAAACAAACAGTCCACAGGGTCATGCTTTCGGGGGCCAGAGACCAGTGAGCAACAGGCCACCTTGCAGAGGGCAAAGGAACGTGGAATCCAGAATCATGGTTCACTCGGCTTGAGTGTGACTCCTCTGTGGATGGGAGTATCTGCCTCGTGCTCTGTTGCAGGCTTAGCGTGGGGATATGCCATCTGTGAAACACGTGGATGAAAAACAGACAACCATTCGAGTCCCGGCTCTACTCTTTGGGGAATTCGCTCATTCCTTGGGAGGTAGAAGTCGTCTGAATCGCTCCCAGATGAAGTAACCCAGGCTGACATTCCCGAGGGCTGGTGAGGGCACCGTCGGCCTACACGGCCTTTGGCCGAGCACTCAGCCTGCACTGGGCACCCAACATTTTCCCAGAATTCTAGGTCTTGCTGGTCCTGGAGGCCGAAGACACCTTCTTTCTTTTCCTTCCTTTCTCTGTTTCTTGCTCCTTTTCTCCCTCTGTCCATCCTTCCCTCTAGTCTTCCTTCTCTCCCTCTCTCCCTCCCTCTGTTCTTCTCTCCTTCCCTCTCTCCCTCCATCCATACCTCCATTTCTCCCTCCTTCCCTCCCTCCATTCTTCTCTTTTTCTTTCCCTTCCTCCCTCCACACCTTCCAAGGTCCCTCCGTTCATCCGTCCTTTCCTCCCTCTGTCACTCCCTCTCACTTTGTCTCCGTTCCTTTCCCCATCTCTGCCTGGCTTCCCTCCCGCCTAGAAAGAGCAGAACCACAGTTTGTGAGAGATCTCGTTGTCTACATTTAGTTGCTAGGCACTCCACGTGATGCCAGGGATTATGGCAGGGCACGGTTGCGCGAGTGATGGTGGAGTGGGGAGGCAGTGGAGTTGAGCCGCGGAAAAGAGAGGAGGCCTGGCCACTGTCCCGGCCGGTGTTTCCCGGGGTGGAGGTCTCCGCCTACACCACTGAAGAACGCGGGGGCGGGGTGGGTACAAGGCATAGGGGGGCTGGGGAAGGGATGAGATCCCTGCCTGGGCTGGTCCCAAACCCTAGCCGGCTGCCCGCGGTCCCACGCATGGGCAGTGGATGGCCCATCTCTGAGTACGTGTGCTGGCTCTGAAATCCCTGAGATGTTCAGAGAAGAATGACAGACCTCCTTTCTGTGGAGCCTCTTGCCGGACCTGAACTCAGGAATCCTAGACAGGTCAGCTGGAAGGGAAGACACAGGTCTCCATACCGAGCCAGAGGTTCACCACGAAAGAAGGGCCACCCCGCTGTCCCCATCCTTTCCCAATGCTGTGTCCTAAAACTCCTCCAACTGAGCCTTGTGTTCTTCCTGGCTGAGGAGTGGTTCCAGAAAATTGGACTCTTCCACGTCCTTCAACTCCCCCAGTGGCTCCATTGCTAGGAAAGGATGTGCCTTTTGCTGAATTTCTGGGATCGTCAGGAGTTCATATAGCAGGGTGGATGCGAGTGCAGATGAACGCTCCAGCTCCTGGAGCGGTTGGGAGGGTGACTGGGAGGCTTACATCTGTTTCTGACATGCAGAGGCCTCCATGGGCGTGAGCTGCTGAGGTAGATGTGCCTCGGCTTTGCATCCCCACATGCCCTGGTGACTTGGAGACCCTGGCCCGAGCCCCAATACGGACTCATGTGGGACGTGTGAGGTGCAAGCACACCTTGCTCCTGTGACTCAGCCTGAGCGGCTCAAGTTGTCCCACTGAGCAGGTACCCAGAAGGCAGCCTTGCTGTGGGTCCTGGTCCCCCTGCCATCTGTTTGACAACGTGAGCGGCCCAAGCTGTCCCATTGAGCCCATACCCAGAAGGCCACCGTAGTGTGGATCCTGGTCCCCCTGCCATCTGTTTGGGTGCTGAGGTCACCCAGGTGTCTGAGGGTGGGTCGGCACCATTTCTGAAGGAGCCAGGACAGCAAACCCAAAATCCCTGTGTTCCATGGCAGGTTGGGAGATTCCTTCTGCCTGGGAAGCCTCGCTGGGCTGCAGCAGATGGGTGAACCTTGCTGCCTGGCTAAAGAAAACCCCCTGTACCCCACGCCCTGGTGGGGATGAAGGCGACCAAGGAGGGAGGGTGGCACCCTAGTGGACCGCATTGCACAGGCCGTCTGCGTGCGTGGGTTCCCTGCCACCCTGGCCTGGATGCCTGAACCTTCGATTCTGACACGAAATCTGAATCCTGGACTCTAAAAGGCAGGTCTCTCTGGCCAGTTCAGGTAAGGGTTCCACCAAGGCACACTGGCAGGGCATCTTTTTCGTTCAGGTTACAAACGAGTCCCTTTTCCGTCCTCGTCCTCAGGCTTCCGAGGGGAAGGGGCTGTCAGAAGGTGTCGGGAGAGCCATCGCGGGGGCACCTGGCCGGAATTGCACAGAGAGACGAGGGCAGAGAGTGGCCGGCAGCTCCCGTGCACCTCAGTTGGCCTTTGTGCTGCGCGCAGGTCCAGTCAAGAGTCCGACCCCGCCAGTGGCACTTATAAAGACCCACCAGCTTCACCCCTTCACGAATATGCATGAGTACCCAAGGGCCCTGGATAACCCGCCCTCTGAAGCCAGAGACCACAGACACAGGGCCATGTGTGGTAGGTGAAGGTGGGGCCACATCGGCCAGGAAAGGGGGGCTTCCAGGGCTGTCTCTCTGAGTTCTCCAGAATTCTACGGAAACTGGAAGTTTCTCTCTGGGCTCACACACGATTTCAAGGAGAAACCACATTGGAAGGGTGGAGTGTAGAACTGAACATCCATGATAGTCTTGAGTTTTCCATGCCCTCTCCGTGAAGGCGGCAATGCTTGTGGGTGTCGCTGTTGCTGTGACAGTCTCACACACGCAGGTGTGTGGATCGCATTCATTTTCTTTTTTTTTTATTTTATTTTTTTATTTCTGCCTCTTAAAGTCAATAATAAAGTCACAAGTGTAAAATGAATGCATTTAAAAATATAAAAATACATTTCAATGACAAGAAGTATGCAATGATCATGAAAATCTACTGTACACTTTTCCAAAGTCAAAGAATGAAAGACATTACGGAAAACCCAATCTTCAAATATATCCTTAACAAAAACTCTCTCCTGCATAGTAAAAGCATCATCTAAACAGCAGTTCCAACCGAGAAAAAAGAAAACAGCAGGGTAGATGGGACAGACAACTTTCCCCAGGTTTTCCAGATAAAAACATGTGGTCACCAGGAATTCAAGGTAACTTCAAAAGCCACGTTTAATTCAGAATAAAATGAACATTTCTGACAGATGACAACAGTATGATACTGATTTTTTTCTTTCCTAGATACAAATCATATGGGGCATTTCTTAGCAGTTTAGTAATCATCAAAGAATAACTGTAGAAATAACCCCAATTCCACCATCCTAGCCACTGGTATAAAACAAATAATCTTCCATTGATACTGCCTTTCACAAAAATAAAATATCTTCACTTACTTGGAACAATTTCCTGCTTACACATGATCACAAACACTTGTTTTCAGATGATGTGGAATTATTGGGGCTGAGATCTTTAAAACAATATCTTAATCTTAGCAGAGAGATAATAATCCTTTCACTGTACTTTGATTGGTCTTCCTTAACCAAATCTGAGCAACTACTGTAATAATAATCCTGGTGGTAATCCATGTTACTCTCAAATTTTTCCCTTTAAAAAATATATAATCCATGTAACTCTAGCAAATATGTTACATTGCACACTTTCTTAATAAGGAATGGCTGTTTTCAGGCCTTATTAAGAAAACAAACAAGCAAACAATGGCAATTACTACCTGTTTTTTATCACTGATAAGCTACAATAAAGCTCAAATATGGACAGTTTAATTGTGTGATATTAAGTAAAAAATGAAAACCATTATAGTTTTACCAAAAGAAACATAAAAAATATGGGAAGAAGTCAAATGAGCATGACATGAGTCCCAAAGATTACACTATGATTCTGAACAGGATTTTCCAAACAAAAGGTATCTAGATACAATTTCTGTGAATATTTCTTGTACTAGAAAGATCCAAAGCAAGTGTAGGCTCAGCCCTACCTTGTCAAGGATAAATATTCAGGTAAACTAGAAGTTTCATCTGCTAAAGTGCATCCGCTGACCAGGTCTACCATGGCCCTGCTACTTACAGACATCTAAGAAAGTGGTCTCACTCATGCTCATTCACTTGTTCTGTGGCCTATCAAGAGTCACACATAACGATGATTTTGCTTTTTTAAAAAAACCAAATACTTTATACAGTGAACTATAGAAAAAACAATTGTAAATATAATTTAAAAATTCTAGAGAGTGGGCACAGCCAAGATAGCCAAATAGGAACAGCTGCAGTCTACATCTCCCAGCGTGACTGACGCAGCAGATGGGTGATTTCTGAATTTCCATCTGATGTACCGGGTTCATCTCACTAGGGAGTGCCAGACAGTGGGCACAGGAGAGTGAGTGTAGCGCACCGCGTGCAAGCCGAAGCAGGGCTAGGCATTGCCTCACTCGGGAAGTGAAAGGGGTCAGGGATTTCCCTTTACTAGTCAAAGAAAGGAGTGACAGATGGACCTGGAAAATCGGGTCACTCCCACTCAAATACTGCACTTTTCCGACGGGCTTAAAAAACGGCACACCAGGAGATTATATCCCGCACCTGGCTCGGAGGGTCCTACACCCACGGAGTCTCACTGATTGCTAGCACAGCAGTTTGAGATCAAACTGCAAGTCGGCAGCGAGGCTTTGGGAGGGGCGCCGCCATTGTCCAGGCTTGCGTAGGTAAACAAAGCAGCCGGGAACTTCGAACTGGGTGGAGCCCAGCACAGCTCAAGGAGGCCTGCGTGCCTCTATAGGCTCCACCTATGGGGGCAGGGCACAGACAAACAAAAAGACAGCAGTAACCTCTGCAGACTTAAATGTCCCTGTCTGACAGCATTGAAGAGAGCAATCTTTCTCCCAGCACACAGCTGGAGATCTGAGAACGGGCAGACTGTCTCCTTAAGTGGAACCCTGAACCCTGAACTCCAAGCAGCCTAAGTGGGAGGCACCCCCCAGTAGGGGCAGACTGATACCTCACACGGCCGGGTACTCCTCTGAGTCAAAACTTCCAGAGGAATGATCAGACAGCGGCATTTGTGGTTCATGAAAATCTGCTGTTCTGCAGCCACCGCTGATGTTACAAAGGCAAACAGCGTCTGGAGTGGACCTCTAGCAAACTCCAACAGATCTGCAGCTGAGGGTCTTCTCTGTTAGAAGGAAACTAACAAACAGAAAGGACATCCACACCAAAAACCCATCTGTACATCACCATCATCAAAGACAAAAAGGAGATAAAACCACAAAGATGGGGTAAAAAGAGAGCAGAAAAACTGGAAACTCTAAAAAGCAGATTGCCTCTCCTACTCCAAAGGAATGCAGTTCCTCATCAACAACGGAGCAAAGCTGGAGGGAGAATGATTTTGACGAGTTGAGAGAAGTCTTCAGATGATCAAACTACTCCGAGCTACAGGAGGAAATTCAAACCAAAGGCAAAGAAGTTAAAAAACTTTGAAAAAAAATTAGACGAATGTATAACTAGAAAAAACAATACAGAGAAGTGCTTAAAGGAGCTGATGGAGCTGAAATCCAAGGCTTGAGAACTACGTGAAGAGTGCAGAAGTCCCAGGAGCCAATGCAATCAACTGGAAGAAAGAGTATCAGTGATGGAAGATGAAATGAATGAAATGAAGCGAGAAGGGAAGTTTAGAGAAAAAAGAATAAAAACAAACGAACAAACCCTCCAAGAAATATGGGACTATGTGGAAAGACCAAATCTACGTCTGATTGGTGTACCTGAAAGTGACAGGAAGAATGGAACCAAGTTGGAAAACACTCTGCAGGATATTATCCAAGAGAACTTCCCCAATCTAGCAAGGCAGGCCAACATTCTGATTCAGGAAATACAGAGAACACCACAAAGATACTCCTCGAGAAGAGCAACTCCAAGACACATAATTGTCAGATTCACCAAAGTTGAAATGAAGGAAAAAATATTAAGGACAGCCAGACAGAAAGGTCGGGTTATGCACCAAGGGTAGTCCATTAGACTAACAGTGGCTCTCTCAGCAGAAACTCTACAAGCCAGAAGAGAGTGGGGGCCAATATTCAACATTCTTAAAGAAACGAATTTGGACCCAGAATGTCATATCCAGCCAAACTAAGCTTCATAAGTGAAGGAGAAACAAAATACTTTACAGACAAGTAAATGCTGAGAGATTTTGTCACCACCAGACCTGCCTTAAAGAGATCTTGAAGGAAGCACTAAACATGGAAAGGAACAACTGGTACCAGCAACTGCAAAATCATGCCAAATTGTAGAGACCATCGAGGCTAGGAAGACACTGCATCAACTAACGAGCACAATAACCAGCTAACATCATAACGACAGGATCAAATTCACACATAACAATATTAACTTTTAATATAAACGGACTAAATTCTCCAATTAAAAGACACAGACTGGCAAATTGGATAAAAAGTGCAGACCCATCATTATGCTGTATTCAGGAAACCCATCTCACGTGCAGAGACACAGATAAGCTCAAAATAAAAGGATGGAGGAAGATCTACCAAGCAAATGGAAAACAAGAAAAGGCAGGGGTTGCAATCCTAGTCTCTGATAAAACAGACTTTAAACCAACATAGATCAAAAGAGACAAAGAAGGCCATTACATAATGGTAAACGGATCAATTCAACAAGAAGAGCTAACTATCCTAAATATATATGCAACCAATACAGGAGCACCCAGATTCATAAAGCAAGTCCTGAGTGACCTACAAAGAGACTTAGACTCCCACACAGTAATAATGGGAGACTTTAACACCCCGCTGTCAACATTAGACAGATCAACGAGACAGAAAGATAACAAGGATACCCAGGAATTGAACTCAGCTCTGCACCAAGTGGACCTAATAGACATCTACAGAACTCTCCACTCTAAATCAGCAGAGTATACATTTTTTTCAGCACCAAACCTATTCGAAAATTGACCACATAGTTGGAAGTAAAGCTCTCCTCAGCAAATGTAAAAGAACAGAAATCATAACAAACTGTCTCTCAGACCACAGTGCAATCAAACTAGAACTCAGGATGAAGAAACTCACTCAAAACTGCTCAACTACATGGAAACAGAACAACCTGCTCCTGAGTGACTACTGGGTACATAATGAAATGAAGGCAGAAATAGAGATGTTCTTTGAAACCAATGGCAACAAAGACACAACATACCAGAATCTGTGGGACACATTTAAAGCTGTGTAGAGGTAAATTTATAGCACTAAATGCCCACAGGAGGAAGCAGAAAAGATCCAAAATTGACACCCTAACATCAGATTTAAAAGAGCTAGAAAAGCAAGAGCAAACACATTCAAAAGTTAGCAGAAGGCAAGAAATAACTAAAATCAGAGCAGAACTAAAGGAAATAGAGACACAAAAAACCCTTCAAAAAATTAATGAATCCAGGAGCTGGTTTTTTGAAAGGACCAAGAAAATTGATAGACCGCTAGCAAGACTAATAAAGAAAAAAAGAGAGAAGAATCAAATAGATGCAATAAAAAATGATAAAGGGGATACAATCTCCAATCCCACAGAAATACAAACTACCATCAGGGAATACTACAAACACCTCTTTGCAAATAAACTAGAAAATCTACAAGAAATGGATAAATTCCTCGACACATACACCATCCCAAGATTAAACCAGGAAGAAGTTCAATATCTGAATAGACAAAAAACAGGCTCTGAAGTTGAGGCAATAATCATTAGCTTACCAACCAAAAAAAGTCCAGGACCAGGTGGATTCACAGCCGAATTCTACCAGAGGTACAAGGAGGAATTGGCACCATTCCTTCTGAAACTATTCCAATCAATAGAAAAAGAGGGAATCCTCCCTAACTCATTTTATGAGGCCAATATCATCCTGATACCAAAGCTGGGCAGAGACACAACAAAAAAGAGAATTTTAGACCAATATCCTTGATTAACATTGATGCAAAAATCCTCTATATAATACTGGCAAACCAAATAAAGCAGCACATCAAAAAGCTTATCCACCATGATCAAGTGGGCTTCATCCCTGGGATGCAAGCCTGGTTCAATATACACAAATCAATAAATATAATCCAGCATATAAACACAAGGAAAGACAAAAACCACATGATTATCTCAATAGATACAGAAGAGTCCTTTGACAAAATTCAACAACCCTCCATGCTAAAAACTCTCAATAAATTAGGTATTGAGGGGACGGATCTCAAAATAATAAGAGCTATCTATGACAAACCCACAGCCAATATCATACTGAATGGGCAAAAACTGGAAGCATTCCATTTGAAAACTGACACAAGACAGGGATGCCCTCTCTCACCACTCCTTTTCAACATAGAGTTGGAAGTTCTGGCCAGGGCAATTAGGCAGGTGAAGGAAGTAAAATGTATTCAATTAGGAAAAGAGGAAGTCAAATTGTCCCTGTCTGCAGATGACACGATTGTATATCTAGAAAACCCCATTGTCTCAGCCCAAAATCTCCTTAAGCTGATAAGAAACTTCTGCAAAGTCTCAGAATACAAAATCAACGTACAAAAATCACAAGCATTCTTATACACAAATAACAGACTAACAGAGCCAAATCATGAGTGAACTCCCATTCACAATTGCTTCAAAGAGAATAAAATATCTAGGAATCCAACTTACAAGGGACATGAAAGACCTCTTCAAGGAGAACTACAAACCACTGCTCATTGAATTAAAAGAGGATAGAAACAAATGGAAGAACATTCCAAGCTCATGGGTAGGATGAAACAATATCGTGAAAATGGCCATTCTGCCCAAGGTAATTTATAGATTCAATGCCATCCCCATCAAGCTACCAATGGCTTTCTTCACAGAATTGGAAAAAACAACTTTAAAGTTCATATGGAACCAAAAAATGGCCCTCATCACCAAGTCAATCCTAAGCCAAAAGAGCAACCCTGGAGGCATCACGCTACCTGACTTCAAGCTATACTACAAGGCTACAGTAACCAAAACAGCATGGTACTGTTATCAAAAGACAGTCATAGATCAAAGGAACAGAACAGAGCCCTCAGAAATCATGCCACATATATACAGCTATCTGATCTTTGACAAACCTGAGAAAAACAAGCAATGGGGAAAGGATTCCTTATTTAATAAATGGTTCTGGGAAAACTGGCTAGCCATATGTAGAAAGCTGAAACTGGATCCCTTCCTTTCACCTTATTCAAAAAATAATTCAATATGGATTAAAGACTTAAACATTAGACCTAAAACCATAAAAACCCCAGAAGAAAACCTAGGCATTACCATTCAGGACACAGGCATGGGCAAGGACTTCATGTCTAAAACACCAAAAGCAATGGCAACAAAAGGCAAAATTGACAAATGGGACCTAATTAAACTAAAGAGGTTCTGTACAGCAAAATAAACTACCATCAGAGTGAGCAGGCAACCTACAAAATGGGAGAAAATTTTCGCAACCTACTCATCTGACAAAGGGCTAATATCCAGAATCTACTATGAACTGAAACTAATTTACAAGAAAAAAACAAACAACCCCATCAAGAAGTGGGCAAAGGACATGAACAGACACTTCTGAAAAGAAGACATTTATGCAGCCAAAAAACACATGAAAAAATGCTCACCATCACTGGCCATCAGAGAAATGCAAATCAAAAACACAATGAGATACCATCTCACACCAGTTAGAATGGAGATCATTAAAAAGTCAGGAAACAACAGGTGCTGGAGAGGATGTGGAGAAATAGGAACACTTTTACACTGTTGGTGGGATTGTAAACTAGTTCAAACATTGTGGAAGTCTGTGTGGTGATCCCTCAAGGATCTAGAACTAGAAATACTGTTTGACCCAGCCATCCCATTACTGGGTATATACCCAAAGGACTATAAATAATGCTGCTATAAAGACACATACACAAGTATGTTTATTGCGGCACTATTCACAATAGCAAAGACTTGGATCCAACCCAAATGTCCAACATTGGATTAAGAAAACGTGGCACATATACACCATGGAATACTATGCAGCCATAAAAAATGATGAGTTCATGTCCTTTTTAGGGCCATGGATGAAATTGGAAATCATCATTCTCAGTAAACTATCCGAAGGATAGGAAACCAAACACTGCATGTTCTCACTCATAGGTGGGAATTGAACAATGTGAACACACGGACACAGGAAGGTGAACATCACACTCTGGGGAATGTCGTTGGGTGGGCAGAGGGTGCAGGGATAACTTTAGAAGATATACCTAATGCTAAATGTCGAGTGCTAAATGGGTGCAGCACACCAGCATGACACATGTATACATATGTAACTAACCTGCACATTTTGCACATGTACCCTAAAACTTAAAGTATAATAATAATAAAAATATTCTAGAGAGTTATGATAACCTCATTTTTTAAAATACTGAAAATGTAAAGGGTCCATATAAAAAGTTGTGTTAAGTACATACTTCCTATTTTAATAATTCACTTGCTTTGCTCTTAAAATCTCTATGAGAGAAGTCGACATTTTACTCATGTGTTTTGGAAAGAGATTCAAAAGCAAACGTAGATGTGCTATGAAATTTCATGAAATTTGTGGGATTTTTACAAGCTAAATTATTCAGTATTTTGTATAGTTATTACACTCATGTATTGCCCGGAATATAAATACAGCAACCCAGCAACAGTGATTGCAACAAAATTAAGGTAAATAGGTCTACAATCATTTGATTTCCTTATTAGATAAATGAAGTTTTCATAGAGGAAATGCAAATTCAGATCAGGTTACATAAGTTTAACTATTATTTAAACCTTATATAATATTAAATCTAACCCTCACAACTGCAAATCTGTAAGGAATCACTGTCAGGAATCTACAGGACTTGACTCGTATTTACATTCAACCCACACTTAGAAATTTCATAAATGATGTGATGCAGGCCAAGGGGATTCCTCAAAGGGCTCCACCCAAAAGGAAAGGAAAGGAAAAAGAGTTAAACAGAGAATTACTACTTACGTATTTGTAGGTAATCTGCTTATTCCTCAGCCACTAGACAATGAGGAAGATGAAAAAATGGAAGAAGATAACAAAGAAGAGGAAGAAAAAGATCACAGTGAAGCGATGAAGCCAGAGGAGTAACCTCAAAATTTACTGAGAGAAAAAATCATGAAACTGCCCCTCCCTGAATCTTTAAAAGCTTACTTGACATATTTTAGAGACAAATAACTTAGATCAAGAAGAAAGAATGCCTACTGATGATTCCTTTAGTCCTGAAAATGTAGCATTTGTGAGGAGTTAAAAGAATTATTTCTTTCATCAGAGCAAATTATAGTGGAAAAAATATCACTTGTTACTCTTAGTAACTTAAATTATGTATTGAGTGAATAAAATAATCCCTTTTATAAAATCTATTTTTCTTTAAATCTTCGAAAACTGTTGTTTTAGCTCAAAGTGATTTCAAAGTGGAATGCAACAGTAGTCAAGACTTGTGTACCATAAATTCTTTTCTGATTCCTTGCGAATCTCGTTCATTTTCATGTAGAAAACGAGAGCGAAACTACAGAGAAAAGAAACGCCCGGTGCATCACGGCCTGACGATGGTTTCCTCTTTCCTAAGACATGGGGAGTCTCCACTATGACCTGTTTCCAAAGAGGAAACTGGAAAGGAGAGCGAAAACATGATGCTGCTTTTCCACTATTCTCTGGAGGTTTCTGTGTCCCCACAGAGCTCAGGAAACAAACAGTCAAAATGGTCACGTTTTTGCGGGCTAGAGACACATGAGCACCAGGCCCCCTTGCAGAAGACAAAGGAACGTGGAACCCGAAACCATGCTTCAGTCGGCCTGAGTGTGACTCCTGTGTGGGCGGGACTATCCACCTCGCCCTCCGTTGCAGGCTCAACCTGGGGCTATCTCATCTGTGAACCATGTGGATGAAAAATGAACAATCACCCGAGTCTCGGCTCATTGCTCTCTGGGTAATTCGCTTATTCCTTTGGAGATGAAATTCTTCTGAATCGCTCCCAGATGAAGTAACCCAGGCTGGCGATCCAGAGGGCCGGTGAGAGCCCCACAGGCCTACGCGGCTGTGGGCAGAGCACTTAGCCTGCCCTGGGCACCCAACATTTTCCCAGAGTGCAAGATCCTGCTGGTCCTGGAGGAAGAAGACCGCTTTTCTCTCTGCCTTCCCCTCTTTGTTTCTTGCTCCCACCCTCCCTCCCTCTTTCCCTCCGTCCCTCCCTCAGTTCCTCCCTTCCTCCCTCCCTCCCTCCTTCCCTGTCTCCCTCCTATCCCTCCAAACCTTCCAACGTCCCTGGGTCCATCGTTCTTTTCTCCCTCCATCGCTCCCTCCCTCTCTGTCTCCCTTCCTCTCCCCATCTCTGCCTGAGTTCCCTCCCGCGTATAAAGGGCAGCACCCCGGTTTGCGTGGGGTCTCGGGTCTGCATTTAGCTGTCAGGCACTGCACAGTGATTCCGAGGAAGCTGGCTGGGCAAGAGTAGGCAAGTGACGGTGGGGCGGGGAGACAGAAGTGGCGAGACGCGGAAAGAAGAGTAGGTTTGGCACCTTCCCAGGCCAGTGTTTCCCGGGATGGAGGTCTCCGCCCACCCCACTGAAGAACGCGGCGGGGGCGCAAGAGGGAAGGTATGAGAGCTCTGCCTGAGCTGGGTAGAAAACCTAGGCTGCTGCCTGCTAACCCGCGCATGAGCAGTAGACACTCCATCTCCGGGTACCTGGACGGGCCCTGGGATCCCCGGGATGCTCAGGAAAGAATGACAGCCCTCCTCTGAGTGGAGTCTCTCATGGGACCTGGAACTCAGAGATCCTAGGCAGGTCAGCTGGAAGGGAAGACACGCCTCTCCATACCGAGTCAGAGGTTCACCGCGAAAGAGAGGCCGCCGCCCTGCCCCCACCCCGTCCCGACCGTGCATCCTAAAGCTTCTCCATCAGAGCCCGGTGTTCTTCCTGGCTGAGGAGTGGTTCCAGGGGAGCGGGCTCTTCCACTTCTTTCAGCTTCCCCAGTGGCGCCGGATCTAGGAAAGGTTGTGCCTTTTGCTGAAACTCTGGGGTTGACAGGAGCTCATCTAGCAGGCTGGAGGTGAGTGTAGACGAGCGCCCCGGCTCCTGGAGCGGTTGAGAGGTGCCTGGATGGCTTGCATGTGTGCTTGATCGGGAGGCCTCCGGGGTCGCTAGCTTCGGAGGTGGAGGTGCCCCATCTTTGGTTTCCCACACCGCCCTGGCGACCTGGGGCTCCAGACCCACCACGGACTCTGGTGGGACGTGGGTGGTGCAAACACACCTTGCCCCTGTGACTCAGCTTGAGGGGGCCCAAGCTGTCCCACTGAGCATGCACCTAGCAGGCCGCCGTGCTGCGATCCTTGTCCTCCTGGCATTTGTTGGGGTGAGGAAGCCACCGAGGTGTCTGAGGGTGGGGCAGTCCTACTTCCAGAGGAGCCAGGGCAGTGAACACAAAAATTCCCACGTGCAATGGCAGGTTGAGAGACTCCTTCTGCCTGCACAGCCTGGCTGGGCTGGAGCGGGGGTTGGCCCTTGCTCCCTGGCTCACGAAAGCCCCCTGTGGGAGAGCCCCAGGCATGCAGGTCGTGTGTGGTGCAGAAAGCCCCATTCCCCATGCAGAGATGTGGGTGAACTCGATTGAGGAGGGAGGAGGATGACACCCACTGGGGGTGTTAATTAGTAACCACATTGGCCTCAAAGAGCTCAAATGGAAGGAAGAATTGCAGGTCTCTCACTTTAAATAAAGAGCTAGAAATGATTAAGCTTACTGAAGATGTAAAATTTTCATTGCTAGAGAGACGTCAACACTTGGCTTCAAAACTTCAAAGGATGTGCTGACTGTCTTTGAGGACCACTGCAGTGGTGACTTTAAGTTACAGCCAATGCTCGTTGACCACTCTGAAAATCTCAGGGCTCTTAAGAATTATTCAAAATCTATTCTTTCTGTGCTCTAGAAATGGAACATCACAGTCTGAGTGACAACACAACTGTTAACAGTATGGTTTACTGAATATTTTAATCCCACTATTGAGACATACTGCTCAGAAAAAAAAAAACAAAAAACGAGTCCTTTAAAGGGATTGCTGCTTGGCCTGCTGCAGTGGCTCACACCTATAATCCCTGCACTTTGGGAGGCCCAGGTGGTTGGATCGCCTGAGGTCAGAAGTTGGAGACCAGCCTGGCGAAGATTATGAAACCCCATGTCTAATAAAAATACAAAAAAATTAGCCGGGCATGGTGGTGGTACTTGTAATTTCAGCTACTTGGGAGGCTGACAGAGAAGAATGTCTTGGACCCTGGAGGCGGAAGTTGCAGTGAGCCAAGACAACGCCACTGTCCTCCATCCTGGGCAACAAGAGGGAAACTATATAAAGGAGAAAAAAATAAAAAGGAAAGAAAAGAAAAAAGGAAAAAAGATTGCTGCTTATTAATAACTCTCCTAGCTACCCAGAAGCTTAGATGGAGATGTACTTGGAAATTAATGTTATGTTCATGGCTGCTAATACAATATCTATCCTTCAGCCTGTGGATCAAAGAGTGGTTTTGACTTTCAAGTGTTTTTATTAAATAATAAATGCATTTTGTAAAGGTATAGCTGTCATAGATAGTAATTTCTTTGATGAGTCTGGATAAACTGAATTGAAAACATTTTGGAAAGATTTCACCATTAATCCCTTCATGATATTTCAAACTCCTCCCATGAACCACAAATGTCCTTAATAGCAAATGCCATTAAGAACATTTGTGTTTGATGGGAGGAGGTTGAAATACCAACATTAACAGGAGTTTGGAAGAAGTTGATTCCAGCCCTCATGGATGACTTTGAGGGCTCAGGATGTCAGTGGAGGAAGTCCGTACAGATGTGGTAGAAATCGCACGACAATCAGAATTAGAATTAGGGCCTTAAGATGAGATTAAATTGCTGTAAACTCATGATGAAACTTGAACAAGTGGGGAGTTGCTTCTTATGGATGAGCAAAGAAAATATTTTCTTGAGATGGAATCTACTCCAGGTGGAGATGCTATGAACATTGTTGAAATAACAACAAAGGATTTAGAATATTCCATAAACCTAGTGAATAAAGCAGCAGCAGGGTTTGAGAGGGTTTACTCCAGTTTTGAAGGAAGTTCTACTGTGGATATAATGTTATCAAACAGCGTCACATGCTACAGGGAAATGTTTTGTGAAAGGAACAAACTTCATTGTTTTAAGAATTTGACACAGGTACCCAAACTTCAGCAGCCCCCATACTGATCAGTCAGCAGCCATCAACATAGAGGCAAGACCCTCACTGTAGAGAAAAGAAAGAGAGATCAGACTGTTACTGTGTCTATATAGAAAGAAAAGACATAAGAGACTCCATTTTGAAAAAGACTTGTACTTTAAACAATTGTTTGGTGAGATGTTGTTAATTTGTAGCTTTGCCCCAGCCGCTTTGCCCCAGCCACTTTGCCCCAGCCACTCAGACCCAACCTGGAGCTCACAAAAACATGCGTTGTTTGAAATCAAGGTTTAAGGGATCTAGGGCTGTACAGGACGTGCCTTGTTAACAAAATGTTTGCAAGCAGTATACTTGGTAAAAGTCATCGCCATTCTCTAATCTTAATAAACGAGGGGCAAAATGCACTGCAGAAAGCCACAGGGACCTCTGCCCTTGAAAGTGGGATATTGTCCAAGGTTTCTCCCCATGTGAAATTCTGAAATATGGCCTCATGGGATGAGAAAGACGTGACTGTCCCCCAGTCCGACACCAGTTAAGGGTCTGTACTGAGGTGGATTAGTAAAACAGGAAAGCCTCTTGCAGTTGAGATAGAGGAAGGCCACTGTCTCCTGCCTGCCCCTGGGAACTGAATGTCTCAGTATAAAACCCGATTGTACATTTGTTCAATTCTAAGATAGGAGAAAATCCGCCCTATGATGGGAGGGCAGACATGTTTGCAGTAGTGCTGCTTTGTTATTCTTTAATCCACTGAGATGTTTGGGTGGAGAGAAACATAAATCTGGCTTACGTGCACATCCAGTCATAGTACCTTCCCTTGAACTTAATTGACATAGATTATTTTGCTCACACGTTTTTTGCTGACCTTCTCCTTATTATCACCCTGCTCTCTTACTACATTCCTTTTTGCTGAAATAATGAAAATAATAAGCAATAAAAACTTCTCCTTATTATCACCCTGCTCTCCTACTACATTCCTTTTTGCTCAAATAATGAAAATAATAAGCAATAAAAACTTCTCCTTATTATCACCCTGCTCTCCTACTACATTCCTTTTTGCTCAAATAATGAAAATAATAAGCAATAAAAACTGAGGGAACTCAGAGGCCGGTGCCTGTGCAGGTCCTTGGTATGCTGTGTGCTGGTCTCCTGGGACTACTATTGCTTCTCTATACTTTGTCTCTTTGTATTACTTATTTTCTCAGTCTCTCGTCCCACTTGACTAGAAATACCCACAAGTGTAGAGGAGCAGGTCACCCCTTCACTCACCAGCAAAAAGATTATGACTTGGTAAGGTTCAGATATTCATTAGTATTTTTCAGCAATGAGGTATTTTAAGTTAAGGTATGTACATGGATTTTTAGACATAATGTGATTACTAATTAATTAATAATTATTAAATACTCATTAGACTACAACACAGTTTAAGCATAACTTTTATAAGTACTGGGAAACAAAATGTTTATGTGACTAATTTGATTGTAACATTTGCCTTATTGTGGTGGTCTGGAACCAAACCTACACCATCTCTGAGTATTCTTGAAAGTTTTTGGTTGTTCTTTGTTTTGAGAAGGGGTTTCGCTCTGTCACCCAGGCCAGAGTGCAGTGGCATGATCATAGCTCACTGCAGCCTCAAACTGCTGGGTGAAGTGATTGTTCTACCACAGCCTCCTGAGTAGCTGGGACTACAGGCATGCTGCACTATGCTTGGATTTTTTTTTTTTTTGAGACGGAGTCTCGCTCTTTAGCCCAAGCCAGAGTGTGGTGGCTCTATCTCGGCTCACTGCAAGCTGCGCTTCCCGTGTTCATACCATCCTCCTGCCTCAGCCTCCCGAGTAGCTGGGACTACAGGCGCCCACACCAGACCCAGCTAATTTTCTGTATTTTTAGTAGAGATGAGGTTTCACCGTGTTAGCCAGGATGGTCTCGATCTCCTGACCTCGTGATCCACCCGACTCAGCCTCCCAAAGTGCTGGGATGACAGGAATGAGCCACCGCACCCGGCCTTTCTTTTCTTTCTAGTGGCACAAGCCCCATGGAGTGTGGTGCGTCTGATCTACGATGCTTTTGAACAGTGTAGAAAGTGTTGCTGTCTGTATTTAATTTTTTCCTACATGTATGGCCGCGATCGATCACAAGATCAATAAGCCCTTCTCCTTATTCTACTTCCCTTTTTAGCAATGGAGAACTTTGATTGGATTTTTCCTGCCTACAGGCAGGAATGAGTCTGCTCTTTTCTTTTTTAAACCCGAGGGGACTGAGCCTGAGGGCCTGGAGCGCGGCCACCCTCCCCCAACCCCCAACTGGTGATTGTGGTGGTGGTGGTGGTGGTTTTGTGTTCCAGCTTCTGTTCTGTTGTTGTTGTTGTTGCTGATGCTGCTGCTGGTCCTGTCGTCGTTGTTTTGGTATTTTACAGACTTAGTGGGTGTACCTGCTTGTTTGTTAGATCAGCATACTACTGCCTCCGGATGTAGAAGTGGACCTCCAGTGTATCCGATACCCACGTGGCGAACATTGTCTCTGACGGGCGATTTATTCGTCCCTCGTCCCCCTGTTGTCCTCCTACTCCCTTTTGGAGTGTCTGTTATTTCCATCTTGATGACCGTGTGTGTACCCACTCTTTACCTCCCACTTTTAAGCAGAAGGCAGTTCACTGGGTACATACTTGCTTCCAGCTCTATCCATGTTGTGGGAAAAGACGTGAAATCACTCTTTTTTGTGCCTACACCATTAGAGAATTTTAACTTTCTTGGTGATTGTTTTTCTTTTTTCTTTTCTTTTCTTTCCTCCTCCTCCCCCTTTTTTTTTTCATTTTTTTCAACTAGGCTTTCCTACTTGTGTTGCTCAGTTGATCTGGTTGGTCTCCTGGCCTTGACACTTCTCCCGTCACATCCACCGCCTGGTTGTTGAAATGAGCATCTCTTGTAAAATGGAAAAGACAAAAAAAAAAGAGAAAGAAAAAAAGTTTGGGGTGAACGTTTCTGTTGCCTCCTCCCAGGGTGTACCTTGGACCCGATAGGAGGGAGGGAGCTTGCCTGGGTGGGTTTTCTGTGCTAAATCCTCCCGGGGGCCTCCTTCCCTCTACCCCTTGTCCCTGTTTCTCCCCCAGCCAAGGCTCCCACCGCCGCTGTGGGATTTTCCGTGAGAGAGGTATGGGAGAGGACTGATGCACCTTCCAGATCTATATCCTGCCAGACGTCTCTGGCTCAGCGTCCCCCACCGGCTGCCTGCCACCTTCCAGCGAGCTCTGAGGCTGATGCCCCACCCCCCTTCATGTCCCACCACCCTCCCCAGCTGGCCGTTGCCTGGTGACCCAAAGGGAACTGCGATGACGCTTTCTTTTTTCTTTTTTTAAAATTTTATTATTATTATACTTTAAGTTTTAGGGTACATGTGCACAACGTACAGGTTTGTTACATATGTATACGTGTGCCATGTTGTTGTGCTGCACCTATTAACTCGTCATTTAGAATTAGGTATATCTCCTAATGCTATCCTTCCCCCCTTCCCCCACCTCACAACAGTCCCCAGTGTGTGATGTTCCCCTTCCTGTGTCCATGTGTTCTCATTGTTCAATTTCCACCTTTGAGTGAGAACATGAGGTGTTTGGTTTTTTTGTCCTTGCGATAGTTTGCTGAGAATGATGGTTTCCAGTTTCATCCATGTCCCTACAAAGGACATTAACTCATCATTTTTTATGGCTGCATAGTATTCCATGGTGTGGAATCCTCCAGTGAAGACTTCCACCAGATGCCCCGGGTTGGCCGGATGGGATGAGACTGGACCATCCCGGACCATGCTGTTCTTGGGGGTATGTTGACATACAGGGTGGACTGGCAGCCCCAGCATTGTAAAGGGTGTCCAGGTATGGAAATGTCACATAGGATATCCTCTGTCCCGTCAGCCTGCCTTCAGCTTCCTCAGGCATGAAGACAACTTCCCATCAGAACCTCTTTTCTTTCCTTTCTCCACCATGCACATGAGATGCATGAGAGGGAGAAACAGCTCAATAGATACTGCTGACCTTCATTTGTGGAATCTTCAGTCATCTACACACAGACAGGTGAATAGACAGGTACCCAAATCAAACACCATTTAAGCGTTCTCATGGTGGGATTGGTCTCTCTCTCTTTCTCACACACACACACAATTTCCACATCTAGTTCACAAACCACACTAATTTAACCTTTTCACAGTATGCAGTCTGAGTAAAACCCACCCCACCCTCCACCCGGCTGTTGACAAAACTCCTTCTCTACAATTTATAAAAAAGATCATCTGGGCCGGGCACAGTGGCTCACGCCTGTCATTCCAGCACTTTGGGAGGCCAAGGTGGGTTGATCACTTGAGGCCAGGAATTGAAGACCAGGCTGGCCAACATAGTGAAACCCCATCTGTATGAAAAATATAACAATTACCAGTTCTGGTGGCATAGGCTTTTAATCACAACTATTCAGGAGACTGAGGCAGGCGAGTTGCTTGAATTAGGGAGGCCAAGGTTGCAGTGAGCTGAGATCATGCCATGGCAATTATTGAGACAGAGCGATACTCTGTCTCAATAATAATTATAATATTATTATAAGATTAGTTTTGCGTGGTAATACCTGCCTGTAGTCGCAGCTACTCGGGAGGCTGAGATAAGGAGAAGAACACTTGAGGCCCCACAGGTCGAGGCTTCAGTCAGCTGTATCCTGGGCAGTCACCAGTGAAGGAGATATGCCCCTCCCCGTTTTCTTTTCTTTTGTTTTTCTTCTCTTTTCTTCTCTATTCTCCTCCCTCCCTCCCTCCCTCCCTTTCTTTCTTTCTTTCTTTCTTTCTTTCTTTCTTTCTTTCTTTCTTTCTTTCTTTCTTTCTTTCTTTCTTCCTTCCTTCCTTCCTTCCTTTCCTGCCTGACTGCCTTCCAGCCTTTCTTCTTTCCTCCCTTCCTCCCTTCCTTCTTTCCTCCTGCCTCAGCCTCCCAAAGTGCTGGGATTACTGGCGTAAGGCACCATGCCTGCTTGTCCTAAAGAGACACCCTTTGAAAGTAAGACACAGACAGCGCCTTCCAGTGATCTGATTGATTGATTGACAGATTTAGAGGCAGCATCTCACTCTGTCACCCTGGCAGTGGTGCCATCATAACTCACTCACTGCAGTGTGGACGCTCCTGGACTCAAGCGATCCTTCCACCTCAGCCTCCAGAGTAGAGTACCTGGGACCACAGGCATGCACCACTGTGCCCAGATAATTTTTATTTATTTATTTATTTTTTTCCCGAGACAGAGTTTCTCTCTGGTTGCCCAGACTGGAGTGCAATGGCGTGATCTTGGCCCACCACAACCTCTGCCTCCTGGGTTCAAGCGATTCCCCTGCGTCAGCCACCCCTGCAGCTGGGACTGCAGGCATGTGCCACCACGTCTGGCTGATTTGGTATTTTTAGTGCAGACGGGGCTTCTCCATGTTGATCAGGCTGATCTTGAACTCCTGACCTCAGGTGATCCGCCTTCCCCGGCCTCCCGAAGTGCTGGGATGGCAGGCATGAGCCACCGAGCCTGGCCTTCATTTTTCAATGTTTTTCCACAGATAGGGTCTCATCACTTTGTTGCAACCCTTCTGACCCAGTGCCTCAAAGTGCTGGCGTGACAGGCGTGAGCCACTGCGCCTGGACTACGGGGAATGATTCACGACCACGACCACTGTACTGATTCTTTCTTTCTTTTTTCTTTCTTTCTTTCTTTCTTTCTCTCTTTCTTTCTTTCTTTCTTTCTTTCTTTCTTTCTCTCTTTCTTTCTTTCTTTCTTTCTTTCTTTCTTTCTTTCTTTCTTTCATTGATGATTTTTTTATTATTGATTGATTGATTGATTGATTTTGAGATGGAGTCTTACTCTGGGCGAGGTGAGGCGAGGCGAGGTTCAATGCTTTGGAAGCCGCAGCACCGTCTTCTGAAGCCCTATTCAAATGCACAAAGCCCTATTCCCTTCCTGGACTTGGAGCTGATGCCTTCCATTGCCTTGGGTTTCTCTCCATTCAGAAGCTTTTACGGGCACAACCCCACCCAGAGACTGGCTACGGCTGAGGATTACGGTATGTGGTGGGGCTGGAAACTCTTTCCCCCGTTGTTGCAAGCTCAGCCAAGATATCCCCCGACCCCCATCGCTTGCTCACCCTTTGAGATCCCCTCCTTCCACCACCTTGGAGACTGACCTCTTACTTTAATTTCTTTCTTTCTTCCTTTCCTGCGTTTGAGGAGTGTGTGCAGGAATGAGGGTGTGAAGGGGGAGGGGGCATGGGGTGGGGACAGAGGGGAACGTCCTAAGGGTCGATTTAGTGTCATGCCTCTTTCACCGCCACCACCGAAGATGAAAGCAACAATCAGTTAAATACCGCGTGTTCTCATCCATAAGTGGGAACTTATAGATGAGAGTTCTGCGTGGGCAGAACGAGGGACACGAGAGACGCGGGAGCCTACTTGAGGGAGAAGGGGTGGAAGGAGAGACAGCTTCAGGAGAAACCAAAACAAAACGAAACATGAAAACTGTCGAGTACTGCGCTCAGTGTCTGGGTGATGAAATCATCTGCACACTGAACCTCCCATCAGAAGTTTACCTATGTAACAATCTTGCACATGTATGTTTGAACAAGAAATGAAAGTTAGAGGAGAAAGAGAGAGAGAGGGAGAGAAGGAAGGAGAGAGAGAGAGAAGTGAAACGAAACACCACATCCTTGACCTGAGTCAGGGGGTTTCCTGCCTTTTGGGGGAACATTCAGCAATAATGTAGTATTTGGGCCTGTTCTTTTTTCTTCATTTCTTTTTTTTGGACTGAGTCTCTCTCGCTCTGTCACACAGGCTGCGGTGCAGTGGCACTCTCTTGGCTCACTGAAACCTCTGCTTTCCGGCTTCCAGTGATTCTTCTTCGGTAGCTGGGATTACAGACACGCACCATGACAGACGGCTTATTTTTCTATTTTTAGTGGAGATGGGTTTTCTCCATGTTGGCCGCGTTGGTATTGAACTCCTGACCTGAAGTGGTTTGCCCTCCTGGGCCTCCCAAAGTGCTGGGACGACAGGCCTGAGTCACAGGGATTTCAGCCTTTAAAAGCGCCGGCCCTGCCAACTTTCGCTTCGGCCCTTACACTCAGAATGACGTATCCTCTCTGCCATAGGTTGACTCTTTGAGTCCCCTATGCCATCGCACTCCAGCCTGGGCAGCAAGAGCGAAACTCCGTCCCCCCACCTTCCCGTGCAAAAAATAAATAAATAAATAAGTAAATAAATAAATAAATAAAATATCTACACATGACCTATAAGTGCGTGTTCCCACGAGTGATTTCTAATTAATGGCACTGTACACTGAAAGCAGTGGCTCACGTCTGTCATCCCAGCACTTTGGGAGGCCGAGGTGGGTGGGTCATGAGGTCAGGAGTTCAACACCAGCCTAGCCAACATGGTGAAACCCGGTCTCTACTGAAAATACGAAACTGAGTCGGGCGCGCTGGGGCAGGCACCTGTAATCCCAGCTACTCGGGAGGTTGAGGCAGGAGAATCACTTGAACCTGGCAGGCGGAGGTTGCAGTGACCCGGGATGGTGCCACTGCACTACAGCCTGGACGACAGAGTGAGATTCAGTCTCTAAATAAATACATAGAAAGAAAGAAAAGAAAAGAAAGAAAAGAAAAGAGAAGAGAAGAAAAGAAAAAAAGAAAAGAAAAGAAAACCAGAAAAGAAAGAGAAAATGAAAGAAAAGGCAGTATATCGCTATTCGGCTAGGACCTTCTCTCTTTCTGTGTTTCTCTCTGTCTCTCTCTGTCTGTCTTTGTCTTTCTCTATCTGTCTCTTTCTCTGTCTGTCTCTTTCTTTCTCTCTATCTCTGTCTCACTCTCTCTGCCTGTCTCACTGTGTCTGTCTTCTGTCTAACTCTCTTTCTCTGGCTGTCTATCTCTCTCTGTCTCCCTCCCTGTCTGTTTCTCTCTCTCTCTGTCTTTCTCTTTCTGTCTGTTTCTCTGTCTCAGTCTGTCTCTGTTTCTCTCTGTCTCTCTCTGTCTGTCTCTGTTTTTCTCTGTCTGTCTCTCTCTTTCTTTTTCTGAGTCTCTCTGTCTGTCTCTCTCACTGTCTCTCTCTGTGCCTATCTTTTCTTACTGTCTTTCTCTACCCGTCTGTCTCTCTCTCTGTCTGTCCCTCTTCCTCCCTTTCTGTCTCTCTCCCTCTCTCTCTCACTCTCTGCCTGGCTGTCTCTCTTTCTTTCTGTTTCTGTCTCTCTGTCTCATCTCTGTCAGTCTCTCTTTCTGTCTGTCTCTGTCTGTCTCACTCTGCCTGTCTCTCTCACTGTGTCTGTCTTCTGTCTTGCTCTCTTTCTCTGCCTGTCTGTCTCTCTCTCTGCCTGCGTTTCTGTTCTCTCTCGCTCTGTCTCTCTTTCTGTCTGCTTCTCTCTGTCTGTCTCTGTCTGTCTCTTTCTCTGTCTGTCTGTCTCTCTCTTTTTTTTTTCACATGGAGTCTCACTGTGTTGCCAAGGCTAGAGTGCAGTGGCACCATCTCGGCTCACTGCAAACTCCACCACCCAGGTTCACACCATTCTCCTGCCTCCCGAGTAACTGGGACTATAGGCGCCCGCCACCAAGCCCGACTAATTTTTTGTATTTTTAGTAAAGACGGGATTTCACCGAGTTAGCCAGTATGGTCTCGATCTCCTGACCTCGTGATCCACCCGCCTCAGCCTCCCAAAGTGCTGGGATGACAAGAATGAGCCACTGCGCCCGGCCTGTCTATCTCTTTCTTTCTTTCCTCTCTCTCTCTGTGTGCCTATATTCTGTCTTACTCTCTTCTCTGCCTGTCGGTCTCTCTCTCTCTGTCTGTCTCTCTCCCTCCCTGTCTGTTTCTCTCTCTTTGTCTCTCTCACTCTCGCTCTCTCTGTCTCTCTCTCTTGCTGTTTCTCTCTGTCCGTCTCTGTCTGTGTCTTTCTCTGTCTGTCTCTCTCTTTCTTTCTCTCTGTCTCTGTCTCTCTCTCCCTCTGCCTGTCTCTCTCACTGTGTCTCTCTTCTGTCTTACTCTCTTTCTCTGCCTGCCTGTCTCACTCTCCCCCTCTCTTTCTGTTTCTCTCTCTATATCTCTCACTCTCTCCATCTCTCTGTGTCTGTTTCTCTCTGTCTCTGTCTTTCTCTGTCTGTCTCTGTCTCTCTCCCTCCCTGTCTGTCTGTTTCTGTCTCTTTCTCTATCTCTGTCTCTCTCTTTCTGTTTCTCTCTGTCCATCTCTGTCTTTCTCTGTCTGTCTCTTTCTCTGTCTGTCTCTCTCTTTCTCTCTGTCTCTTTCTCTCTCTCTCTGCCTGTCTCTCTCACTGTGTCTATCTTCTATCTTACTCTCTTTCTCTGTCTGTCTGTCTGTCTGTCTCTCCCTCCCTTTCTCTTTCTCTCTGTCTCTCTCTTTCTGTTTCTCTCTGTCTGTCTGTTTCTCTCTTTCTCTGTCTCTTTCTCTGTTTCCTCTCTGTCTGTCTCTGTCTGTGTGTCTGTCTCCCTCTCTGTCTCTCTCCCTCCCTGTCTGTCTGTTTCTCTCTGTCTCTGTCTCTGTCTCTCTCTCTTTCTGTCTGTTTCTCTCTGTCTCTCTCTGTCCATCTCTGTCTTTCTATGTCTGTCTCTTTCTCTGTCAGTCTGTCAGATCCCCCATGACGGAGATGGCCCTGCCCCTTCCACGAAAGTCAGAAGGGCCTGCTTAGAGAGGCCGAGAGGAATCCAGACAGACAGGGCTTGCTACGCTTCACCACTCGGTGTATGATTTTGGGAAGTCGAGGCCGGGTCCCCACTTGGATGGAAGGGGCATTTTCAGACTTTTCTCTCTGTCACGTGTGGCGCCCCTACTTCTCGTATTTCCCTGATAAGCTCCTTGACTCAAAAATACATGGTTAAGTCCGGGTGTGGTGGCTCACGTCTATCATCCCAGAACTTCCAGAGGCCGAGGCAGGGGATCACGTGAGGTTGGGAGTTCGAGACCAGCCCTGCCACCATGGTAAAACCCCGTCTCTACCAGAAATACTAAACTGAGTCGGTCACGGTGGGGTATGCACCTGTAATGCCAGCTACTCGGGAGGCTGAGGTGGGAGAATCACTTGAACCTGGGAGGCGGAGACTGCAGTGAGCCGAGATCGCGCCACTGCACTGCAGCCCGGGCTGTAGAGTGAGTAGGACTCTGTCTCTAAACAAATAAATAAATAAATAAATGAATAAATGCATTCTTTCCATGCTGACTGACACTTGCAGGCATCGGTTGTCTTCGTGCATCATCTAGCGGCCACTGTTATTGAAAGTCTAGGTGACATGGAGGGAGGTCTTGCTTACTTCACTGAGCCTGGATAACGGGTTTCTCTCTCTCCCTTCTGGAGGTCACTCCCTCTCTCCCTGGTTGACTAGGGAACCTCCGCCCTGGTGGGGGCCATATTTTTCTTTGATCAGAGCTTTAGTTTTCTTTGTGTGTTGGTTCTTTCATGCACATAGACTCTTCTACTTGAGTTTTAAGAGGGGTCACTTTAATTTTCAAGTCGCCCCCTGGCTCCCCCCACTACCCAGGTCCCTTTACCTGCATTTAGTGAGTCAGTTAGGCGGTTTCCCCCCAAAACCCCCACCCCCCGCCTCCCAACACCCTGCTTGGAAACCTTCAAGAGCCACCTTGGTGTGCCTCTGTCTTCTCTCCCCTTCCCCCACACCTTACCGGCGATCTCATTCTTGCCAGGCTGACATTTGCAATGGTGGGCATCAGGCCTCACTCAGTGGCCACCGTTTTTGAAGATGGGGGTGGCACGGTCCCACTTCCCTGGAGGCAGCTCGGGCCGATGGCATAGCCCTTGACCTGCGTGGGCAAGCGGGCGGGTCTGCTGTTGTGGGGTTTTTGCCCCACTTCCCTCCTCAGGCCTCCCTCCCTAGGAAAGCTTCACCCTGGCTGGGTCTCCATCACCTTTTATCATGATGTTTTAGTTTCTCCGCCCTCCAGCCAGTATAGTTACACAATGGGAATGGCGTCACAGCTCTAGTCTGGGCGTTCTTTGTATTTGCCCATAATAGAAACGTTTTCTGAAAACTAATACTTTGCTCACTTATGATTTCCTGGGACGGTGCCTTGGCCCGTGTTTGTTGTTTTGTTTTGTTCGCGTTTTTCCTTTTTTGTATGTATTTCTTTTCAGGTGAAGTAGAAATCCCCAGTTTTCAGGAAGACGTATCTTTTCCCCAAGACATGTTAGCTGCTGTTTTCTCCTGTTGTTAACTAGTGCTTTTGTGAATCTCTCAACGTGTAGTGAGAGCCGGTTGATGTTTACTTCAGAACATCTTATTTTCTTGAAATCCATAAGCCAATGCTGCTGCTGCTCTTGCTGCTGCTGCTGCTGCTCTTGTTGCTGTTGTTGTTGTTTTCAAAGCACACCCCGGCCACCCTTTACGGAATCAAGAGCGTTATAAAATATGTGTAATTATTTCCTGACCACGCCATTCCTCCTCCTCTCTCTGTCTCTCAGTCTCTCTTTCTCTGTCTCTCTCTCTCTGCCTGTCTAATTTTCTCTCTCTCTCTTTGACTGTCTCTCTCACTGTGTCTGTCTTCTGTCTTACTCCCTTTTTTTGCCTTTCTGTCTCTCTCTCTCTGCCTGTCTGTCTGTCTCTCTCTCTCCCTGTCTGTCTGTTTCTCTCTGTCCGTCTCTGTCTTTATGTCTGTCTCTCTCTTTCTTTCTCTCTGTCTCTCTGTCTCTGTGTGTCTCTCTCTCTATCTCTCTCACGATGTCTGTCTTCTTTCTTTCTTTCTCTGCCTGCCTCTCTCTCTCTTTCTCTCTCTCTGTCTCTCTCTGTCCATCTCATTTTCTCTGTCTGTCTCTTTGTCTGTCTGTCTGTATCTCTCTTTCTTTCTTTTTCTCCCTGTCTCTGTCTCTCTCTCTCTGTCTCTCTCACTGTGTCTGTCTTCTGTCTTATTCTCTTTCTCTGGCTGTCTGTCAGTGTCTCTCTCTCTCTCTCCCTATCTGTCTATCTCTCTCTCTCCCTGTCTGTCTGTTATTTCTCTCTCTTTGCCTGTCTGTCTCTCTGTCTCTGTCTCTCTGTCTCTCTCTCTCTGTGTCTGTCTTCTGTCTTACTGTCTTTCTCTTCCTGTCTGTCTCTCTCTCCTTGTCTGTTTCTCTCTGTCTCTGTCTCTGTCTGTCTCTCTCTCTGTTTCTGTCTCTCCCTCTGTCTGTCTCTTTCTCTCTCTGTTTCTTTCCCTCTGTCTGTCTCTCTCTTTCTCTCTCTGTCTCTCCAACTGTCTCTGTCTCTCTGTGTGTGTATGTCTGCTTTCTGTCTTACTCTCTTTCTCTGCCTGTCTGTCTGTCTCTCTCTCTCCCTGTCTGTCGGTTTTTTTCTCTCTCTTTGCCTGTCTGCCTCTCTGTCTCTGTCTCTCTGTCTCTCTCTCTCTGTGTCTGTCTTCTGTCTTACTGTCTTTCTCTTCCTGTCTGTCTCTCTCTCCTTGTCAGTTTCTCTCCATCTCTGTCTCTGTCTGTCTCTCTCTCTGTCTGTTTCTGTCTCTCCCACTGTCTGTCTCTTTCTCTCTCTGTCTCTTTCCCTCTCTGTCTCTTTCCCTCTGTCTGTCTGTCTCTTTCTTTCTCTCTGTCTCTCCAACTGTCTCTGTCTCTGTGTGTGTGTGTCTGCTTTCTGTCTTACTCTCTTTCTCTGCCTGTCTGTCTGCCTGTCAGTCTGTCTCTCTCTCTGTCTATCCCTCTGTCTTTCTGCCTCTGTCTCTTTTTCAGTTTCTCTCTGTCTCTTTCCATCTGTGTCTTTCTCTGTGTCTTTATCTCTCTGTCTCTCTGTGTCTTTCTCTCTTTGTGTATCTTTGTGTCTCTCTGTCTGTCTCTCTGTCTCTGACTCTGTGTGTCTCTCTCTCTCTTGCTCACTCACTCTCTGGCTCTCTCTGTCTCCCGCCATCTCTTTCTTGGAAAAATAAGTTCAAGTACATCTAATCTAATCCATTACCACAGCCTGAATTCTTAACTTTAGACATCCCAGATTTGATCTCCCTACAAAATGCTGTACAGAACTGGAGAGTTGATTTCTGGACTTGGATACCTCATAGATACTACATATTAATAAAGATCCAACCCTAAAATCTGGGGTTGCATCTAGCTCGACTGTCTCAAAAAATCATACCTCTGTTCACCTAGGATGCTGGGAGGGTTTTCTCAATGTGCATCTGTTCATGTCCTTCATGACCTATGACCAAGCCCTGTCCGTTCTGTCTGAAATATGTATCTGCAAACACTTCTCTCCATTTCCACAACTACCCATGGCCCATTTTGGAACCACTGGCTCTTTGAAAAAAAAATCCCTGAAGTGGCTTTGGCTTTTTGGCTAGGAGGTCTAAACCTGCTGAGAACTTTCCTGCCCAGGATTCTGTGTGAACAAAAGTGCTTCTGCTGGGAGCTGGGATCCTCGGTACCATGCTTGCTAGCACTGGATGAGTCTCTGGAAGGACGCATGGGACTCCACAAAGCTGACCTGTCCCACCGAGGTCAAATGGATACTTCTGCAATGGCCCGAGGCCTCCAACTTACATCACTGTCACCAACCGTTACCTTCAGCATCCTTGTGAGCCTGCCCAAGGCCCCGACTCCGGGGAGACTCTTGGGAGCCCGGCCTTCCTCGGCTAAAATCCAAAGGGATGGTGACTTCCACCCACAAGGTCCCCACTGAACTGCAAAGATGTGGAGTGTAGGTCAGAGAGGGGACCAGGAGGGGAGACGTCCTGACAGGCAATGAGTTCCATAGGCTCTGGCCACCCCACTCACGTCCCATTTACTGGGCACCCATGGGACACCACCGCTTTATCCCCTCCTCTGTCCACAGCCGCCCCAACCCCACCCCACAACCCAGGCACACGCACTGGAGGTTACAAAACCACACGGCCTGAATAGAGCCTGACGGAGTGAGAGCTCATTTCACGAAGTGGGGGGGGTGGGTTGGCGTGGGGTGGGGTGGGGGTTGGGGGTCTGTAGAGAGCCCGATTTTCCCTCATGGGTGGCTACAGGATACAAATGAATATCGCTTCTTGGGCAGAGGGGCTTCTTTAGGCCGTCACGTTTGCAGGACTGTCTCTCAAACCCTTCCTTGAGGCCACAAAATAGTTTCCACTCCACCCATCAATGTTTCCCCGGGTGCTGAATGTATCCTGTCAAGAGACTTGAGCCTGACACTTTAAGTTAAACAAATTTGTTGGCTTTCTGTGTTTGTTTGCTTCTGAGAGGGAGTCTTGCTCTGTCCCCCCATGGCTGGAGTACAGTGGCATGATCTCAGCTCACTGCAACCTCTGTCTCCTGGGTTAGAGTGATTCTCCTGCCTCAGCACCACCACACCTGGCTCATTTTTTTATTTTTAGTAGACACAGGATTTGACCCTGTTTCATTGGTTTTTACTGGAGATTCTAGATTTGAGTCACACCTCATTGTGTGCCATATAATGACTTCTTTTTTTTTTTTAAAGCACAATATATCTGCTTTATTTGAGTGGCTTTGTATATCGTTATAATTGTGTTATAGATGAAGAAAAGGTATTAAACATGGCGCTAATGATAGTAAAAGTGAAAAGAAAAGAAAGGCTATCTATTTTGTAGATAGAATAAAGTTGCTCAGTATTTAGAGTTACCTAAATACGCCAGCATTTAAACTCCTCCTACTAAAAGCATGCCAGTCTGAATAATCCTCCTTGAAACACAATTTTTGATATGGTTAATGTTGTTAAGTATGTGACTCCTGCAGAATAGCTGGACAGACAATACACATTTAAAAAACAACAGCACAAGGATCCAACAGACTTGGGAAAAAATCAAAAACAACACAAGCCTCATGAAGAACTGAGTTCTTAAAATATTACGGAGAACATGGCTATTGGAAGAGATGGCAATATTGGCAAGTTGATTGTTACATTGGTCAGCAATAGCTAGCACTATTTTTTTGGCAATCTTTCAGGCACTGCAACTACTACTGCAAAATGATATATAGTCCATTAAACAACATAATCACAAATCAAAAAATATTTTAGTAATATAATGCTTCAGATTTAGAAGCAAATCAAGTGTTAAAATTCAACTGCTATAATAACTAACCCCAAAGATAATCGTATCTGACAAAAAAGCTTCCGCAGAGTTACTACTTCAGAATTATACTTTCTCTTGATATTTATTTTATTTTATTTTATTTTTATTTTATTTTTTTCTTGATATGGCGTCTCACTCTGTCGCCCAGGCTGGAGTGCAATGGCATAATCTTGGCTCACTGCAACCTCCACTTCCCAGGTTTAAGTGATTATCCTTCCTCAGCCTCCTGAGTAGTTGGGACTACAGGCTCCTGACACCATGCCCAGCTAATTTTTATACTTTTAATATAGGTGGGGTTTCACCATATGGTCTCGATCTCTTGACGTTGTGATCTGCCCTCCTTGGCCTCCCAAAGTGCTGGGATGACAGGCATGAGCCACAATGCCTGGCAATTTCTTGATATTTAAACTTTTAAGTCAGTCCAGAGAAATACGATAAATGTCAACAGTAAGTATGGTGTTGAGGCAGAAGTAGGACCAAACATTTTCATATGTTATTCAGTTGATAACAATATGACCTGGGTAGTAATTTCCTATGTTTCTACTTATACACAAATACGAAAAAGTAAAACAGAGATACTGCTAAATAAAGGATACATTAAGTTCTTAATAGTAACTTAATAAACTGGAACATTGTCAAAAAGCACCTAGTGAACTTTTTCAGTGTTTTTTTCTATTATCCAATAAGTGAATTAGGCTATTCCTTTCCAATTTCCCAAGCACTTTTTGTCCCAATCACCATTTCTGTGTTCGAAGAAAAAGTAACAAATCAAGTAACAAAACTAAACAAGAAAAAATCAAAACACAACTACAGTATCTGCAAAAGTTTTGTAGAAGACTGAAACTGTTGAGTATAAACATCTCGTATTCTATTATCATTAGTTAACTGAAGAGTTTGTTAAAGACATACATTTCATAAAAAAAGTTAGTTTGAAGTTATTGACCAGTATGTACCATTCCTAAGTATTAGTAACCAAATTCATGACAATAAAGAGCTATCTAACAAGAAAAATTAGTGACTACCAGCACCATCAACAAGACTTTGTCTTTACAATTCATTACCACTTACCATGCGTTGTAATGTCTAGGATTGACTCTGATAGCATTTCAAAAACAAGCTAACGCTGTGTCCAATCCTTCAGCTAAGACAAACTCTCGCCCTAATAAAGTATAGGCATAAGCATAATTTGGATCCACTTGGATAGCTCTCTGGAAGAATTTAATTGCAATATCGTGTTCCCGTTGCAGACTGAAACAGTTCCCTGCAGCACACCAGGCCTCTGGAGAATTTTTATCCATGTCTGTTAAGTCTTTTGACAGAAATGAAAGAGCGACATTTTTTGAAGATGCCAAAGTGTTGTAGAGTAGATTTCCATGCCTTCGAATCTATAATTCTCAATCCTTCTAACCTCTGAGAATATTCTTTCAGCTTGCATGTACTCTGAAAGTTCAAAATAGGACCTTCCAATTTGGCACAGTACCCAACCAGTATTGTGGTGGTGAGAAGGTAGATGGCTCAAAATATTTATAGCTTCTTTGCAGTGGTATGAACATGAAGATAAATAACGTTTCCCCCTTTCATGAAGAAGGCTCATTAAGCCTTCTGCTGCTGCTTTTTGTAGATTAAAATCCTGAATCTGAGGTGTGATTGTGGATATTTCCTCTTCTGAATTGATGGAAGAGTCCAATTTTGTAATTTCCAGGTTTTCGTTTATATTAGATTGAGTTATTCCTCCTTTATTAGTTTTACTTTTTGTTTTTCTGTTTGGGATTTTAGGTAGAAACTTCATTTTTAATTTCTTCCTATTCTCCTTGGTTGTCGAACTGTCACTAGTAAAGAGTCATGAACTTCTTTGATGCAGTGCATTTGGGGGAGATGTCATAGTGGGGCTCATTACCTGAGGTGTTGTAGTTATTTATGGACCAGAACTTTCTGTTAGTGAAAGAATTGGAGTTACCTCTCGGCTATTTCCATTCTGCGAGAAGACAGACTTTGCTCCAGTTTGGCCAATTCTGGCAACAGACTTTTTTGAAGGGGCTCCGGCGGATGGCACATCAATTACAGAAGGTGTATTAGTGTAGTTTTGTAAATAAGATCCATCTCCAGGACTTGGGATTTCTAATGGCAAAATCCCAAAACTTGGGGTAAATGGACTAAGAGCTGCTG
This sequence comes from Pongo abelii, assembly GCF_028885655.2. Taxonomy (NCBI): domain Eukaryota; kingdom Metazoa; phylum Chordata; class Mammalia; order Primates; family Hominidae; genus Pongo; species Pongo abelii. Next base: position 7,576,852 of record NC_071999.2, read on the forward strand.
GTCCTGTTAATAAACTTCGACCAGTTTTTGGTTTATTTTGAACCTGTTTAGATAATATGGAATTTCCTGTTCCCAGTGGGATAGTTTCAGGTGAAATTACAGCTGAATCAATAAAAGACACTGGGGAATCTGTATTCAAGGAGTACTTTGAATTGGAAGATTCTAAATTGACTCTGTTTAATTCAGTTGTGTCCTGGGGTGTTTCCATAAGAATGGTCTCAGGCTGTCTGAGACATAAACTGTGATTAGGTACTTGTGTTGTGCAAGAGTTGGGCAGACAGTTGCTAAAGTTCTGTAAAGATGTGAATTTAAATGTTTGGTCAGGATCTCGCTTTTCACCTATTTCACGTAATGATTCAAAGGGATACCAGAGGAAAGGATTTAAACTAAGTCTCTGTTGGTAACATTCTTATCCTTTGGCAAGCTGATCTGTCTTGCAATATACACCTCCCAACAATGGAAGGGGAAAGCAAACTGAATCACCAAACTCAGTAACAATATCATCATGGCTTTTCTGCTTATTAAACATTCCACCAGATAAGATTTGTTCCCAGTCTGCAAGCTTACTGAGATCAACACAACATTTTGCAAGCAGGTATTTGCATTGCGGTGTAGGACAACTGTGTCTTTTCAAGAGTCTATATGCTTTATAGGCCTTTCCTGGGAGGTAAGAACAGGTCGCCATTAAAAACAAGGCTTCTTCTGAGTGTACTTCTGCATAAAGGCGTTCTGTGAGGAAAACCCCATCTCGGTAAGCATAGTGGTTTAGTGCTTGCCATGTAGCAGCCTGGAAGGGTTCCTGCAGCACTGTCATCCTCGAGGCAAAGGCCCAATTTCTGCAGTGCCTCAGGAAACCCCCACCCCACCCACCACCCTCCCCCCTGTAGCGGCTCCGGCCCGGCCAGCCTTGGCTCATTTAAATTCACCAGTTACCGGGGGATGGGGGTGGCCGAGCCAGAATGACTTCTTTATCCTGCCGACTCTGGAAAGCCCGGCCCCTTGTGATCCATTGCAAAGCGAAAGTCACCTCATGTTTGGGAAACAGATCCAATCCCAAGTTCAGTGGAGGGATGTGGCATGTAGGACGAAGGACTCTCTTCCTTCTGATTTGGTCTGCACAGCGGGGCCTAGGGCTGGAGTCCTCTCTGTGAGGACGGCTGACTCCCTCTACTTTGGGTTCCATTGGCCCCACCCTGGGACATGGGCCTTGGCAGATTCTGGCCCTTCCTGGCCTTTAAATTGCTGTCAGAAACCCCATCTCGTGTTCGGATGCCCCAAATAACTGTGGCTCACGCCTCTCTGGAAACAATGGAAATCTCTCCTCTACACATGGTCACCTAAAACCCCAGGAGCTCGGGACACACGTCTGCCATCCACCTCACTGCTTTCGGGAGAGAATGCTGAGAGTCTCTTGCCAACTCTCTCTTGACTTGAGTTCTTCACGGGTGTGAGGTTAAGACGTAGTGAGACCAGATGTATTAACCCAGGCCGGGTGCTGGTGGCTCACGCCTGTAACCCCAACACTTTGGGAGGCCGAGGCTGTAGGATCCCTTGAGGAATAGCCTAACCCTGGGGAGGTTGAGGCTGCAGTGTGTGAGCCATAATGGTGTAATTTGGATCCAGCAGTTTTCTAAACAGTCATTTTGTAGAATCTGCAAAGAGATATTTCTGAGCCCATTGAGGCCTACAGTGAAAAGGGAAATATTTTCAAATAAAAAGAAAACAGAAGCTTTCTGAGAAACTTCTTTTTGATGTGTGTATTCATCTCACAGTGTTGAAACTTTTTTTATTGAGCAGTTTGGAAACAGTCTTTTTGTAAAATCTGCAAAGGGATATTTCTTAGCCATTTGAGACCTAAGGTGAAAAAGAGATATCTTCACATAAAAACTAGACAGAAGCATTCTGAGAAAGTTCTTTCTGATGTGTGCATTCATCTCACAGAGTTGAACCTTTCTTTTGTTTGAGCAGTTTGGAAACAGTCTTTTTTTAAAATATGCAAATGGATATTTGTGAGCCCTTCACAGCCTACGATGAAACAGGAAATACCTTGACATGAAAACTAGACAGAATCTTTCTGAGAAAATGCTTTGCAATGTGTGCTTTCATCTCACAGAGTTGAACTTTTCTTTTGATTGAGCAGTTTCTAAGCAGTCTTTTTGTAGAATCCAGAAATGGATATTTGCAGTGCTTTTAGGCCTATGGTGAAAACGGAAATATTTTCACAAAAACACTAAAAAGCAGCTTTCTGAGAATCTTCTTTGTGATGCCTGGATTCATATCACAGAGCAGAACCTTTCTTTTGATTGAGCAGATTGGAAACAGTATTTTTGTACAATCTGCAAATGGATATTTCTGAGCCGTTTGATGCCTGTAGTGAAAAAGAATTATCTTCACATAAAAACTACACAGAATCATTCCGAGAAACTTCTTCCTGATGTGTGCATTCATCTCACAGAGTTGAACCTTTCTTTTCATGAAGCAGTTTGGAAACAGTCTTTTTGTAGTATCTGCAGAGGGATAATTGTGAATGCTTTAAGGACTATGGTGAAAAAGGAAATATCTTCACAAAAAAACTAGACAGAAGCATTCTGAGAAACTTCTTTTTTATGTGTGCATTCATCTCACACAGATGAATCTTTCTTTTCATTAAGCAGTATGGAAAGAGTCTTTTGGTTCAATCTGCAAAGGGATATTTCTGAGCAGTTTGAGGCCTATGGTGAAAAAGTAATATCTTCACATAAAAACTAGACAGAAGCATTCTGAGAAACTTCTTTTTTATGTGTGCATTCACCTCACAGGGTTGAAACTTTCATTTCATTGAGAAGTTCAGAAACACTCTTTTTGTAGAATCTGAAAGGGATATTTTTGAGTCCATTGAGGCCTGTGGTGAAATAGGAAATATCGTTACATAAAAACTAGACAGAAGCTTTCTGAGAAACTTCTTTGTGATGTGTGCTTTCATCTCACAGAGTTGAGCCTATCTTTTGATTTAGCAGATTGGAAACAGTCCTTTTGTTGTATCTGCAGAGGGATATTTGTGAACGGTTTGAGGCCTATGGTGAAAAAAGAAATACCTTCACATACAAAGTAGACAGAAGCATTCTGGGAAACTTCTCTGTGATGTGTGCATTCAACTCACAGAGGTGAACCTTTCTTTAGATTGAGCAGTTTGGAAACAGTTCTTTTTTAGAATCTGCAAAGGGATATTTCTGAGCCCATTGAGGCCTAGGATGAAAAAGAAATATCTTCACATAAAACTGGATAGATGCATTCTGAGAAACTTCTTTGTGATGTGTCCATTCATCTCACAGAGTTGAACCTTTCTTTGGATTGAGCAGTTTGGAAACAGTCTTTTTGAAGAATCTGCAAAAAATATTTGTGAGCTCTTTATGGCCTACGGTGAAATAGGAAATATCTTCACATAAAAACTAGACAGAAGCTTTCTGAGAAACTACTTTGTGATGCGTGCTTTCATCTCACAAAGTTGAACTTTCTTTTGAATGAGCAGTTTGGAAACACTTTTTGTAGAGTCTGTAAATGGATATTTGGAGCACTTTGAGACCCATGGTGAGAAAGGAAATATCTTCACATAAAAACCAGACAGGAGCATTCTGTGAAACTTCTTTGTGATGGGTGTATTCATCTCACAGAGTTGAACATTTCTTTGGATGCAGCAGTTTGGAAACAGTCTTTTTGTAGTATCTGCAGAGGGATATTCATGAGCAGTTTATGACCTATGGTTAAAAAGGTTATATCTTCACAAAAAAACCTCGACAGATGCGTTGTGAGAAACTTCTTTGAGTTGTATGCATTCAACTCACAGAGTTGAACCTTTCTTTGGATTAAGCAGTTTTCTAAACAGCCCTTTTGTAGAATCTGCAAAGGGATATTTCTGAGCCCATTGAGGCCTATGGTGAAAAACGATATATCTTCACATGAATGCTAAACAGAAGCTTTCTGAGAAACTTCTTTGTGATGGGTGCATTCATCTCACAGTGTTGAAACTTTCTTTTGATTAAGCAGTTTGGAAACAGTCTTTTTGTACAAGCTGCAAAGGGATATTTCTGAGCCTTTTGAGGCCTATGGTGAAAGAGAAATATCTTCACATAAAAACTAGACAGAAACATTCTGAGAAATTTCTTTGTGATGTGTGCATTCATCACACATATTTGAACCTCTCTTTTGATTGAGCAGTTTGGAAACAGTCTTTTTTTAGAATATGCAAAAGGATATTTTTGAGCCTTTACAGGCCTATGGTGAAATAGGGAAAATCTTCAAATAAAAACTGGACAGAAGCTTTCTGAGAAACTTATTTGTCATGTGTGCCTTCATCTCACAGAATTGAACTTTTCTTTTGATTGAGTAGGATGGAAACAGTCTTTTTATAGAATCTGCAAATGGATATTTGCAATGTTTTATGCCTATGGTGAACAGGAAATATTTTCACATAAAAACTAGACACGCATTCTGAGAAACTTCTTTGTGATGTGTGCATTCATGTCACAGGGTTGAAACTTTCTTTGGATTAAGCAGTTTGGAAAGAGTCCTTTTGTAGTATCTGCAAAGGGATATTTGTGAGCCCATTGAGGCCTATGGTGAAATAGGAAATGTCTTCACTTAAAAACTAGACAAAAGTTTCTGAAAATCTTCTTTGTACTGTGTGCTTTCATCTCAAAGAGTTGAACCTCTCTTTTGATTGAGCAGTTTGGAAACACTCTTTTTGTAGAATCTGCAAAGGGATATTTGGAGTGCTTTGAGGCCTATGGTGAAAAAGGAAATATCTGCACATAAAAACTAGACAGAAACTTCTGAGAAACTTCTTTGTGATGCGTGCTTTCATCTCAGATTTGGACCTTCCTTTTCATTGAGCAGTTTGGCAACAAGTCATTTTGTAGAATCTGCAAAGGGATATTTGTGAGCAGTTTGATGCCTATGGTGAGAAACTAAATACCTTCACATAATACCTGAACAGAAGTATTTTGAGAAAACTCTTTGTGATGCTTACATTCATGTCACTGAGTTGAAACATTCTGTTCATTGAGCAGTGTGGAAACATACTTTTTGTGCAATCTGCAAAGGAATATCTATGGTGAAAAAGTAATATCTTCACATAAAAACAAGAGAGAAGCATTCTGAGAAACTAATTTTTTATGTGTGCATTCATCTCACAGAATTGAACCTTTCCTTTGATGAAGCAGTTCGGAAAGAGTTTTTTGTAGAATCTGAGAAGAGATAGTTGCGATCCCTTTGAGGCCTAAGGTGAAATAGGAAATATCTTCACATAAAAACTAGACAGAAACTTTCTGAGAAACTTCTTTGTGACGTGGGCTTTCATCTCAAAGATTTGAAACTTTATTTTGATTGAGCAGTTTGGAAAGACTCTTTTTCTAGTATCTGCAGAGGGCTATTAATGAGCAGACTGAGGCCTATAGTGAAAAAGGAAATGGCTTCTCAAAAAAACTAGACAGAAGCATTATGAGAGACTTCTATGTAATGTGTGCATTGATCTCACCAAGTTAAATCTTTCTTTTGATTGATCTGTTTGGAAACACGCTTTTTTGTAGAATCTGCAAGGGTATACTTCTGAGCCCTTTGAGGCCTATTTTGAAATATGAAATATCTTCACATATAAACTAGACAGAAGGTTTCTAAGAAACTTCTTTGTGACGTGTGCTTTCACTTCACAGAGTAGAAACTTTCTTTTGATTGAGCAGATTGGAAACACTCTTTTTGTAGAATCTGCAAGTGGATATTTGGAGCGCTTTGAGGCTCATGGTGAAAAAGGAAATATCTTCACAAAAAACTAAACAGAAGTTTTCTGAGAAACTTCTTTGGGATGTGTGCATTCATCCCAAACATTTGAACACTTCTTTTGATTGCTACGGTGAAAAAGGAAACTTCTTCAGATAAAACTATACAAAAGCATTCTGAGAAACTTCTTTGTGATGTGTGCTTTCATCTCACAGAGTTTAACCTTTCTTTTCATTGTGCAGTTTGGAAACAGTCTTTTTGTAGAATCTGCAAAGGGATGTTTGTGAGCAGTTTGAGTCCTATGGTGAAAAAGGAAATACCTTCACATAAAAACCAGACAGAAGCTTTTGAGAAACTTCTTTGTGATGTTTGCATTCATCTCCCAGAGTTGAATCTTCCCTTTCATTGAGCTGTTTAGAAACAATCTTTTTGCACAATCTGTAAAGAGATATTTCTGAGTGGTTTGAGGCCTATGGTGAAAAAGAAATATCTTCACATAAAAATCAGACAGAAGCATTCCAGGAAACTTCTCTGTGATGTGTGCATTCATCCCACAGATTTGAAACTTTCATTTCATTCAGTAGTTTGGAAAGAATCTTTTCATAGAATCTGCAAAGGGATATTTCTGAGCCCTTTGAGACCTATAATGAAATAGGAAATATCTTCACATAAAAACTAGACAGAAGATTTTTGAGAAACTTCTTTGTGATGCTTGTGAACCTTCTTTTTGATTGAGCAGTTTGGAAACAGTCCTTTCATAGAATCTGCAAAGGGATATTTCTGAGCCCTTTGAGTCCTATAGTGAAATAGAAAATGTCTTCAAATAATAACTAGACAGAAGCATTCTGAGAAACTTCTTTGTGATGTGTGCTTTCATTTCACAGAGTTGAACGTTTCTTTTGATTAAGCAGTTTGGAAACACTCTTTTTGTAGAATCGGTAAATGGATATTTGGATTGCTTTGAGGCATAAGGTGAAAAAGGAAACATCTGTACCTAAAAACTGGACAGAAACGTTCTGAGAAACTTCTTTGTGATGCGTGCTTTCATCTCACAGATTTGAACATTTCTTTTCATTGAGCAGTTTGGGAACAAGTCATTGTATAGAATCTGCAAATGTATATTTGTGACCTGTTTGATGCCTATGCTGAAAAAGTAAATATTCACATAAAAACCAGACAGAAGCTTTTAGAGATAACTTTTTGTGATGTTTGCATTCATATCAAAGAGTTGAACCTTTCTGTTCATTGAAGAGTTTGGAAACATTCTTTTTGTGCAATCTGCAAAGGAATATTTCAGAGTGGTTTCAGGCCTGTGGTGAAAAAGAAATATCTTCACATAAAAACTAGCCAGAAGCATTCTGAGAAACTTCTTTTTCATCTGTGCATTCACCTCACAGAGTTGATCCTTTCTTTTCATTGAGCAGTTTGGAAACAGTCTTCTTGTAGTATCTGCAAATTCATATTTGTGATCCCCTTTAGGCCTATGGAGAAATAGGAAATATCTTCACATAAATACTAGACAGAATCTTTATGAGAAACTTGTTTGTGATGTGTGCTTTCATCCTACACAGCTGAACCTTTCTTTTCATTGATCACTTTGGAAACAGTCTTTTTGAAGAGTCTACAAATGGATATTTGGGGAGCTTTGAGGCCTAAGGTCAAAAAGGAAATATATTCACATAAAAACTAGACAGAAGCACTTTGAGAAACTTCTTTGTGGTGTGGGCTTTCATTTCAGAGAGCTGAATCTTTCTTTTGTTTGAGCAGGTTGGAAATAGTCTTTTTGTAAAATGTGCAAAGGGATATTTCTGAGCCATTTGAGGTCTATGGTGAAAACGAAATATCTGTACATAAAAAGTAGACAGAAGCATTCTGAAAAACTTCTTCGTGATGTGTCCATTCATGTCACAGAGTCGAACCTTTCTTTTGATTGAGCAGTTTGGAAACCGTCGTTTTGTAGAATCTGCAAAGAGATATTTGTGAGCTCTTTATGGCCTGTGATGAAATACGAAATATCTGCACATAAAAACTAGACAGAAGATTTCTGAGAAACTTCTTTGTGATGTGTGCTTTCTTCTCACAGTACTGAACCTTTCTTTTGATTGAGCAGTTTGGAAAGTCTTTTTGCAGAATCTGCTAATGGATATTTCGAGCTATTTGAGTCCCATGGTGAAAAAGGAAGAATCTTCACATAAAAACTAGACAGAAGATTTCTGAGAAACTTCTTTGTGATGTGTCAATTCATGTCATAGAATTCAACCTTTCTTTCAATTGAGCAATTTGGAAACAGTCTTTTGTAGAAGCTGCAAAAGGAAATTTCTTAGCCTTTTGTGGCTTATGGTGAAAAAGAAATATCTTCACATAAAAACTAGACAGAAGCTTTCTGAGAAACTTCTTTGTGATGTGCCCATTCATCTCACAGAGTTAAACTTTTCTTTTGATTTAGCAGTTTGGAACATGTATTTTCTTAGAATCTGCAAATGGATATTTGTGAGCCCCTTATGGCCTATGTTGAAATATGAAATATCTTCACATAAAAACTAGATAGAAGCTTTCTGAGAAACTTCTTTGTGATGTGCACTTTCCTCTCACAGAGTTGAACCTTTCTTTTTATGGGGTGGTTTGGAAACAGTCTTTTTGTAGAATCTGCAAATGGATATTTGGAGCGTTTTGAGGCCTATAGTGGAAAAGGAAATATCTTCACATAAAAACTAGACAGTAGCTTTTTGAGAAAACTATTTGTGACATTTCCATTCATCTCTAATAGTTGACCATTTCTTTTCATTGAGCAGTTTGGAAACAGTCTTTTTGTACAAACTGCAAAGGGATATTTTAGAGTGGTTTGAGGCAAATGGTGAAAAATAAATATCTTCACATGAAAACTAGACAGAAGCATTTTGAGAAACTTCTTTGTGATGTGTGCATTCATCTCACAAATTTGAACGTTTCTTTTGATTTAGCAATTTGGAGAAAGTCTCTTGGAAGTATAAGCGGAGTTATATTTGTGAGCAGTTTAAGGCCTATTGTGCAAAAGGAAATACCTTCATATAAAAAGTAGACAGAAGCTTTCTGAGAAACTTCTTTGTGATGTGTGCTTTCGTCTCACAAAGTTGCACCTAACTTTTGATTGAGCAGTTTGGAAACATTCTTTTTGTAGGATCTGCAAATGGATATTTGGAGCAATTTGAGTCCTACGGTGAAAAAGGAAATATGTTCACATAAAAACTAGACAGAAGAATTCTGAGAAACTTCTTTGTGATGAGTCCATTCATCTCACAGAGTTGAAACTTTCTTTGATGGACCAGTTTGGAAATAGTCTTTTTGTAGTATCTGCAGAGGGATATTTTTGAGCGGTTTAAAGACTATGGTGAAAAAGGAAATATCTTCTAATAATAACTAGACAGAAGTATTCTGAGAAACTTCTTTGTGATGTGTGTGTTCATCTCACAGAGTTGAACCTTTCTTTTGATTGAGCACTTTGGAAACAGTCTTTTTGTAGAACCTTCAAAGGAATATTTGTGAGCCCTTTATGGCCTCAGGTGAAATGGAAATATCTTCACATACAAACTAGAAAAAAGCTGAGTAACTTCTTTGTCATGTGTGCTTTCATCTCAGAGAGTTAAAAATTTGTTTTGATTGATCAGTTTGGAAACAGTCTTTTTGTAGAATCTGCAAATGGATATTTGGATCACTTTGAGGCCTATGTTGAGAAAGGAAATATCTTCACATAAAAACAAGACAGAAGATTTCTGAGAAACTTCTTTGTTATATGTGCATTCATCTCACAGGATTGAACCTTTCTTTTGATTGAGCAGTTTGGAAACAGTCTTTTTGTAGAATCTACAAAGGGATATTTCTGAACGGTTTTATGCCTATGGTGAAAAAGAAATATCTTCACATAAAAACTGGACAGAAGCATTATGAGAAATTAATTTATTATTTGTGCATTCGTCTCACAGAGTTGAAACTTTCGTTTCATGGAGCAGTTCGAAAAGTGTCTTTTTGTAGAGTCTGCAAAGGGATATTTGTGAGCCCTTTGAGGCTTATATTGAAATAGAAAATATCTTCACAAAACAAGTAGACAGAAGCATTATGGGAAACTTCTTTGTGATGTGTGCTTTCATCTCTCAGATTTGAATCTTTCTTTTCATTGAACAGTGTGGAAACTCTCTTTTTGTAGATTCTGCAAAAGGATATTTGGAGGGCTTTGAGGCCTACAGTGAAAAAGGAAATATTTACACTTAAAAACTAAACAGAAGCTTTCTGAAAAACTTCTTTGTGATGTGCATATTCATGTCACAGAATTGAACCTTTCTTTTCATTGAGCAGTTTGGAAACCATCTTTTCATACAATCTGCAAAGGGATATTTCTGAGTGGTTTGAGGTCTATGGTGAAAAAGAAATATCTTAGCATAAAAACTACACAGAGGCATTCTGAGAAACTTCTTTTTCATGTGTGCATTCATCTCCCAGAGTTGAACATTTCTTTTCATTGAGAAGTTCAGAAACAGTCTTTCTGTAGAATCTGCGAAAGGATATATGTGAGTCCATTGAGGACCATGGTGAAATAGGAAATATCTTCACAGAAAAACTAGACAGAAGCATTCTGAGAAACTTCTTTGTGATATTTGCATTCATCTCACAGAGTTGAAACTTTCTTTTGATTGATCCGTTTGGAAACAGTCTTTGTGAAGAATCTGCAAATGGATATTTGGAGCACTTTGTGGCTTGTGGTGAAAAACTAAATATCTTCACATAAAATCTAGTGAGAAGCTTTCTGAAGAACGTCTTTGTGATGTGTGCTTTTATCCCACAGAGTTGAACTTTCTTTTCATTGAGCAGTTTGGAAGCAGTCTTTTTGTATTATATGCAGAGTGATATTTGGGTGCGGTTTAAGGCCTATGGTGAAAAAGTAAATATATTCACATAAAAACTAGACAGAAGCATTCTGAGAAAGTTCTTTGTGATGTGTACATTCATCACACAGAGTTGAAAATTTCTTTTGATTGAGAAGTTTGGAAACAGTCTTTATGTCCAATCTGCAAAGGGATATTTCTTAGACGTTTGAGGCCTATGGTGAAACAGAAATATCTTCACATAAAAACTAGACAGAAGCTTTCTGAGAAACTTCTTTGTTATGCATCCATTAATCTCATACAGTTGAAATTTTCTTTTGATGGAGCAGTTTGGAAAGAGTCTTTTTGTAGATTCTGTAAAGGGATATTTTTTATCCCTTTATGGCCTAAGGTGAAATAGGAAATATCTTCAAATGAAAACTGTTTCTGTTTTCTCAGAAAACAGAAGCTTTCTGAGAAATTTATTTGTGATGTGTGCATTCATCACACAGAGCTGAATGTTTCTTTTGATTGAGCAGTTTGTAAACAGTCTTTTTAAAGATTCTGCCAAAGGATATTTGTGAGCCGTTTCAGGCTTATGGTGAAAATGGAAATATCCACTAATAAAATCTGGACAGAATCTTTCTGTGACACTTCTTTGTGATAAGCGCATTCATCTCACAGAGTTGAACCATTATTTTCATTGAGCAGTTTGGAAACAGTCTTTTTGTAGAATCTCCAAAGGGATATTTTAAGTGATTTATGGCTTAAAGTGAAAAAGGGAATATCAACAAATAAAATCTAGACAGAAGCTTACTGAGACACTTTTTTGTGATGTGAGCATTCATCTCACAGGGATGAAACTTTCTTTTGATTGAGGAGTTTGTAAATTGTTTTTCTGTAGAATCTGCAAAGGGATATTTTTAAGCAGTTTATGGCTTATGGTGAAAAAGGAAATATCCACAATTAAAATCTAGACAGAAGATTTCTGAGACACTTTTTTTATGTGAGCATTCATATCACAGTGTTGAAACTTTCTTTTGATTGAGCAGTTTGTAAAGTGTCTTTTTGGAAAATCTGCAAAGGGATATTTGTGAGCAGTTTGAGGCCTAAGGTGAGAAAGTAAATATATTCAGGTAAAAACTTGACAGAATCTTTCTGAGAAACTTCTTTGTGATGTCAGCATGCATCTCACAGTTTGGAACTGATCTTTTGATTGAGCAGTTAGGCAACAGTCTTTTTGTAAAATCTGCAAAGGGACATTTGTGAAAGCTTTGAGGCTAATGGTGAAAAAGGAAATACATTCACATAAAAACAAGACAGATGCTTTCTGAGAAACATCTATTTGATGAGTGCATTCATCTCAAGAGTTGAACCTTTCTTTTAATTGAGCTGTTTGGAAAGAGTCTTTTGTAGATCTATAAATGGATATTTGTGAGCGGTTTGAGCCCTATGGTGAGAAGGGAAATGTCTACAAATACATACTAGAAAGAATCTTCCTGAGAAACTTCTTTGTGATGTCTGCATTCATCTCATGGAGTTGAACCTTTCTTTTGATTAAGCAGTTTGGAAACAGTCTTTTTGTAGAATCTTCAAAATGATATTTGTGAACGATTTGAGGCTTATGTTGAAAAAGGAAATATCTTCACATAAAAAATAGACAGCAACTTTCTGAGAAGCTTTTTTGTGATGTGTGCATTCATCTCACAGATTTCAACATTGCTGTTGATTGAGCAGTTTGGAAACGGTCTTTTTGTAGATTCTGCAAAGGGATATTTGTGAGCAGTTTGAGGCTTATGGTGAAAATGAAATATCTACAAATAAAATCTACACAGAAACTTTCTGAGAAACTTCTTTGTCATGTGTGCATTCATTTCACAGAATTGAACTTTTCTTTTGATTGAGCAGTTTGGAAACCATCTTTTTGGAGCAACTCCAAAGGGATATTTGTGAGTGTCTTAAGGCATATGGTGAGAAAGTAAATATATTCACATAAAAACTAGACAGAATATTTCTGAGAAACTTATTTGTGATGTGTGCCTTCATGTCACAGAGTCGAACCATTCTCTTGATTGAGCAGTTTGGAAACAGTCTTTTTGTAGAATCTGCAAAGGGATATTTGTGAGTGATAGGAGGCCTATGGTGACAAAGGAAATATCTTCACATAAAAACCAGACAGAAGATTTCTGAGAAACCTCTTTGTGACGTGTGCATTCATCTCTCAGAGTTGAACCTTTCTTTTCATTGAGCAGTTTGTAAACACACTTTTTGTAGAATCTGAAAACTGATATTTCTGAAGGCTTTGAAGCTTATGGTGAAAAAGGAAATATCAGCCCATAACAACTAGACAGAAGCTTTATGAGAAACTTCTTTGTGATGTGTGCATTTACCTCACAGATATGAACCTGCCTTTTGATTGAGAAGTTTGGAAACCGTCTTCTTGTAGAATCTGCAAAAAGACATTTGAGAGAGCTTTGAGGTCTATGGTGAAAAAGGAAATATTTTCACATAAAAACTAGATAGAAGCTTTCTGAGAAACTTTTTTGTGATGTGTGCATTTGTCTCACAGAGTTGAACCTTTCTTTTGATTGAGAAGTTTTGAATCAATCTTGTTGTAGGATCTGCAAAGGGATATTTGCGATCCATTTTTGGCCTACAGTGAAAAAGGAAATGTCTTCACATAAAAACTAGACAAAACTATTCTAAGAAACTTCTTTGTAATGTGTGCATTTATCTCACAGAGTGGAACTTTTCTTCTGATTGAGCAGTTTGGAAGCAGGCTTTTTGAATAATCTGCAGAGGTATATATGTAGGAGGTTTGACATCTATGGTGAAAAATGAAATGTCTTCACATAAAAGCTAGACAGAATTTTTCTGAGAAACTTCTTTGTGATGTGTGCATTCATCACACAGAGTTGAAACTTTCTTTTGATTGAGCAGTTTGTAAACAGTCTTTTTGTAGATTCTGCCAAAGGATTTTTGTGAGCCCTTTCAGGCTTATTGTGAAAAAGGAAATATCCACTAATAAAATCTGGACAGAATCTTTCTGTGAAACTTCTTTGTGATGGGTGCATTCATCTCATGGGTTTGAACCTTTCTTTTGATTGAGCATTTTGGAAACAGTCTTTTGGTAGAATCTGCAAAGTGATATTTCTGGGCACTTTGAGGCATATGGTGAGAAAGGAAATATATTCACATGAAAACTAAACAGAATCTTTCTGAGAAACTTCTTTGGTGTGTATGCATTCATCTCACGGATTTGAAGCTTCCTTTGATTCAGAATTTTAGGAGCAGTTTTTTTATAGAATCTGCATAGGGATAATTGTGAAAATGTTGGGGCATATGGTGAAAAAGGTAATTTATTCACAAAAAAAAACTATGGAGAAGCACTCTGAGAAACTTCTTTGTGATGTGTGCATTCATCTCACAGAGTTGAACCTGTCTTTTGATTGAGCTGTTTGGAAACGTCTCTTTGGAGAATCTACAAAAATATATTTGTGAGCAGTTTGAGGCCTAAGGTGAAAAAGGAAATATCCACAAATAAAAGCTAGAAAGAAGCTTTCTGTGAAACTTCTTTATGCTGTGTGCATTCATCTCACAGAGTTGAAACGCTCTTTTGATTGAGTAGTTTGGGAGGTTTTTGTATAATCTGCAAAGTGGTATTTGTGAACAATTTGAGGTTTATGGTGAAAAAAGAAACATCCTCACAAAAAAACTAGACAGAAATTTTCTGAGAAACTTCTTTGTGATGTGTGCATTCATCTCACAGAGTTGAAGCTTCCTTTTGATTGATCCATTTGGAAGCATTCTTTTTGTAGAATCTGCATAGTGATATTTGTGAACCCTTTGAGGCCCATGGTGAAAAAGGAAATATCTTCATACAAAAACTAGACAGAAGCATTCTGAGAAACTTCGTCATGTTTTGTGCTTTCATCTCACCGAGTTGAACCTTTCTTTTCATTGAGCAGTTTGAAAACAGTCTTTATGTAGAATCCGCATAGGGACATTTGTGAGTGATTTGAGGCCTATGGTGAAAAAGGAAATATCTTCACATAAAAACTAGACAGAAGCATTCCGAGAAACTTCTTTGGGATGTGTGCATTCAGCTCACAGTGTTGAACCCCTCTTTAGATTGAGCAGGTTGGAAACAGTGTTTCTATAGAATCTGCAAAGGGATATCTCTGAGCCCTTTGAGGCCTATGGTGAAAAAGGAAATAGTCACAAATAATATCTAGACAGAAGCTCTCTGAGAAACTTCTTTGTGATGTGTGCATTCATCTCACAGAGTTGAATCTTCCTTTTGATTGAGTAGTTTGGAAACAGTCTTTTTGTAGAATCTGCATAGGGATATTTGTGAGCCCATTGAGGCCTTTGTTGAAAAAGGAATTATCTTCACATGAAAACTAGACAGAAGCTTTTTGAGAAACTTCTTTGTGATGTGTGTGTTCATCTCACAGAGTTGAAACACTCTTTTGATTGAGTAGTTTGGAAACAGTCTTTTTTAGAAACTGCAAGGAATAATTGTGAGCAATTTGAAACCTATGGTGAAAAAGGAGTTATCTACAAATAAAATCTAAACAGAAGCTTTCTGAGAAACTTCTTTGTGATGTGTGCATTCATCTCACATAGTTGACCTTTTGTTTTGATTGAGAAGTTTTTAAATAGTCTTTTTGTACAATCTGCAAAGAGATATCTGTGAATGCTTTCAGGCTTATGGTGGAAAAGGAAATATCTTCACCTAAACCTATAAAAAAGCTTTCTGAGAAACTTCTTTAGGATGTGTGCATTCATCTCACAGAGTTGAACATTTGTTTTGATTCACCAGTTCAAAAACAGTATTTTTGTAGAATCTGTAAGGAGACATTTTTGAGCTCTTTGAGGCCTATAGTGTAAAAGGAAATATCTTTACATAAAAACTATACAGAAGTTTTCAAAGAAACTTCTCTGAGATGTTTGCATTCATCTCACAGAGTTAAACCTTTGTTTTGATTGAGCAGTCTGGGAAGAGTCTTTTTGTATAATCTGTAAAGGGATATTTGAAGGCGTTTTGAGGCATATGGTGAAAAAGGAAATACCTTCACATAAAAAGTAGACAGAAGCTATCTGAGAAACTTCCTTGTGATGTGTGCATTCATCTCACAGAGTTGAAACTTTCTTTTGACTTATCAGGTTGGAAACAGTATTTTTGTAGAATGTGCAGAGGGATATTTATGAGTGGTTTGAGGTCTGCAGTGAAAAAGGAAATATTTTCACATAAAACCTAGAGAGAAGCATTCTGAGAAACTTCTTCATGATGTGCAAATTCGTCTCAGAGAGTTGAACTTTTCTTTTCATTTGGGCAGTTTGGAAACCGTCTTTTTGTAGAATCTGCAAAGTGATATGTTTCAGTGGTTTGAGTCCTATGGTGAAAACGGAGATATTGAAAAATGAAACGTAGACAGCAGCTTTCTGAAAAACTTCTTTGTGATGTGTGCATTCGTCTCACAGGGTTGAAACTTTCTTTTGATTGAGCAGTTTGGAAACAGTCTTTTCATAGAACCTGCAAAGTGATATTTGTGAAGGCTTTGAGGCTTATGGTGAAAAAGGAAATATCTTCACATAAAAACTAGACTCATGTTTTCTGGGAAACTTCTTTGTGATGGGTGTATGCATCTCAAAGAGTTGAATCTTTCTTTTGATTGAGCAGTTTGGAAACAGTCTTTTTGGAGAATCTGCAAAGGGATGTTTTTGAGTGGTTTGAGGCATGTGGTGAAAAAGGAAATATCTTCATATAAAAACTAGACAGAAGTATTCTGAGAAACCATTTTGTGATGTGTGCATTCATCTCACAGAGTTGAATTTTCTTTCATTGAGTAGTTTGGAAGCAGTCTTTTTGTAGAATATGCAAAGGGATATTTGTGAGCTTTTTGAGGCCTGTTGTGAAAAAGGAAATATCCACAAATAAAATCTAGACAGAAGCCTTCTGAGAAAATTCTTTGTGATGTGTGCATTCATCACACAGAGTTGAATCTTTCTTTTGATTGAGCAGTTTGGAAACGTCCTTTTGTAGAATCTACAAAGGGCTATTTATGAGCAGTTTGAGGTCTATGGTGAAAAAAGGAGTATCGACAAACAAGAACTAGACAGAAACTTTCTGAGAAACTTCTCTGTGATGTGTGCATTCATCTCACAGACTAGAAAGCTTTCTTTGATTAAGCAGTTTGGAAACAATCTTTTAGTAGAATCTGCAAAGGGACGTATGTAGGTGATTTCAGGTCTATGGTGAAAATGGAAATATCTTCACATAAAAACTAGACAGAAGCTTTCTGAGAAAATTCTTTGTGATGTGCTCATTCATTTCACAGATTTGAAGTGTTCTTTTCATTGACCAGTTTGGATGGAGTCTTTTTGTAGAACCTGCTTTGTGATATTTGTGAGCTCTTTGAAGCCTATGGTGAAAAAAGAAATATCTTCACACAAAAACTAGACAGAAGCTTTCTGAGATACTTCGTTGTGATGTGTGCATTCATCTCGAAGAGTTGAAACTGTCTTTGGATTGAGCAGTTTTGAAACAGTCCTTTTGTAGAATGTACAAAGGGATAATTGGGATCCCTTTTTGGCCTATGGTGAAAAAGGAAATGTCTACACATAAAAACTAGACAGAAGCATTCTATGAAACTTCTTTTTGATGTGTGCTTTCTTCTCACAGCTTTGAACCTTTCTTTAGATAGAGCAGGTTGGAAAATGTTTTTGTAGAATCTGCAAAGTGATAATTTGAATGCTTTGAGACTTATGGTGAAAAAGGAAATACCTTCAAATAAAAACTGGACAGAAGCTTTCTGAGAAACTTCTTTGTGATGTGTGCATTCATCTCAAAGAGTTGAAGCTTTGTTTTGGCTGAACAGTTTGGGAACAGTCTTTTTATAAATTCTGTAAAGGGACACTTGTGAGCACTTTGAGGCCTATATTGAAAAAGGAAACATTGTCAAATAAAAACTAGACAGAAGTTTTCTGAGAAACTTCTTTGTGATGTGTGCATTAACCTCACAGAGTTGAACCTTTCTTTTGATTGAATAGTTTGGAAACAGTCTTTTTGTAGAATCTGCAAAGGGTTATTTATGAGTGGTTTGAGGCCTATGGTGAAAAAGGGAGTATCAAGAAATAAAAAGTAGACAGAAACTTTCTGAGAAACTTCTCTGTGATGTGTGCATTCATCTCGCAGAGTGGAAACTTTCTTTGAGCCGTTTGGAAACAGTCTTTTTGTAGAATCTGCAAAGGGATATATATAGGCAGTTTGAGGTCTATGGTGAAAAGGGAAACATCTTCACATAAAAACTAACTGCTCAATGGGAGGAAACTTTTACTTCTGTGTGATGAATGCACATGTCAGAAAGGAGTTACTCAGAAAATTTCTTTATACTTTTTATGTGAAGATATTTCCTTTTTCACCATATGCCTCAACGTGCTCCCAGATATCCCTTTGCAAATTCTATGAAAAGAATGTTTCCAAACTGCTCAATAAACAGAGTGGTTCAACACTGTGAGATGAATGTGCACACCACAAAGAAGTTTCTCAGAAAACCTCCTTCTCGTTTTTATGTGAAGATATTCCCTTTTTGAACATAGTCCTCAATGCACTCCCAAATATGCCTTTGCAGAATCTACAAAAAGACTTTCCAAACTGCTCAATCAAAAGAAAGTTTCAACTCTGTTAGATGAATGCACACATCAGAAAGTAGTTTCTCAGCAAGCTTCTCACTAGTTTTTATGTGAAGATAGTCCCTTTTTCAATGTGGGCCTCAAAGCACTCAAAAATAACCATTTGTAGATTCTAGAATAACAGAGTTTACAAACTGCTCAATGAAAAGAAATATTTACCTCTGTGAGATGAATACACATATCTTAAAGCAGCTTCTCAGAATGCTTCTTTCTAGTTTTTATGTGAAGATATTTCTTTTTTCACCATAGGCCTCAATGCGCTCCTAAATATCCCTTTGCAGTTTGTACCAAAAGGATTGTTTTCAAACTGCTCAATCTGAAGAATGTTTCAACTCTGTGAGATGAATGCACACATCATGAAGAAGTTTCTCAGAAACTTTCTTTATAGTTTTTCTTTGAAGATATTTCCTTTTTCTCCATAGGCCTCACCTCAAAGCTCTCACAAATGTCCCTTTGCAGATTCTACAAAAAGACTGTTTCCAAACCACTCAATAAAAAGAATTATTGAACACTGTGAGGTGAATGCACACATCTCAAAGAAGTTTCTCAGAAACCTTCAGTCTAGTTTTTATGTGAATATATATCCTTTTTCACCATAGGCCTCAAAGTGCTCCAAATATCCATTTGCAGATTCTACAAAAAGACTGTTTCCAAACTGCTCAACAAAAACAAAGGTTTAACTCTGTGTGATGAATGCACACATCACAAGGAAGTTTCTCAGAATGCTTCTGTCTAGATTTTAAGTGAAGATACTTGCTTTTTCACCCCTGGCCTCAAAGTGCTCACAAATATCCCTTTACAGATTCTACAAAAATACTTTTACCAAATTGCTCAATCAAAAGAAAGGTTCAACTCTGTGAGATGTATGCACACCACAAAGAGGTTTCTCAGAAAGCTTCTCTCTAGTTTTTATGTGAAGATATTTCCTTTTTCACCATAAGCCTCAAAAGGTTCACAAATATCCCTTTGCAGATTCTACAAAAAGACTCTTCACACACTGCTCAATCAAAAGAATGTTTCAACTCTGTGAGATGAATGCTCACATCCCCAGAATGTTTCTCAGAAAGCTTCTGAAGAGTTTTTATGTGAAGATATTTCATTTTTCACCATATGCTTCAAAGGGCTCATAAATATCACTTTGGAGATTTTACAAGAAAAGAGTTTCAAATCTTCTCAATGAAAAGAAACAGAAACATCTGGGAGATGAGTGCACATATCACAAAGCAGTTTCTCAGAAACATTCTGTCTAGTTTTCATGTGAAGGTATTTCCTTTTTCACCACTGGATGCAAAGTGCTCAAAATTGTTTCTTTGCAGATTCTACAAAAAGTCTGTTTCCACACTGCTCATCAAAAGAAAGTTTCAACTCTGTGAGATGAATGCACGTGTCAAAAAGAAGTTTCTCAGAAAGCTTCCATTAAGTTTTTATGTGAATGTTTCCTTTTTAACCATAGGCCTCAATGCCCTCACAAATATCTCTTTGCAGATTCTGCAAAAAGACTGTTTCCAAACTGCTCAATAAAAATAATTATTGAACTTTGTGAGATGAATGCACACACCTCAAAGAAGTTTCTCAGAAACCTTCAGTCTAGTTTTTCTGTGAGTATAATTCCTTTTTCACCATAGGCCTAAAAGTGCTCCAAATAGCCTTTTGCAGGTTCTACAAAAAGACGGTTTCCAAACTGCTCAAAGAAAAGAAAGTTTCAAATCTGTGAGATGAATGCACACATCACTAAGAATTTTCGCAGGAGGCTTCTGTCTAATTTTTATATGAAGACATTTCCTTTTTCACCATAGGCCTCCATCTGCTCACAAATATCCCTTAGAAGATTTTACAAGAACAGAATTTCCAGACTGATCAAAGAAAACAAATGTTTTCCTCTGTGAGATGAATGCACACATCACAAAACTCTTTCTCAGAAACCTTCTTTATACTTTTTATGTGATATTTCTTTTTTCTCCCTAGTACTCAAAGCACTCAAAAATATCCCTTTGCAGATTCTACAAAAAGATTGTTTCCAAACTGCTCAATCAAAAAAATAGTTCAACTCCATGAGATGAATGTATACATCACAAAGAATTTTATCAGAAACCTTCTTTATAGTTTTTATTTGAAGGTATTTCCTTTTTCACCATAAGCCTCAAATTGCTCAGCAATATCCCTTTGCAGATTCTGCAAAAAGGCGTCTTCCCAACTGCTCAACCAAATAAATGTTTGAACTCTGAGAGATGAATGCACACATAGCAAAGTCGTTTCTCAGAATGATTCTGTCTAGTTTATTGGGAAGATATTTCCTTT
The DNA here is from genome assembly GCF_028885655.2 of Pongo abelii. NCBI lineage: Eukaryota > Metazoa > Chordata > Mammalia > Primates > Hominidae > Pongo > Pongo abelii. Next base: position 7,597,434 of record NC_071999.2, read on the forward strand.
TCCACCATAGGTCCCAAAGGGCTCCAAATATCCACTTTCAGATTGCACAAAAAGTGTGTTTCAAAACTGCTCAATCAAAAGAAAGGTTGAACTCTGTGAGATGAACGCACACATCACAAAGAAGCTACTCAGAATGCTTCTGTCTAGCTTTAATGTGATGGTATTTCCTTTTCCACCATAGGCCCGAAATCACTCAAAATATCTGCTTGCAGGTACTACGAAAAGAGTGTTTCAAAACTGCTCAAACAAAAGAAAGGTTCAACTCTGTGAGATGAATGCACACATCACAAAAAAGTTTCTGAGAATGATTCTGTCTGGTTTTTACATGAAGGTGTTCCCTTTTCCACCATAGGCCTCAAAGGGCTCAAATATCCAATTGCAGATTCTACACAAAGATAGTTTAACAACTGTTCAATCAAAAGAAAAGTTCAACTCTCTGAGATGAATGCACACATCACAAAGAAATTTGTCAGAATGCTTCTCTCTAATTTTTATGTGAAGATATTTCCTTCTCCACCATAGGCCTCAAAGCGCTCCAAATATCCACTTGCAGATTCAACAAAAAGTGTGTTTGAAAACTTCTCAATCAAAAGAGAGGTTGAAATCTGTGAGATGAATGCATACATCACAAAGAAGTTTCACAGAGTGCTTCTGTCTACCTTTTATTTGAAGAAATTTCCTTTTCCAACATAGGCCACAAAACGCTCCAAATATACAGTTGCAGACTCTAAAGAAAGAGTGTCTCAAGCTCCTCAATCTAAAGAAAGGTTCAACTCTGTGAGTTGAATGCACTCATCAGAAAGATATTTCTTATAATGCTTCTGTGTCATTTTTAAGTGAAGATATTTCCTTTTCTACCATAGGCCTCAAAGCACTCCAAATATCCACTTGCAGATTCTGCAAAAAGAGTGTTTGAAAAATGCTCAATCAAAAGAAAGGTTCAACACTGTAAGATGAATGCAAACATCACAAAGGAGTATCTCAGAATGCTTCTGTGTAGTTTTTATGTGAAGACATTTCCTTTTCTGCCATAGGATTCAAAGAACTCTGAATCTCCAATTGCAGATTCTACAAATAGAGTGTTTAAAAGCTGCTCAATCAAAAGAAAGTTTGAACTCTTCGAGATGAAAGTGCACATCATGGAGAAGTTTCTCAGATTCTTCTGTGAAGTTTTTATGTGAAGATATTTCTTTTCCACCATAGGCCTCAAAGCGCTCCAAATATCCACTTACAGATTCCACAAAAAGAGTGTTTCAAAACTGTTCAATGTAAAGAGAGGTTCAATTCTGTGAGATGAATGCACACATCACAAAGAGATTTTTCAGAATGCTTCTGTCTAGTTTTTATGTGAAGATAGTTCCTTTTCCACAATAGTCTACAAAGTGCTCAAATACACATTTGCAGCTTCTGCAAAAAGAGTTTTTCAAAACCACTCAATCAAAAGAAAGGTTCACCTCTGTGAGATGAATGCACAAATCACAAAGAAGTTTCTCAGAAATCTTCTGTGTAGTTTTTATGTGAAGATATTTCATTTTCCACCATTGGCCCCAAAGCACTCCAAATATCCCCAGCAGATTCTATAAAGAGTGTTTCAAAACTGCTCAGTCAAAATAAATCTTCAACTCTGTGAGATGAACACACATATCACAAAGCAGATTCTCAGAATGTTTCTAATTTTTATGTGAAGATATTTCCTTTTCCACCATAGGTCACAATGCCCTCAAAATATCCACTTGCAAATTCTACAAAAAGAGGATTTCAAAACTGCTCAATCAAAAGAAAGGCTCAACTCCATGAGATGAATGAACACATCACAAAGAAGTTTCTCAGAATGCTTCTGTCTAGTTTTTATGTGAAGATATTTCCTTTTCCACCATAGGCCTCAGAGCACTCCAATTATCAACTTGCAGATTCTACAAAAAGAGTGTTTCAAAACTGCTCAATGAAAAGAATGGTTTAAATCTATGAGATGAATGCACACATCACAAAGAAGTTTCTCAGAATGCTTCTGTCTAATTATCATGTGAAGATATTTCCCTTTCCACTAGAGGCCACAAAGAACTCCAAATATCCACTTGCAGGTTCTACAAAAACAGTGTTTCAAATCTGCTCAATCAAAATAAAGGTTCAGCCTGGTGAGATGAATGCACACATCTCAAAGTTGTGTCTCAGAATGTTTCTGTCTGGTGTTTATGTGAAGATATTTCCTTTGCACCTTAGGCCCCTATCTACTTGCAGATTCTACAAAAAGATTGTTTCAAAACTACTGTATCTAAAGCAGTGTTCAACGTTGTGAGATGAATGCACACATCACAAAGAAATATCTCATAATGCCTCTGTCTTGTTTTTAAGTGAAGATGTTTCCTTTTCCATCATAGGCCTCAAATCGATCCAAATATCCACTTGCAGACTCTCCAAAAAGAGTGTTTGAAAACTGCTCTATCAAAAGAAAGTTTCAACTCTGTGAGATGAAGGCACACATCACAATGACGTTTCTCAGAATGCTTCTGTTTAGCTTTTAAATGAAGATATTTCCTTTTCCACCATAGACCTCAAAGCACTTGAAATATCCACTTGCAGATTCTACAAAGGAGTGTTTCAAAGCTATTGAATCAAAAGAAAGTTTCAACTCTGTGAGATGAATGCACACATTACAAAGAGGTTTCTCAGAATGCTTCTGTCTACTTTTTATGTTAAAATATTTCCTTTTCCACCATAGGCTGCAAATCTCTCCAAATATCCACTTGCAGTTTCTACAAAAAGAGTATTTCTAAACTGCTCAATCAAAAGAAAGGTTCAGCTCTGTGAGTTGAATGCACATGTCACTAAGAAGTTTCTCAGAACACTTTTGTCTAGTTTCTGTGTGAAGTTATTTCCTTTTCCACTATACGCCACAAATCGCTAAAAATATCAAGTTGCAGATTCTACAAAAAGAGTGTTTCAAAACTGCTCAATCAAAAGAAAGATTCAACTCTGTGAGATGAATGCAAATATCACAAAGAGGTCTCTCAGAATGCTTCTGTCTAGTTTTTATATAAAGATATTTCCTTTTTCACCATGGGTTGCAAAGTGCCCCAAATACCCACATGCAGATTCCATAAAAAGAGGGTTTCAAAACTGCTCAATATATAGAAAGGTTCTACGCTGTGAGATGAATGCACACGTCACTAAGATGTTTCTCAGAATACTTCTATCTAGTTTTTATGTGAAGATATTACCTTTTCCACCTTAGGCCTCAAAACGCTCCAAATATCCACTTGCAGATTCTACAAAAAGAGTGTTTCAAAACTGCTCAATCAAAAGTAAGGTTCCACTCTGTGTGATGAATGCACACGTCACAAACAAGGTTCTGTGAATGCTTCTGTCTAGTTATTATGTGAAGATATTTCTTTTCCACCTTAGCACTCAAAGTCTTGCAAATATGCTCTTTCAGACACTACAAAAGGAGTGTTTCAAAACTGCTCAATCAAAAGAAAGGTTCAACTCTGTGAGATGAATGTGCACGTCACAAAGAAGTTTCTCAGAATGCTTCTTTGTAGTATTTATGCAAAGATATTTTGTTTTCCACTAGAGGCCACAAAGTGCTCCAAATATCCACTTGCAGATTCTACAAAAAGAGTGTTTCAAAACTGCTTAACCTAAAGAAAGTTTCAACTCTTTGAATTGAATGCCCACTTCACAAAGAAGTTTCTCAGAATGCTTCTGTCTAGTTTTTATGTGAAGATATTTCCTTTTCCACCATAGGCCTCAAAGCGCTCCAAGTATCCAGTTTCAGAAACTACCAAAAGATTGTCTCCACACTGCTCAATCAAAAGAATGGTTCAACTGTGTCAGTTGAATACACACATCACAAGGAAATTTCTCAGAATGCTTCTGTTTTGTTTTTATCTGAGGATATTTCCTTTTCCACCATAGACCTCAAAGCCCTCCAAGTATCCACCTGCAGATTCTATAAAAAGAGTGTTTCAATACTGGTTAAACAAAAGAAAAGTTCAACTGTGTGAGATGAATGTATACATTAAAACCAGCTTCTCAGAAAGCCTCTGTCAAGTTTTTATATGAAGATATTTCCCTTCCAACTGTAGGCCTCAAATCGCTCCAAATATCCACTTGCAGATTCTACAGAAAGTGTGCTTCAAAACTGCTCAATCAAAAGAAAGTTTCAACTCTGTGAGTTGAATGCACACATCAGAAAGAAGTTTCTCAGATTACTTCTGTGTAGTTTTTATGTGAAGATGTTTCCTTTTCCACCATAGGCCCCAATGCACTCCAAACATCCACGTGCAGATTTTACAAAAAGAGTGTTTCAAAACTGCTCAATCAAAAAAAAGTTCAATTCTGTGAGATGAACGCAAACATCACAAAGAAATTTCTCAGAATGCTTCTGTCTAATTTTTATGTGAAGATATTTCCTTTTCCAACAAAGGGCTCAAAGAGCTCCAAATATCCACTTGCAGTATCTATGAAAAAGGATTTCAAGACTGCTCAATCAAAAGAAAGTTTCATCTGTGTGAATTGAATGCACACATCACAAAGAAGTTTCTCAGAATTCTTCTGTCTAGTTTTTATGTGAAGATATTTCATTTTCCTCTATAGGCCTCAAAGCACCGCAAATAACCATTTGCATATACTACAAAAATACTGTTTCCAAACTGCTAAATCAAAAGAAAGGTTCAACCCTGTGAGTGGAATGCACACATCACGAAGAAGTTTCTCAGATTTCTTCTGTCTAGTTTTTATGTGAAGATATTTCTTTTTCCACAATAGGTTTCAAAGCTCTCCAAGTATCCAATTGCAGAGTCTACAAAAAGAGTGTTTCAAAAGTCCTTAGACCAAAGAAATGTTGAATTCTTTGAGAGGAATGCAGACATCACATGGTATTTTCTCAGAATGCTTCTGTCTAGTGTTTATGTGATGTTATTTCCTTTTCCACCATGGGCCTCAAAGTGCTCCAAATAACCTCTTGCGGATTTGACCAAAAGAGTGTTTCAAAACTGCTCTGTCAAAAGAAAGGTTTACCTCTGTGAGATGAATGCTCACATCACAGAGAAGTTTCTCAGAATGCCTCTATCTAGTTTTTATTTGAAGATATTTCCTTTCTCACCATAGTCCTCAAAGCTCTCCAAATATCTATTTGCAGATACTACAAAAGACTGTTTCCAAATTGTGCAATCAAAGGAAACGTTCAACTCTGTGAGTTGAATGCACACATCACAACGAAGTTTCTCAGAATGCTTCTGTCTAGTTTTTATGTGAAGATATTTCCTTTTCCACTATAGGCTTCAAAGCGCTCCAAATATCCAGTTGCAGATACTACCAAAAGACTGTTTCCAAACTGCTCAATCAAAGGAAATGTTCAACTCTGTGAGATGAATGCACACATCACAAAGAAGTTTTTCAGAATGCTTGTGTCTAGTTTTTCAGTGAAAATATTTCCTTTTCCATCCTAGGCCTCAATCCGCTCGAAATATCCACTAGCAGATTCCACAAAAAGAGTGCTTCAAAACTGCTGAATCAAAAGAAAGTTTCAACTCCGTGAGATGAAGGCACATATCACAAAGAAGTTACTCTGAATGCTTATGTGTAGTTTTTATGTGAAGATATTTCCTTTTCCACTATAGGTCGCAAAGCTTTCCAAATATCCACTTGCAGATTCTACAAAAACAGTGTCTAAACTGCTCAATAAAAAGAAAGTTTCAAATCTGTGAGATGAAGGCACACATAAAAAGAAGTTTCTCTGAATCCTTCTGTCTAGTTTTTGTGTGAAGATATTTCCTTTTAAACGGTAGGCCTCAAAACGCTCCAAATGTCCATTTGCAGATACTATAAAAAGACTGTTTTCAAACTGCTCAATAAAAAGGTTCAACTCTGTGAGTTGAATGCTCACATCAGAAAGAAGTTTCTCTGAATGCTTCTGTGTAGTTTTAATGTGAAGATGTTTCCTTTTCCACGATAGCTGCAAAGCACCCCAAATAGCCACTTGCAGATTCTAGAAGAGTATATCAAAACTGCTCAATCAAATGAAAGGTTCAACTCTGTGCATTGAATGCACACATCATGAAGAAGTTTCTCAGAATGTTTGTGTCTAGTTTTTATGCGAAGATATTTCCTTTTCCTTCATAGGCCACATAGTGCTCCAAATATCCAATTGCAGATTCTGCAAAAGGAGTTGTTCAAAACTGCTCAATCAAAAGAAAGTTTCAACTGTGTGAGATGAATGCAAACATCACAAGGAAGTTTCTCAGAAGGCTTCTGTCTAGTTTTTATGTGAAGATATTTCCTTCTCCACCATAGGCCTCAAAGTGCTCCAAATATCAAGTTGCAGATTCTACAAAAAAAGAGTTTCAAAACTGCTCAATTAAAAGAAAAGTTCAACACTGTGATTTGAATGCACACATCAAAAAGTAGTTTCTATGGTTTTTGGTCTAACGTTTAAGTCTTTAATCCATCTTGAATTAATTTTTGTATAAGGTGTAAGGAAGGGATCCATTTTCAGCTTTCTACATATGGCTAGCCAGCTTTCCCAGCATCATTTATTAAGTAGGCAATCCTTTGAGCTTTGCTTGTTTTTCTCAGGTTTGTCAATGATCAGATATTTGTAGATATGCAGTGTTATTTCTGAGGACTCTGTTCTGTTCCATTGATCTATATCTCTGTTTTAGTACCAGTACCATGCTGTTTTGGTTACTGTAGCCTTGTAGTATAGTTTGAAGTCAGGTAGCATGATGCCTCCAGCTTTGTTCTTTTGGCTTAGGATTGACTTGGCGATGCAGGATCTTTTTTGATTCCATGTGAACTTTAAAGTAGATTTTTCCAATTCTGTGGAGAAAGTCATTGGTAGATTCATGTGGATGGCATTGAATCTATAAATTTCCTTGGACAATATGGCCATTTTCACGATATTGATTCCTCCTACCCATGAGCATGGAATGATATTCCATTTGTTTGTTTCCTCTTTTATTTCATTAAGTAGTGGTTTGTAATTCTCCTTGAAGAGTTCCCTCAAGTCCCTTTTAAGTTGGATTCCTAGGCATTTTATTCTGTTCTAAGCAATTGTGAATGGGAGTTCACTCATGATTTGGCTCTCTGTTTGTCTGTTATTGGTGTATAAGAATGCTTGTGATTTTTGTACATTGATTTTGTATCCTGAGACTTTGCTGAAGTTGCTTATCTGCTTAAGGAGATTTTGGACTGTGACAATGGGGTTTTCTAGATATACAATCATGTCCTCTGCAAACAGGGTAATTTGACTTCCTCTTTTCCTAATTGAATACCCTTTATTTCCTTCTCCTGCCTAATTGCCCTGGCCAGAACTTCCAACACTATGTTGAATAGGAGTGGTGAGAGAGGGCATCCATGTCTTGTGCCAGTATTCAAAGAGAACGCTTCCAGTTTTTGCCCATCCAGTATGATATTGCCTGTGGGCTTGTCATAGATAGCTCTTATTATTTTGAGATACGTCCCATCAATACCTAATTTATTGAAAGTTTTTAGCATGAAGGGTTGTTGAATTTTGTCAAAGGCCTTTTCGGCATTTATTGAGATAATCATGTGGTTTTTGTCTTTGGTTCTGTTTATATGCTGAATTACATTTATTGATTTGCATATATTGAACCAGCCTTGCATCCCAGGGATGAAGCCCACTTGATTATGGTGGATAAGCTTTTTGATGTGCTGCTGGATTCTGTTTGCCAGTATTTTATTGAGGATTTCTGCATCAATGTTCATCAAGGATATTGGTCTAAAATTCTCTTTTTTTGTTCTGTCTCTGCCAAGCTTTGGTATTAGGATGATGCTGGCCTCATAAAATGAGTTAGGGAGGATTTCCTCTTTTTGTATTGAATGGAATACTTCCAGAAGGAATGGTACCAGTTCCTCCTTGTACCTCTGGTAGAATTCGGCTGTGAATCCAAATCATAAAAACCCTAGATGATAACCTAGGCATTACCATTCAGGATATAGGCATGGGCAGAGACTTCATGTCTAAAACACCAAAAGCAATGGCAACAAAAGTCAAAATTGACAAATGGGATCTAACTAAACTAAATAGCTTCTACAGAGCAAAAGAAACTACCATCACAGTGAACTGGCAACCTACAAAATGGGAGATAATTTTGACAACATGCTCATCTGAGAAAGGGCTAATATCCAGAATCTACAATGAACTAAAGCAAATTTACAAGATAAAAAGAAACAACCCCATCAAAAAGTGGTCACAGGACATGAACAGACACTTCTCAAAAGAAGACATTTACGCAGCAAAAAAACGTGAAAAAATGCTCACCATCACTGGCCATCAGAGAAATGCAAATCAAAACCACAATGAGATACCATCTCACACCATTTAGAATGGCATGCGTTAAAAGGTCAGGAAACAACAGGTGCTGGAGAGGATGTGGAGAAATAGGAACACTTTGAAACTCTTGGTGGGACTGTAAATGATTTCAACCATTGTGGAAGTCCGTGTGGCTATTCCTCAGGGATCTAGAACTAGAAATACCATTTGACCCAGCCATCCCATTACTGGGTATATACGCAAACGAATATAAATCATGCTGCTATAAAGACACATGCACACATATATGTTTATTTTGGAACTATTCACAATAGTAAAGACTTGGGACCAACCGAAATGTCCAACAGAAATACACTGGATTAAGAAAATGTGGCATATATACACCATGGAATACTATGTAGCCATAAAAAATGACGAGTTCATGTCCTTTGCAGGGACATGGATGAAATTGGAAATAATAATTCTCAGTAAACTATTGAAAGGACAAAAAACCAAACACCGCATGTTCTCACTTATAGGTGGGAATTGAACCATGAGAACACAAGGACACAGGAAGGGGAACATCACACTCTGGGAACTGCTGTGTGGTGGGAGGAGGGTGGAGGGATAGCATTAGGCGATATACCTAATGCTGAATGAGGACTTAATGCGGACAGCACACCAGCATGGCACATGTATACATATGTAACTAATCTGCACGTTGTTCACATCTACCACAAATCTTAAAGTACAATAAAAAAAAAGAAGTTTCTCAGAATGCATCTGTCTACTTTTTATGTGAAGACATTTCCTATTCCACCCAAGGCCTCAAAGCACTCCAAATATCCACATGCAGATCCCAGAAATAGAGTGTTTAAAAACTGCTCAATGAAAAGAAAATTTCAAATCTGCGAGATGAATGCACACATCACAAAGTAGTTTCTCAGAATGCTTCTGTCTAGTTTTTATGAGAAGATATCTCCTTTTCCACTGTAGGCCTCAAAGCGCTCCAAATATCCATTTGCAGATACTACAAAAAGATTGTTTCCAAACTGCTGAATGAAAAGAAACGCTCAACTCTGTGAGTTGATTGCACATATAACAAAGAAGTTTCTCAGAATGCTTCTGTCTAGTTTTTATGTGAAGATATTTCCTAGCCCAACAAAGATCTCAAAGCATTCAAAATATCCACTTGAAGTTTCTACAAAAAGAGTGTTTCAAAACTGCTCATTCAAAAGAAAGGTTCAACTCTGGAAGATGTATGCACACATCACAAAGTAGTTTCTCCAAATCGTTCTGTCTAGATTTTATGTGAAGATACTTCCTTTTCCACCATAGGCCACATAGTGCTCTGAATATTCACTTGCAGTTTCCACAAAAAAAGTGTTTCCATACTGCTCAATGAAAAGAAAATTTAAACTCCACAAGATTAAGGCACACATCACAAAGAAGTTTTACAGAAAGCTTCTGTGTAGTTTTTATGTGAAGATATTTCCTTTTCCACAATAGGCCTCAAAGCACTTCAAATGTCCACTTGCGGATTCTACAAAAATTTTTTCAAAACTACTCAATCAAAAGAATGGTTCAACTCTGTGGGATGAATGAATACATCACAAAGAAGTTTCTCTGAATGCTTCTGTGTAATTTTTATGTGAAGATATTTCCCTTTCCACCATAGGCCTCAAAGCGCTCAAAATATCCACTTGGAAGTTCTACAAAAAGAGTGTTTCAAAACTGCTTAATCAAACGAAAGTTACAACTGTATGACATGAATGCACACAACACAAGAAGTTTCTCAGAATGATTTTGTGTAGTTTTAATTTGAAGACAAATCCTTTTCCATAGTATACCTCAAATCACTCCAAATATCCACTTGGGGATTCTACAAAAAGAGAGTTTAAAAACTGCTCACCAAAAAGAAAGTTTCAACTCTGTGAGATGAATGCACACATCAAAAAGAAGTTTCTCAGAAGGCTTCTGTGTAGTTTGTATGTGAAGATATATCCTTTTCCACCATAGGCTGCAAATGGCTCCAAATATCCACTTGTAGATTCTGCAAAAAAAGAGTTTCAAAACTACACTATCAAAAGTTAGATTCAATGCTGTGAGTTGAATGCTCACATTACAAAGAAGATTCTCAGAATTCTTGAGTGTAGCTTTTTGTGAAGATATTTCCTTTTCCACAATAGGCCTCAAATTGCTCCAAATATTGACTCGCAGATTCTACAAAAAGAGTGTTTCAAAGCTGCTCAATCAAAAGAAAAGTTCCACTCTGTGAGATGAATGCACACATCACAAAGGAATTTCTTATAATGCTTCTGTGTAGTTTTCATGTGAAGATATTTCCTCTTCCACAATGTGCCTCAAAGAGCTCCAAATATCCACTTCTGGATTCTCCAAAATAATGTTTCAAAACTGCTCAATCAAATGAAAGCCTGAACTCCGTGAGATGAATGCCCACATCACAAAGATGTTTTTCAGAATGTTTCTGTAGAGTTTTCATTGGAAGATATTTCCTTTTCCACCATAGGCTGCAAAGGGTTCCAAATATCCACTTGCAGATTCTACAAAAAGAGAGTTTCAAAACTGCTCTGTCAAAAGATAAGTTCAACTCTGTGAGTTGAATGCACACATCTCAAAGCTGTTTCTCAGTATGCTTCTTTGTAGTTATTCTGTGAAGATATTTCCTTATCCACCATAAGCCTTAAAGCGCACCAAATATCCACTTGCAGATTCTACAGAAAGAGTGTTTTAAAACTGCTCAATCAAAAGAAAATTTCAACTCTGTGAGATGAATGCACACATCACAAAGTTGTCTCTCAGAATGCTTCTGTGTAGTTTTATGTGAATATATTTCCTTTTCCACAACAGGTATTTAAGCATTCCAAATATTCACTTGCAGATCCTACAAAAAGAGTGTTTATAAACTGCCCAATCAAAAGAAAAATTCAACTCCTGGAGATGAATGCACATATAAAAAGGAGTTTCTCAGAATGCTTCTGTGTTGCTTTTATGTAAAGAAATTTCCTTTTCCACCATAGGCCTCTAAGTGCTCCAAATATCCACTTGCAGATTCTACAAAAAGAGTGTTTCAAAACTGCTTAATCAAAAGAAAAGTTCAACTCTGTGAAATGAATGCACACATCACAAGGAAGTTACTCAGAATGCTTCTTTGTAGTTTTTATGTGAAGATATTTATTGTTCCACAATATTCCTCAAAGCGCTTCAAATATCCACTTGCAGATACTAAAAAAAGAGTGTTTCAAAACTGCTCCATCAAAAGAAAAGATCAACTCTGTGAGAAGAATACACACATCACAAAGAAGTTTCTCAGAATGCTTCTGTGTAGTTTTTATGTGAAGATATTTCCGTTTCCACCATAGGCCTCAAAGTGCTCCAAATATCTACTTGCAGATTATACAAAAACAGTGTTTCAAAACTGATCAATCAAAAGAAAACTTCAACTCTGTGAATGAATGCACACCTCACAAGGAAGTTTCTCAGAATGCTTCTGTGTAGTTTTTATGTGAAGATATTTCCTTTTCCACAGTAGGCCTCAAAGCCCTTCAAATATCCACTTGCAGATTCTATAAAAAGGATGTTTCAAAACTGCTCAATCAAAACAAAGTTTCAACTCCGTGAGATGAATGCACACATCACAAAGAATTTTCTCAGAATGGCTCTCTGTAGTTTTTATTTGAAGATATTTCCTTTTGCACAATAGAACTCAAAGAACTCCAAATATCCTATTGCGGATCCTACATAAAGAGGGTTTCCAAATTCCTCAATCAAAGGAAACGTTCAACTCTGTGAGATGAATGGTGATATCACGAAGAAGTTTCTCAGAATGCCTCTGTGTAGTTTTTATGTGAAGATATTACCTTTTCCCGTTAGGCCTCAAACTGCTCCGAATATCCTCTTACAGATTCTACAAAAAGAGTGTTTCAAAACTTCTCAATCAAAAGAAATGTTCAACCCTGTTAGATGAAGGCACACATCACAAAGAAGTTTCTCAGAATGCTTCTGTGTAATTTTTATGTGAATATATTTCCTTTTCCCTATAGGCCTCAAATCGCTCCAAATATCCACTTGCACACTCTACATAAAGAGTGTTTCCAAAATGGTCAATCAAAAGGAAAGTTTAACTCTGTGAGATGAATGCATACATCACAAAGAAGTTTCTCAGAATGCTTCTGTGTTGTTTTTATGGAAGATAATTCCCTTCCAAAATAGGCCACAAGGGCTCTAGTTATCCACTTGCAGATTCTACAAAAAGAGAGATTCAAAGCTGCTCAATCAAAAGAAAGTTTCAATTCTGTATGATGAAGGCACACATCACAACAAGTTTCTCAGAATGCTTCTGTGTAGTTTTTATGAGTAGATAATTCCTTTTCTACAATAGGCTTCAAAGCACTCCAAATATCCACTTGCAAACTCTATAAAAAGATTGTTTCAAAACTGCTCAATCAAAAGAAAGCTTTAACTCTGTGAGACGAATGCACACATCACCAAGAAGTTTCTGAGAATGCTTCCATGTAGCTTTTATGGGAAGATATTTCATTTTTCACTGTAGGCCTCAAATTGCTTAAAATATCCCCTTCCAGATTCTATAAAAGGAGTGCTTCAAAACTGCTCAATCAAGAGAAAATTTCAACTCTCTGAGATGAATGTACACATCACAAAGGAGTTTCTCAGAATGCTTCTGTGTGGTTTTTATGTGAAGATATTTCAATTTCCAAAACAGTCCACATAGGGCTCCAAATATCCTCTTGCAGGTTCTACAAAAAGAGAGATTCAAAACTGCTTAATCAAAAGATAGGTTCAACAATGTGAGTTGATTGCACACATCACAAAGAAGTTTCTCAGAATCATTCTGTGTAGTTACTATGTGAAGATATTTCCTTTTAGACAATAGGCATCAAAGTACTCCAAATATCCACTTGCACATTCTACGAAAAGAGTGTTTCCAATCTGCTGAATCAAAAGAAAGGTTCAACTCTGTGAGATGAATGCACACATCACAAAGAAGTTTCTCAGAATGCTACTGTGTAGTATTTATTTAAAGATATTTCCTTTACCACAGTAGGCCTCAAAGAGCTCCAAATATCTACTTGCAGATTCTGTAAAATAGTGTTTCCAAACTGCTTAATCAAAAGAAAGGTTCAACTCAGTGAGATGAATGCACACATAACAAAGAAGTTTCTCAGAATGCTTCTGTGTAGTTTTTATAGGAAGATATTTCCTTTTCGGAAATAGGCCTCAAAGGGCTGCAGATATCCACCGGCAGATTCTACAAAAAGAGTGTTTGAAAACTGCTCATCAAAAGAAAATTTGAACTCTGTGAGATGAAGGCATAGATCACAATGGTGTTTCTCAGAATGCTTCTGTGTAGTTTTTATATGAAGATATTTCCTTTTTCACCATAGGTCACAAAGGGCTCCAAATATCCTCTTGCAGATTATACAAAAAACAGAGTTTCAAAACTGTTCATTCAAAAGATAGGTTCGACTCCATCAATTGAATGCGCCCATCACAAAGAAGTTTCTCAGAATGCTTCTGTGTAGCTTTTGTGTCAAGATATTTCCTTTTCCAACATAGGCCTCAAAGCGCTCCAAATATCCACGTGCATATTCTCCAAAAAGAGTGTTTCCAAACTCCTCAATCAAAAGAAAGTTTCAATTCTGTGAGATTAGTGCACACATTGAAAAGAAGTTTCTCAGAATGCTTCTGTACAGTTTTTATGTGGAAATATTTCCTTTTCCACAACAGGCCACAAAGTGCTCCAAAAATTCACTTGCAGATTCTGCAAGAAGGGTGTTTCAAAACTGCTAAATCAAAAGAAAGATTGAACTCTGTGAGATGAACACATACATCATAAAGTAGTTTCTGAGAATGCCTCTGTGTAGTTTTTATGTGAAGATATTTCCCTTTCCAAAATAGGCTGCAAAGGACAAGAAATATCTACCTGCAGATTCTACAAAAAGAGTGATTCAAAACTGCTCAATCGAAAGATAGTTTCAACTCTTTGAGTTGAATGCAAACATCACAAAGAAGTTTCTGAGAATGCTATTGTGTAGTTTTTATGTGAAGACATTTCCGTTTCTACTATAGGACTCAAAGTGCTTCAAATATCCACTTGTAGATTCTACAGAAAGAGTATTTCCAAACTGCTCAATCAAAAGAAAGGTTCAACTCCGTAAGATGAATTCACACATCACAAAGAAGTTTCTCAGAATGCTTCTATGTAGTTTTTATGTAAAGATATTTCCTTTTCCACAATAGGCCACAAAGGGCTCCAAATATCCACATGTAGATTCTACAAAAAGACGGTTGCAAAATTGTTCAATCAGAAGAAAGTTTCAAAAAGAAGTTTCTCAGAATATTTCTGTGTTGTTTTTATTTAAAGATATTTCCTTTTCCACCATAGGGTGCAAAGGGCTTCAAATATCCACATACAGATCCTGCAAAAAGAGAGATTCAAAACAGCTCTATCAAAAGATAGGTTCAACTCTATGAGTTGAATGCAAATATACCAAAGAAGTTTCTCAGAATGATTCTGTGTAGTTTTTATATGAAGATATTTGCTTTTCCACAGTAGTCCTCAAAGGGCTCAAAATATCCACATGTAGATTCTGCAAAAAGAGAGATTCAAAACAGCTCAATCAAAAGATAGGATCAACTCTGTGAGATGAATGCACACATCACAAAGAAGTTTCTCAGAATGTTTCTGTGTAGTTCTTCTTTGAAGGTATTTCCTTTTCCACCATAGGTCAAAAGGGGCTCCAAATATCCATATGCACATCCTGCAAAAAGAGAGATTCAAAACTGCTCAATCAAAAGATAGGTTCAGCTCTGTGAGTTGAATGCACACATCACAAAGAAGTTTCTCAGAATACTTCTGTGTAGTTTTTATGTGAACGTATTTGATTTTCCACATTAGGCATCACAGCACTCCAAATAACCACTTGCAGATTCTACAAAAAGAGAGATTCAAAACTGCTCAATGAGAAGATAAGTTCAACTCTGAGAGTTGAATGCACACTTCACAAAAAGTTTCTCAGAATGCTTCAGTGTAGTTTTTACGTGAAGATATTTCCTTTTCCACAATAGGCCTCAAAGCTCTCCAAACATCCACTTGCAGATTCTGCAAAAAGTGAAATTCAAAGCTGCTCAATCAAAACGTAGTTTCAACTCTTTGAGTTGAATGCACACATCACAAAGAAGTTTCTCAGAATGCTTGTGTGTAGTTTTTATGTGAGCATATTTGATTTTCCAAAGTAGACCTCACAGCACTCCAAATATCCGCTTGCAGATTCTACAAAAAGAGAGATTCAAAACTGCTCAATCAAAAGATAGGTTCAACTATGTGTGTTGAATGCACCCATCCCACAGAAGTTTCCCAGAATCCTTCTGTGTAGTTTTTTTGTGAAGATTTTTTTTCCACATTACACCTCAGAGGACTCCAATTATCCATTTGCAGATTCTACAAAAAGAGTGAATCAAAACTGCTCTAACAAAAGAAAGGTTCAACTATGTGAGATGACTGCACACATCACAAAGGAGTTTCTCAGAATGCTTCTGTGTAGTTTTTATGTGAATATATTTACTTTTCCACAATAGGCCTCAAAAGGCACAAAATATCCACTTGCAGATTCTGCAAAAAGAGAGATTCAAAACTACTATATCAAAAGATAGTTTCAACTCTGCGAGTTGAATGCACACATCCCAAAGAATTTCTCAAAATATTTCTGTGTAGTTCTTATGTGAAGGTATTTGCTTTTCCACAGTAGGCCTCAAAGGGCTCCAAATAGCCACCTGCAGATTCTGCAAAAAGAGAGATTCAAAACTGCTCAATGAAAAGATAAGTTCAACAGTGTGAGTTGAATGCACACCTCACAAAGAAGTTTCTCAGAATGCTTCTGTGTAGTTTTTAAGTGAAGATATTTCCTTTTCCACAATAGTCCTCAAAGCCCTCCAAACATCCACCTGCAGATTGTGCAAAAAAAGAGTTTCAAAACTGCTCAATCAAAAGATAGGTTCAAGTCTGTGAGTTGAATGCGTACATCACAAAGAAGTTTCTCTGCATGCTTCTGTGTAACGTTTATTTGAAGATATTTCCTTTTCCACCATAGGGTCCAAAGGGCTCCAAATATCCACGTGCAGATTCTACAAAAAGAGAGATTCTAAAATGCTCAATGAAAAGATAGATTCAACTCTGTGAGTTAAATGCACACATCACAAAGAAGTTTCTTAGAATGCTTCTCAGTAGTTTTTATCTGAAGATATTTCCTTTTCCACAATAGGCCTCATAGGGCTCAAATTATCCACTTGCAGATTCTAGAAAAAGATTGTTTCAAAACTGCTCAATCAAAACAAAGTTTCAACTCAGTGAGTTGAATGCACACATCACAAAGAGGTTTTTCAGAATGCTTCTGGGTAGTTTTTATCTGAAGATATTTGGTTTTCCATGGTAGGCCTCAAAGGGCTCCAAATATTCACTTGAAGATTCTACAAAAGAGTGTTTCAAAACTTCTCAATGATAAGATCAGTTCAACGCTGTGAGATGAGTGCACTCCTCAAAAAGATTCTCAGAATATTTCTGTGCAGTTTTTATTTGAAGATATATCCATTTCCACCATAGGCCACAAAGGGCTCCAAATATCCTCTTGCAGATTCTGCAAAAGAGAGATTCAAAACTGCTCAATCAAACGAAGGTTCAACTCTGTGAGTTGATTGCACACATCCCAAAGAAGTTTTTCTGAATGCTTCTGTGTAGTTTTTATGAGAAGATATTTGCTTTTCCACAATAGGCCTCAAATGTCTCCAAATATCCACCTGCAGATTCTGCAAAATGAGTGATTCAAAATGGCTAAATCAAAAGACAGGTTCAGCCCTATGAGTTCAATGCATACATCACAAGGAAGTTTCTCTGAATGATTTTCTGTACTTTTTATTTGAAGATATTTCCTTTTCCACCATACAGCACAAAGGGCTCCAAATATCCACTTGCAGATTCTCCAAAAAGAGAGATTCAAAACTGCTCAATGGGAAGATAAGATCAACTGTGTGATTTGAATGTACACCTTGCAAAGAAGTTTCTCCGAATGTTTCTGTGTAGTTTTTATGTGAATATATTTCCTTTTACACAAAGCCTCAAAGCTCTCCAAACATCCACTTGCAGATTCTCCAAAAAGAGAGATTCAATACTTCCCAATCAAAAGATTGTTTCACCTCTGTGAGTTGAATGCACACATCATAAAGAAGTTTCTCAGAATGCTTCTGTGTGGTTTTATTGGAAAGTATTTTATTTTCCACAGTAGGAGTCACAGCGCGCCAGATATCCACTTGCAGATTCTATGAACAGAGAAATCCAAACGGCTCAATAGAAAGGTAGGAATAACACATTGAGTTGAATGCACACATCACGAAAAGTTTCTTAGAATGCTTCTGAGTAGTTTTCATTTGAAGATATTTCCTTTTCCACAATAGGTCGCAAAGGGCTCAAAATATCCACTTGTAGATCCTTCAAAAAGAGAGGTTCAAAACTGCTCAATGAGAAGATAAGTTCAACTATGTGAATTGAATGCACACATTTCAAAGAAGTTCTGAGAATGCTTCTGTGTAGTTTTTATTTGAAGTTATTTCCTTTTCCATCACAGGGCACAAAGTGCTCTAAATATCCACTTGCAGATTCTACAAAAAGAGAGATTCTAAACTGCTCCATCAAAAGATAGATTCAACTCTGTGAGTTGAATGCAAACATCACAAAGAAGTTTCTCAAAATGCTTCTGAGAAGTTTTTATGTGAAGATATTTCCTATTCCACAGCAGGCCTCAAAGGGCTTCAATTATCCACTTGCAGATTCTACGAAGAGTGTGTCAAAACTGCTCAATCAAAAGAAAGTTTCAATTCTGTGAGATGAATGCACACATCACAAAGAATTTTCTCAGAATGCTTCTGTGCAGTTTTCATGTGAAGAGATTTCCTTTTCCACCATAGGCAACAAAGGACGGCAAATATTCACTTGCAGCTTCTACAAAAAGAGTGTTCCAAAACTGCTCAATCAAAAGAAAGTTTCAACTCTGTGAGATGAATGCACGCATCCCAAGAAGTTTCTCAGAATTCTTCTGTGTAGTTTTTGTCTGAAGATATTTATTTTTCCACGGTGGGCCTCACAGCGCTCTAAATATCCACTTGCAGACTGTACAAAAAGACTGTTTCAAAACTGCTCAAGCATAAGTTAGCTTCAACCCTGTGAGATGAATGCACATATCACAATGAAGTTTCTCCGAAAGTTTCTGTGTAGTTTTTATTTGAAGATATTTCCTTTTCCACCATAGGCCACAAAGGGCTAAAAATATCCACTTGCAGATTCTGGAAGAGACAGATTAAAAACTGCTCAATCTAAAGATGGGTTCAGCTCTGGGAGTTGAATGCACGCATCACAAAGAAGTTTCTCAGAATCATTCAGTGTAGTTTTTATGTGAAGATATTTGCTTTTCCACTATAAGCCTCAAAGGGCTCCAAATAACCACCTGCAGATTCTGCAAAAAGAGAGTTTCAAAACTACTCAATCAAAAGACAGGTTCAACACTGTGAGCTGAATGCACACATCACAAAGTAGTTTCTCTGATTGTTTCTATGTAGTTTTTATTTGAAGATATTTCCTTTTCCCCCATATTATGCAAAGGGCTCCAAATATCCACTTGCAGATTCTACAAAATGAGAGATTCAAAACTTTTCAATGAGAAGATAAGTTCAACTCTATGAGTTGAACGCACAGCTCACAAAGAAGTTTACAGAATGCTTCTGTGTAGTATTTATGTGAAGATATTTCCTTTTCCACAGTAAGATTCAGAGCTCTCCAAACACGCATTTGCAGATTCTGCAAAAAGGGAGATTCAAAACTGCTCAATAAAAAGATAGGCTCAATTCTTTGAGTTGAATGCACACATCCCAAAGAAGTTTCTCAGAATACTTCTGTGTTGTTTTTATGTGAAGATATTTCCTTTTCCATCATAGAGGTCAAAGAGCACCAAATATCCACTTGCAGTTTCTACAAAAAGAGTGTTTCAAAACTGCTCCATTAAAAGAAAGTTACAACACTGTGAGTTGAATGCGCACATCAAAAAGCAGTTTCTGACAATTCTTCTGACCAGATTTTATGTGAAGATAATTCCTTTTCCACTGAAGGCTTCAAAGAGCTTCAAATGTCCACTTACATATTCTACAAAAGGAGTGTTTCAAAACTGCTCAATGAAAAGTTAAGTTCAACTCTGTGAGTTGAAAGCACACATCACAAAGAATTTTCTGAGAATGCTTCTCTCTAGTTTTTATTTGAAGTTATTTCGTTTTCCACCATAGCCCACAAAGCGCTTCAAATGTCCCTTTCAGATTCTAAAATAAGAGTGTTTTAAAACTGTTCTATCAAAAGAAGTGTTCAATGCTGTCAGTTGAATGCACACATCACAAAGTAGTTTCTGAGAATGTTTCTGTCTAGCTTTTATTTGAAGATATTCCCGTTTCCAATGAAGTCTTCAAAGTGCTACAAATATCCACTTTGAGATTCTACAAAAAGAGTGTTTCAAATCTGCTCTATCAAAAGGAAGGTTTAACTCTGTCAGTTGAATGCACACATCGCAAAGAAGTTTCTGAGAATGTTTCTGTCTTGTTTTAATGTGAAGATATTTCCTTTTTTGCCGAAGGCCTCAAAGCGCTCCAAATGTCCACTTGCAGATTCTACAGAAAGAGTGTTTCAATACTGCTCTACCAAAAGGAAGTTTCATCTCTGTGAGGTGAATCCACTCATCACAAAGAAGTTTCTGAGAATGCTTCTGTCTAGTTTTTATGTGAATTTAATCCCGTTTCCAACCAAGGCCTCAAATCGGTTCAAATATCGACCTTTGGATTCTACAAAAAGAGTGTTTCTAAACTGCTCTATCAAAAGGAAAGTTCAATTCTGTGAGTTGAATGCACCCATCACAAGAAGTTTCTGAGAATGCTTCTGTCTAGTTTTTATTTGAAGATATTCCCGTTTCCAATGAAGGATTCAAAGTGCTCCAAATATCCACTTGCCAATTCTTCAAAAGGGCGTTTTCAAAACTGCTCTATCAAAAGGAAGCTTCAACTGTGTGAGTTGAATGTACACATCACGAAGTATTTTCTGAGAATGTTTCTGTCTAGTTTTTATGGGAAGATATTCCTGTTTCCAATGAGGGCCTCAATACAGTCCAAATATCCCCTTTCAGATACTGCAAATAGAGTTTTTCAAATCTCTTCTATAAAAAGTTATGTTCAACTCTGTGAGTTGAATACACACATCACAAACTTGTTTCTGAGAATGCTTCTGTCTAGTTTTTATTTGAAGATATTCCCGTTTCCAACGAAGTCTTCAAAGCACTCCAAATATACACCTGCAGATACTACAGAAGGAATGTTTCAAACCTGCTCCACCAAAAGAAAGTTTAAACTCTGTGAGTTGAATACACACATCACAAAGAAGTTTCAGATAATGTTTCTCTCTAGCTTTTATTTGAAGATATTTACTTTTCTACCATAGCCCTCAAAGCGTTAAAAATGTCTATATGCAGATTCTACAAAAAGAGTGTTTCAAAACTTCCCTGTCAAAAGAAATATTCAACACTGTGAATTGAATGCACACAACACAAAACAGTTTCTGAGAATGCTTCTGTCGAGTTTTTATTTGAAGAAATTCCCGTTTCCAACAAAGGCTTCAAAATGCTCAAAATATCCATTTGCAGATTGTACAAAAAAAGTATTTCAAAACTGCTCTACCAAAAGGAAGGTTCAACTCTGTGAGTTGAATGCACACATCACAAAGAAGTTTCTGAGAATGCTTCTGAGTAGTTTTTATGTGAAGAGTTTTCCCTTACCACCGAGGGCCTCAAAGCACTCCAAATGTCCACTGGCAGATTCTAAAAAAAATGTGTTTCAAAACTGCTCTATCAAAAGGAAGGTTCAACTCTGTGAGTTGAATGTACACATAACAAAGAAGTTTCTGAGAATGCTTCTATCTACTTTTTATGTGAAGATGTTTCCTTTTCCACCAATGGTCACAAAGCACTCCAAATGTCCACTTGCAGATTCTGCAAAAAAAGTGTTTCAAACGTGCTGTATCAAAAGAAATGTTCAACTCTATAAGTTGAAGGCAGACATCACAAAAATGTTTCTGAGACTGCTTCTGTCTAGTTTGTATGTGAAGGTATTCCCTTTTCTACCATAGGCCCCAAAACAGTCCAAATATCCATTTGCAGATCCTACAAAGAGTTTTCAAAACTGCTGTATCAAAAGAAAGGCTCAACTCCATGAATTGAAAGCATACATCTCAAAGTAATTTTGGAGAATGCTTCTGTCTAGTTTTTATTTGAAGATATTCCCGTTTCCAACGAAGGATTCAAAGAGCTCGAAATATCCACTTGGAGATTCTACAATAAGAGTCTTTCAAAGCTGCTCTATCAAAAGGAAGGCTCATCACTGTGAGTTTGAATGCACACATCACAAAAAAGTTTCTGACAATGCTTCTGTCTAGTATTTATGTGAAGATATTTCCTTTTGTACCAAAGGTCTCAAAGGGCTCGAAATGTCCTCTTGCAGATTCTACCAAAAATGTGTTACAAAATTGCTCTATCAAAACAAAGGTTCAACTCTGTGAGTTGAATACACACATCACAAAGATGTTTCTAAGAATGCTTCTCTCTAGTTTTTAGGTGAAGGTATTCCCGTTTAAATTGAAAGCCTCAAAACGGTCAAAATATCCCCGTGCAGATTCGACAA
Source organism: Pongo abelii (assembly GCF_028885655.2). Taxonomy (NCBI): domain Eukaryota; kingdom Metazoa; phylum Chordata; class Mammalia; order Primates; family Hominidae; genus Pongo; species Pongo abelii. Next base: position 7,619,503 of record NC_071999.2, read on the forward strand.
AAAGAGAGTTTCAAAACTACTCTATCAAAAGAAAGCTTCAACTCTGTGGGTTGAATGCAAACATCACAAAGAAGTTTCTGAGAATGCTTCTGTCAAGTTTTTATCTGCAGATATTCCCTTTTCCAACGAAGGCCTCAAAGTCGTCTAAATACGCACCTGCAGATTCTACAAAAAGAGTGTATCAAAACTGCTCTATGAAAAGTTATGCACAACAATGTGAATTGAATTCACACATCACAAAGAAGTTTCTGAGAATGGTTCTGTCTAGTTTTATGTGAAGACATTCCCATTTCCAATGAAGGCCTCAAATCGGTCCTAATATCCACTTGCAGGTCCTTCAAAAAGAGTTTCACAACTGCTCTCTGAAAAGGTGTGTTCAACTCTGTGAGTTGAATGTGCACATAACAAAGAAGTTTCTGAGAATACTTCTGTGTAATTTTTATTTGAAGATATTTCCTTTTCCACCACAGCTCTCAAAGTGCTACAAGCAACCATTTGAAGATGCTGCAAAAAGAGTGTTTCAAAACTGATCTATCAAAAGAAAGGTTCAACTCTGTGAGTTGAATGTACACATCACAAAACAGTTTCTGGGAATGCTTCTGTCTCTTCTTTATTTGAAGAAATTCCCGTTTCCAATGAAGGCTTCAAATCTCTCCAAATAGCCAATTGTAGATTCTACAAAAAGTGTGTTTCAAAATTGCTCTATAAAAAGGAATGTTCAACCCTGTGAGTTGAATGCACACATCTCAAAGAAGTTCCTGAGAATGCATCTCTCTAGATTTTATGTGAAGATACTTCCTTTCCTAATGTAGGCCTCAAAGCACTCCAAATATCCACTGGCAGATTCTACAAAAAGTGAGATTCAAAACTGCTCTATCAAAAGAAATGCTCAATTTGGTGAGTTGAAAGCACACATTACAAGAGAGTTTCTGAGAATGCTTCTGTCTAGTTTTTATTTGAAGGTATTACCGTTTCCAACGAAGGCTTCAAAGCACTCCAAATAACCAGTTGCAGATTCTACAAAAAGAGTGTTTCAAAACTGCTCTATAAAAAGGAAGGTTATACCGTGTCAGTTGAATGCACACATCACAAAGAAGTTTCTGAGAAAGCTTCTGTGTAGTTTTTATATGAAGATGTTTCCTTTTCTACCTTAGGCCTCAAAGCACTCCAAATATCCACTTGCAAATTCTACAAAAAGAGAGTTTCAAAACTGCTATATGAAAGCGAATGTTCAACTCCATGACTTGAATGCATGCATCATAAATAAATTTCTGAGAATGCTACTCTGTAGTTTTTATGTAAAGATATTTCCTTTTCCACCTAAGGCGTCAATGCACTCAAAATTTCCACTTGAAGATTCTACAAAAAGAGTGATTCAAAACTGCTCCATGAAACATTAAGTTCAACTCATTGAGTTTAATGCACACATCCAAAGAAGTTTCTGAGAATGCTTCTGTCTAGTTTTTATGGGAGGATATTTCCTTTTCTATCATAGGACTCAAAGTGCTCTAAGAATCCACTTGCAGATTCTACCAAAAGTGTGTTTCAATACTGCTCTATCAAAAGTAAGATTCAACCCTGTGAGTTGAATGCACATATCAGAAAGAAGTTTCTGAAAACCCTTCTGTCCAGTTTTTATGTGAAGATATTTCTTTTTCCAGGAAAGGTCTCAAAGACTGCCAAATATCCCCTTGCAGATTTTACAAAAACAGTGTTTCAAAACTACCCTATCTAAAGGAAAGTTCAACTCTGTAAGTTGAATGCACACATCACAAATAAGTTTCTGAGAACATTTCTGTCTAGTTTTTATGTGAAGATATTTCCTTTTCTAGCATAGGCCACAAAACTCTCTAAATATCCACTTTCAGTTTCCACCAAAAGAGTGTTTCAAAACTACTCTATCAAAAGAAAGGTTCAACTCTGTGAGTTCAATGCACACATTACAAACCAGTTTCTGAGAATGCTTCTGTCTAGTTTTTATGTGAGGATATTTCCTTTTCCAGCATAAGACTCAAAGCCCTCCAAATATCCACTTGCAGATTCTACAATAACAGTGTTTCAAAACAGCTCTATCTAAAGGAAGGTTCAACTCTTTCAGTTGAATGCCCACAACACAAAGAAGTTTCTGTGACTGCTTCAGTCTAGTTTTTATGTGAAGATATTTCCTTTTCCACTGAAGGCCTCAAAGTGATCAAATGTACACTTGCAGATTCTACAAAAAATGGTTTCAAAGCTGCTCTATGAAAAGTTATGTTCAACTCTGTGAGCTGAATGCACATATCACAAAGAAGTTTCTGAGAATACTTCTGTTTAATTTTCTTTGAAGATATTTCATTTTCCACCATAGCCCATGAAGCGCTACAAATGTCCATTTGCAGATTTGACAAAAAGAGTATATCAAAACTGATCTATGAAAGGTAACATTCAGCTATGTAAGTTGAATGAACACATCCAAAAGCAGTTTTTGAGAATGGTTCTGTCTTGTTTTTAGTGGAAGATATTCTCGTTTCCAATGAAGATTTCAAAGTGCTGCAAATGTCCAATTGCAGATTCTACAAAAAGAAAGTTTCAAAGCTGCTCTATCAAAAGGAAGATTCAACTCTGTGAGTTCAGTGCACACATCACAAAGAAGTTTCTGAGAATGCTATTGTCTAGTTTTTATGTGGAGATATTTCCTTTTCCACCGAATGTCTCTAAGCTCTGCAAACATCCACTAGCAGATTCTACACAAAAAGTGTTTCAAAACTGCTCTATAAAAAGGAAGGTTCAATTCTGTGAGTTGAATGCACACATCACAAAGAGGTTTCTGAGAATGCTTCTGTCTAGTTCTTATGTGAGGATATTCCCCTTTCCAACAAAGGCCTCAAAACCGTCCAAATATCCCCTTGCAGATTCTACAAAAAGAGTGTTTCAAAACTGCTTTATGAAAACCTATGTTCAACTCTGTGAGTTGAATGCACACATCACAAAGAAGTTTCTGAGAATGCTTTTGGGGAATTTTTAGGTGAAGATATTTCCGTTTCCAATGAAAACCTCAAATCGGTCCAAATATCCACTTGCAGGTCCTTCAAAAACAGTGTTTCACAAATGTTCTATGAAAAGTTATATTCAACCCTGTGAGTTGAATGCACACATCTCAACGAAGTTTCTGAGAATGTTTCTGTCTAGTTTTTATGTGAAGTTATTTCCTTTACTAACATAGGCCTCAAAGCGCTCCAAATATCCACTTGTAGATTCTACAAAAACATTGTTTCAAAACTGCTCTATCAAAAGAAAAGCTCAACTCTGTAAGTTGAATGTACAAACCACAAAGGGCTTTCTGAGAATGCTTCTTCCAGTTTTTATTTGAAGATATTTGCGATACCATAGAAGGCTTCAAACCGCTCCAAATGTCCACTTGCAGATTGTACAAAAAGAGTGTTTCAAAACTGCTGTATCAAAAGGAATGTTCAACTCTGTGAGTTGAATGCACACATCAAAAGGTAGTTTCAAAGAATGCTTCTGTATAATTTTTATATGAAGATATTTCTTTTTCCACTGAAGTCCTCAAAGCACTCCGAATGTCCACTGGCAGGTTCTACAAAAATTTGTTTCAAAACTGTTCTATCAAAAGGAAGGTTCAAATCTGTGAGTTGAATGACGTCATCAGAAAGAAGTTTCTGAGAATATTTCTGTCCAGTTTTTATGTGCAGATATTCCCGTTTTCAACGAAGGGCTCAAATCAGTTAAAATATCCCCTTGCAGATTCTACAAAAACAGTATTTAAAAACTGCTCTATCAAACGGAAGTTTCAACTCTGAGTTGAATGCACATATCGCAAAGAAGTTTCTCAGAATGCTTCTGTCTAGTTTTAATGTGAAGATATACCCGTTTCCAATGAAGTCCTCAAATTGGCCTAAATATCCACTTGCAGGTACTTCAAAAAGCGTGTTTCACAACTGCTCTACGAAAAGGTATTCTCAATTCTGTGAGTTGAATGCACACATCACAAAGGAGTTTGTGAGAATGTTTCTGCTTAGATTTTTATGAAGATATTCCCCTTTCCAACGAAGGAATGCAACCGGTCCAAATATCACTTTGCAGATTCTACAAAAACAGTGTCTCAAAACTGCTTTATCAAAAGGAAGGTTCAACTCTGTGAGTTGAATGCACACATCACAAAGACATTTCTGAGAATGCTTCTGTCTAGTATTTGTGTGAAGATATTCCCGTTTCCAATGAGGGCCTCAAATTGGACCAAATATCCACTTTCAGATTCTTCAAAAAGCGTGTTTCACATCTGCTCCATGAAAAGGTATTCTCAACTCTGTGAGTTGAATGCACACATCACAAAAGAGTTTGTGAGAATGTTTCTGCTTAGATTTTTGTGAAGATATTCCCCTTTCCAATGAAGGAACGCAATCAGTCCAAATATTGCTTTGCAGATTCTACAAAAACAGTGTCTCAAAACTGCTCTATCAAAAGGCAGGTTCAACTCTGTGAGTTGAATGCACACATCACAAAGACATTTCTGAGAATGCTTCTGTCTAGTTTTTATGTGAAGATATTCCCGTTTCCAATGAGGGCCTCAAATTGGTCCAAATATACAGTTGCAGGTTCTTCAAAAACAGTGTTTCACAACTGCTCTATGAAGAGGAATGTTCAACTCTGTGAGTTCAATGCAAAAATCACAAAGACGTTTTTTGGAATATTTCTGTCTAGTTTTAATTTGAAGATATTTCCTATCCCACCATAGCCCTCAAAGCGCTACAATTGTCCAATTGCAGATTCTGTAAAAAGAGTTTTTCGAAACTGCTCTATCAAAAGAAAGGTTGAACTCTGTGAGTTGAATGCACACATCACAAAGTAGTTTATGTGAATGCTTCTGTCTATTTTTTATTTGAAGATATTCCGGATTCCAATGAAGGAACCATACCGTTCAAAATATCCACTTGCAGATTCTACAAAAAGGGGGTTTCAAAACTGCTGTATCAAAAGGAAGGTAAAACTCTGTGAGTAGAATGCACATTTCACAAAGTAGTTTCTGAGAATCCTTCCCTCAATTTTTTATGTGAAGAAATTCTCGCTACCAAAAAAGGCTTCAAATCGGTCCACATATCCCCTTGCGGACTCTACGAAAAGAGTATTACAAAACTGCTCTATGAAAAGGTATGTTCAACTCTGTGAGCAGAATGCACACATCACAAAGAAGTTTCTGAGAATTCTTCTGTCTAGTTGTTATGTGAAGATATTTCCTTTTCCTCAGAAGGCCTAAAAGCTCTCCAAATGACTACTTGCAGATTCTACAAACGAAGTGTTTTGAAACTGCTCTATCAAAAGGAATGTTAAAATCTGTGAGTTGAATGCACACATCACAATGAAGTTTCTGAGAATGCTTCTGTCTAGTTTTTATGTGAATGTATATGCGTTTCGAATGAAGGCCTCAAAATGGTGTAAACATCATCCTGCAGTTTATACAAAAAGAGTGTTTCATAACTGTTCTATCAAAAGGAAAGTATAACTCTGTGAGAAGAATGCACACATCACAATGCAGTTTTTGAGAATGCTTCTGTCTAGTTTATATTTGAAGATATTCCCGTTTCCAAGGAAGGATTCAAAGTGCTCCAAATATCCACTTGCAGATTCTACAAAAAGAGATTTTCAAGCCTGCTCTATCAAAAGGAAGTTTCAGCTCAGTAAATTGAATGCACACATCACAAAGAAGTTTCTGAGAATGCTTCTGTCTAGTGTTTATGTGAAGATATTTCCTGTTCCACTGAACACCTCAAAGTGCTCCAAATGTGCACTTGCAGCTTCTACAAAAAGAGTGTTTCAAAACTGCTCTATTAAAAATTATGTGGAACTCTGTGAGTTAAATGCACACATCACAGAGTAGTTTCTGATAATGCTTCTGTCTACTTTTTATGTGGATATTTCATATTCCACCGAATTCCTAAAAGTGCTCCAATTGTCCACCTGCAGATTCTACAAAAAGAGTGTTTCAAAACTGCTCTATGAAAAGTTATGTTCAAATCTATGAGTTGAATGCACACATCACAAAGCAGTTTCTGAGAATGCTTCTGTCTAGTTTTTATGTGAAGATCTACTCGTTTCCAAGGAAGGCCTCAAATAGCTCTAAATATCCCCTTGTAGAATCTACCAAAAGGGTTTTTCAAAACTGCTGTATCTAAAGGAAGTTTCAACACTGTGAGTTGAATGCACACATCACAAAGAAGTTTCCTAGGATACTTCTGTCTAGTTTTTATATGAAGATATTTCCTTTTAAACTGAAGGCCTCAAAGCGCTCCAAATGTCCTCTTGCAGATTCTGCAAAAAAAGTTTTTCAAAACTGTTCTATGAAAAGGAAGATTCAACTCGGTGAGTTGAATGCTCACATAACAAAATAGTTTCTGAGAATGCTTCTGTGTACTTTTATGTGAAGATATTTCTGTTTCTGATGAAGGCTTCAAAACGGTCCAAATATCCCATTGCAGATTCTAGGAAAAGAGTGTTTCAAAAGTGTTCTATCAAGAGAAAGGTTCAACTCTGTGAGTTGAAAGCACACATCACAAAGAAGTCTCTGAGAATGCTTCTGTCTAATTTTTATGTGAAGCTATTCCCGTTTCCAACAAAGGCCTCAAAGCGGACCAAATTTCCACTTGCAGATTCTACAAAAAGAGTGTTTCAAAACTGCTCTATGAAAAGGAAGGTTCACCTTTGTGAGTTGAATGCACACATCACAAAATCGTTTCTCAGAATCCTTCTGTCTAGTTTTTATGTGAAGCTATTCCGGATTCCAATGAAGGCCTCAAATCGGTCTATCCCCTTGCAGAATCTACAAAAACAGTGTCTCAAGACTCCTCTATCAAAAGGAAGGATCAACTCTGTCAGTTGAATGCACACATCACAAAATATTTCTGAGAATTCTTCTTTCTTGTTTTTATGTGCAGGTACTCCCGTTGCCAAAGAAGGCCACAAAGCGTTCCAAGTATTCACTTGCAGATTCCACAAAAAGACAGTTTCAAAACTGCTCTATGAAAAGATATGTACAATTCTATGAGTTGAATGCACACATCACAAAGAAGTTTCTGAGTATCCTTCTGTGTAGTTTTTATTTGATGATATTTACTTTTCCACCATAGCCCAAAATAGCTAAAAGTGTCCATTTGCAGATTCTAAAAAAGAGTGTTTCAGAAATGCTCTTTAAAAAGATAGTTCAACTCCTTGAGCCGAATGCACACATCACAAAGAAGTTTCTGAGAATGCTTCTGTCTACTTTTTATGTGAAGAAATTCCCGTTTCAAACGAAGGCCTCAAATCGTTCCAAAATTCCACTTGCAGAAGCTAGAAAAAGAGTGTTTCAAAACAGCTCTATGAAAAGTTATGTTCAACTCTGTGAGTTGAATTCAAACATCACAAAGAAGTTTATGAGAATGCATCTGTCTAGTTATTATGTGAAGACATTTCCTTTTGTACCATAGGCTACAATGTGCTCCAAATATCCACCAGTAGATACTTCAAAAAAAGTGTTTCAAAACTATTCTATCAATAGGAAGGCTCAACTCTGTGAGTTGAATGCACACATCACAAAGTAGTTTCTGAGAATGCCTCTGTCTTGTTTTCATTTGAAGATATTCCCGTTCCCAAGGAAGGCTTCAAAGCACTCCAAATATCCACTTGCAGATTCTACAAAAGGAGTGTTTCAAAACTGCTGTATCAAAAGGAAATTTCAAAACTGTTAGTTGAATGCACACATCACAAAGGGGTTTCTGAGATTGTTTCTGTCTAGTTTTTATGTTAAGATATTTCCTTTTCTACCATAGGCCTCCAAGCGCTCCAAATATCCAATTTCAGATAATACAAAAAGAGTGATTCAAAACTGGTCTATCAAAACAAAGTTTCAACTCTGTGATTTGAATGCACAGATCACAAAGATGTTTCTGACAATGTCTTTGTCTAGTTTTTCAGTGAATACAGTTCCTTTTCTACCATAGGCCTCAAAACTGTCCAAATGTCCCCTTACAGATTCTAGAAAAAGTGCTTCAAAACTGCTCTATCAAAGGGAAGGTTTAACTCTGTGAGTTGAATGCACACATCTTGAAGAATTTTCTGAGAGTGCTTCTGTCTAGTTTTTATGTGAAGAAATTCCCGTTTCGAACGAAAGCCTCAAATCGGTGAAATATACCCTTGCAGATTCTACAAAAAGAGTGTTTCAAAACTGCTCCATCAAAAGGAATGTTGAACTCTGTGAGATGAATGCACAGATCACAAAGTGGTTTCTGAGAATGCTTCTGTCTATTTTTTATGTGCAGATATTCCTGATTCCAATGAAGGCCTAAAAGCGTTCCAATTATCCACTTGCAGATTCTAAAAAAAGAGGGTTTCAAAACTGTTCTATGAAAAATTATGTTCAACTCTGTGAGTTGAATGCATACGTCACAAAGAAGTTTCTGAGAATGCTTCTCTCTAGTTTTTATGTGAAGATATTTCCTTTTCCACCGAAGGCCTGAAATCGCTCCAAATGTACACTTGCACATTCCAAAAAAAAAAAAAAAAAGGTTTCAAAGCTACTCTAGCAAAAGGAAGGTTCAACTGTTTAAGTTGAATGCACACATCAAAAAGTAGTTGCTGACAATATTTCTGTCTAGTTTTTATGTGGAGATATTCCTGTTTCCAACGAAGGCCTCAAATTGGTCCAAATATCCCCTTGCAGATTCTACATAAAGAGTGTTTCAAAACTGCTCTATGAAAAGATATGTTCAATTCTGTGAGTTGAATGCACACATCACAAAGAAGTTTCTGGGAATGCTTCTGTCTAATTTTTATGGGAAGATATTCCCGTTTCCAATGAATGAATCAAACAGTCCAAATATCCACTTGCAGATTCTACAGAAAGAGTGTTTCAAAACTGTCCTATGAAAACTTATGTTCTACTCTGTGAGTTGAATGCACACATCACAAGGAAGTTTCTGAGAAAGTTTCTGTCTAGTTTTTATGTGAAGATTTTCCCGATTACAACGAAGGCCTCAAATTGGTAAAATTATCCACTTGCAGGATTTCAAAAAGACTGTTTCACAACAGCTCTATGAAAAGGCATGTTCAACCCTGTGAGGTGAATGCAAATATCACAAAGAAGTTTCTGTGAATGCTTCCGTCTAGTTTTTATTTGAAGATATTTCAATTTCCACCATAGCCCTCAAAGTGATACAAATGTCCATTTGCAGATTCTACAAAAAGAGTGTTTCAAAGCTGCTCTATCAAAGGAAATGTTCATCTCTGTGAGTTGAATGCACATATCACACAGTAGTTTCTGAGAATGCTTCTGATTTTATTTGAACACATTCCCATTTCCAATGAAGGCTTCAAAGCTCTCCAAGTATCCAATTGCAGATACTACAAAAAGAGTGTTTCAAAACTGCTCTATCAAAAGGAAGATTCAACTCTGAGAGTTGAATGCACACAACACAAAGAACTTTCTGATAATGCTTCTGTCTAGTTTTTATGTGAAGAGATTTCCTTTTCCAATGAAGTCCTCTAAGCACTCCAATTCTCTACTTCCAGATTCTACAAAAAATGTGTTTCAAAACTGTTCTATGAAAAGCATGGTTCAACTCTGTGAGTTGAATGCACAGATCACAGAGAAGTTTCTGAGATTGCTTCTGTCTAGTTTTATGTGAAGATGTTGCCTTTTCCACCAAAGACCTCAAAGCACTCCAAATGTCCACTTGCAAATTCCATAAAAAAAGGTTTCAAACTGCTCTATCAAAAGGAAGTTTCAGCTCTGTGAGCTGAATGCACACATCACAAAGAAGTTTCTGACAGTGCTCAGGTCTTGTTTTTATCTGAAGATATTCCCGTTTGCAATGAAAGCCTCAAATCGGTCCAAATATCCCCTTTCAGATTCTACAAAAAGAGTGTTTCAAAACTGCTCTATGAAAAGTTATGTTCAACTCTGAGTCGAATGTACACATCACAAAGTAGTTTCTGAGAACGCTTCTGTCTAGATTTTATGTGAAGATATTCCCGTTTCCAATGAAGGCTTCACACTGTCCAAATATGCTCTCACAGATTCTACAAAAAGAGTGTTTCAAAACTGCTCTATGAATAGTTATGTTCAACTCCATGAGTTGAATGCACACATCACAAAGTAGTTTCTGAGAATCCTTCTGTCTAGTTTATATGGGAAGATGTTCCCGTTTTCAATGAAGGCCTCAAATCATTCCAAATATCCACTTGCAGGTCCTTCAAAAAGAGTGTTCAACAACTGCACTAAGAAAATGTATGTTCAACTCCGTGAGTTGAATGCAAACATTCCAAAGTTGTTTCTGAGAATTTTTCTGTGTAGTTTTTGGTTGAAGATATTTTCTTTTCCACGATAGCCCTCAAGGTGCTACAAATGTCCTCTTTCAGATTCTACAAAAAAGAGAGTTTCTAAACTGCTCTATCAAAAGAAAGGTTCAACTCTGTGAGTTGAATGGCCATATCACAAAGTTGTTTCTGAAAGTGCTTCGGTCTAGTTTTTATTTGAAGATATTCCCGTTTCAAACAAAGGCTTCAAAGCTCTCTAAATATCCGCTTGCGGATTCTACAAAAAACTGTTTCAAAACTACGCTATCAAAAGGAAGATTCAACTCAGTGAGTTCAATTCACACTTCACAAAGAAGTTTCTGAGAATGCTTCTGTCTAGTTTTCATGTGAAGATATTTCCTTTTCCACCGGAGAACTCAAAGTGCTCCAAATGTCCACTTTCAGATACCACAAAAAAACTTTATCTAAACTGCTCTATCAAAAGGAAGGTTCAACACTGTAAGTTGAATGCACACAAAAGAAAGAACTTTCTGAGAATGCTCAGTCTAGTTTTTATGTGAAGATATTTCCTTTTCCACTGAAGGCCTCAAAGCGCTCCAATTGTCCACATTCACATTCCACAAAAAAGGTTTCAAAACTGCTCTATCAAAATGAAGGTTTATCTCTTTGTGTTGAATGCACACATCACAAGGAAGTTTCTGACAATGCTTTTGTCTAGCTTTTATGTGACAATATTCAAGTTTCCAACAAAGGCCTCAAATCAGTCCAAATATCCCTTTACAGATTCTACAAAAAGACTGTTTCAAAACTGCTCTATGAAAAGTTATGTTCAAATCTGTGAGTTGAATGCACCCATCACAAAGAAGTTTCTGAGAATGCTTCTGTGTAGTTTTTATGGGAAGATAATTCCGTTTCTAATGAAGGCCTGAAACGGTCCCAATATCCACTTGTGGATTATACAAAAAGAGTGTTTCAAAACTGCTCCATGAAAACTTATGTTCTGCTCCGTGAATTGAAAGCATACATCACAAAGAAATTACTGATAACGCTTCTGTCCAGTTTTTATGTGAAGATATTCCTGTTTTTAATGAAGGCCCCAAATCTGTCCAAATATCCACTTGGAGGTTCTTCAAAAAGAGTGTTTCACTACTGCTCTATCAAAAGGAATGTTCAACTCTGTGAGTTGAATGCAAACTTCTCAAAGAAGTTTCTGAGAATGCTTCTGTCTGGTTTTCCACCACAGCCCTCAAAGTCCTACAAATTGTCCTCTTTCAGATTCTACAAAAAGGGTGTTTCAAAACTGCTCTATGAAAAGAAAGGTACAACTCTGTGAGTTGAATGCATACATCACCAAAAAGTTTCTAAGAATGCTTCAGTCAAGTATTTATGTGAAGATATTTCCCTTTCCACGGAAGGCCTCAAAGCTCTCAAACTGTCCAATTGCAGATTCTATACAAAATGTTTCAAAACTGCTCTATCAAAAGGAAGTTTCAAATCTGTCAGTTGAAGTCACACATGAAAAAGAAGTTTCTGAGAATGCTTCTGTCTAGTTTTTATGTGAAGATATTCCCGTTTCCAACGAAGGCATCAAAGAGGTCTAAATATCCACTTGCAGATTCCACAGAAAGAGTGTTTCAAAACTGGTCTATGAAAAGTTATGTTGACCTCTGTGAGGGGAATGCACACATCTGAAAGAAGTTTTTGAGAATGCCTCTGTCTAGTTTTTCTGTGAAGATATTCCTGTTTCCAATGAAGGCCTCAAATCTGTCCAAATAAACACTTGCATGTCCTTAAAAAAGAGTGTTTCACTACTGCTCTATGAAAAGATATGTTCAACTCTGTGTGTTGCATGAAAACATCACAAAGAAGTTTCTGAGAATGATTCTGTCTAGTTTTTATGTGAAGATATTTCTTTTTGCACCAGAGACCTCAAAGAGCTGCAAATGTCCACTTGCAGATTCTACAAAAAGAGTGTTTCAAAACTACTCTATCATAAGAAGGGTTGAACTCTGTGAGTTGAATATACATATCACAAAATAGTTTCTGAGAATGCTTCTGTCTTGTTTTTATTTGAAGATATTCCCGTTTCCAATGAAGGATTCAAAGAGCTCCAAATATCCAATCGCAGATTCTGCAAAAAGAGTGTTTCAAAACTGCTCTATCAAAAGGAAGACTCAAATCATTGAGTTGAATGCACACATCACAGAGACGTTTCTGATAATGTTTCTGCCTAGTTTGTATGTGAAGATATTTCCTTTTCCACCAAAGGCCTTAAAGCGCTCCAAATGTAGTCTTGCAGAATCTACAGAAAGTGGGTTTCAAAACTGATATAGCAAAAGGAAGGTTCAACTCTGTGAGTTGAGTGCACATATCACAAAGAAATTTCTAAGAATGCTTCTGTCCAGCTTTTATGTGAAGATATTCCAGTTTCCAAAGAAGGCCTCAAATATGGCCAAATATCCCATTGCAGATCCTACAAAAACATTGTTTCAAAACTGCTCTATCAAAAGAAAAGTTCAACTCTGTGAATTGAATGAACACATCACAAAGACGTTTATGAGAATGCTTCTGTCTAGTTTTTATGTGAAGATATTCTGTTTCCAACAAAGGCCTGAAATCATTTCAAATTTCCACTTGCAGGTATCTCAAAAAGAGTGTTTCACAGCTCCTCTATTAACAGGTATGTTCAACTCTGACAGTTGAATGCAAACATCACAAGGATATTTCTGAGAATGCTTCTGTCTAGTTTTTATTTGAAGATATTTCATTTTCCAACATAGCCCTCAAAGTACAACAAATGTCCATTGCAGATCCGAGAAAAACAGTGTTTTATATCTGCTCTATCAAAAGGAAGGTTCAACTCTGTGAGTTGAATGTGCACATCACAAAGAAGTTTCTGAGAATGCTTCAGTCTTGTTTTTATTTTAAGATAGTCCCTTTTCCAATGAAGGATTCAAAGCACTCCAAATATCCACTTGCAGATTTTACAAAAAGAGTGTTTCAAAACAGCTGATCAACAGGAAAGTTCAACTCAGTGAATTGAATGCACACATCACAAACCAGTTTCTGAAAACGCTTCTGTCTAGTTTTTATGTGAAGACATTTCCTTTTCCTCAGAAGGCCTCAAAGTGCTCCCAATGTCCACTTGCATATTCTACAAAAAGAGTATTTCAACTGCTCTATCAAAAAAGGAAGTTTCAACTAGGTGAGTTGATTGCACACATCACAAAGAAGTTTCTGAGAAGGCTTCTGTCTAGTTTTAAGTGAAGATATTCCGGTTTCCAACGAATTCCTCAAATCAGTCCAAATAACCTCTTGCAGATTCTACAAAAAGAGTGTTTCAAAACTAATCTATCAAAAAGGAGCTTCAACTCTGTCAGTTGAATGCACACATCATAAAGATGTTTCTGACAATGCTTCTATCTAGTTTTTATTTGATGATATTTCCTTTTGGAGCACTGGCCTCAAAGTACTCCAAATATTCACCTGCAGATTCTATAAAAAGAGTGTTTCAAAACTGCTCTATCAAAAAAAGTTCAAATTTGTTAGTTGAATGCACTCATCAAAAATAATTTTCTTAGAATGCATCTGTCTAGTTTTTAGGTGAAGATATTTACTTTTAGAGCATTGGCCTCAAATCGCTCCAAATATTCACTTGCAGATTCTACAAAAATAGTGTTTCAAAACTGCTCTATCAAAAGGAAGCTTCAACTCTGTGAATTCAATGCAGACATCACAAAGAAGTTTCTGAGAATGCTTCTGTCTAGTTTTTAAGTGAAGATATTTCCTTTTCCAGCATAGGCCTCAAAGTGCTCCAAATATCCACTTGCAGATTCTAGAAAAAGAGTGTTTCACAACTTCTCTAGCAAAAGGAATGTTCAGCACTGTGAATTGAATGCACTCATCACAAAGAAGTTTCTGAGAATGCTTCTCTATTGCTTTTATGTGAGGATATTCCCTTTTCCAGTTTAGGCCTCAAAGTGCTCTAAGTATTCACACGCAAATACTACAAAAAAAGTGTTTCAAAGCTGCTGTATCAAAAGGATTGTTTAACTCTATATGTTGAATGCACACGTCACAAATAAATTTTTGAGAATGTTTCTATCTTGTTTTTATGTGAAGATATTTCCTTTTCCAGCATAGACTACAAAGCACTCCATATATACACGTGCAGATCCTCTAAAAACAGTGTTTCAAAACTGCTCTATCAAAAGAAAAGTTCAACTCTGGGAGTTGAATGCACTCATCACAAAGAAGTTTGAGAAAACGCTTCTCTCTAGTTTTCAAGTGAAGATATTTCCTTTTCCAGCATATGCCTCAAAGCGCTGCAAATAACCAATTGAAAATTCTACCAAAAAGGTGTTTCAAAACAGCTCTATAAAACAGAAGGTACAAGTCTGTGAGTTGAAAACACACACCAAAAATTAGTTTCTGAGAAGGCTTCCGTCTAGTTTCTATATGAAAATATTTCCTTTTCCACCAGAGGCACAATCGCTCCAAATATCCACTTGCAGATTCTACAAAAAGAGTATTTCAAAACTGCTCTATCAAAAGGAAGGTTCAACTCTGTGACTTGAATGTAGACATCCAAAGAAGTTTCTGAGAATGCTTCTGTCTAGTTTTTATATGAAGATGTTTCCTTTTCCAGCATGGGCCTCCAAGCGCTCCCAATATTGACTTGGAGATTCTGCAAAAAGATTGTTTCAAAACTGCTCTATCAAAAGGGAGATTCAACTCTGCATGTTGAATGCACACAGAACAAAGAAGTTTGTGAGAATGCTGCTGTCTAGTTTTTATGTTAATATAATTCCTTTTCCAGCATTGGCCTCAAAACACTCCAAATATCCACTTGCAGATTCTACAAAAAGAGTGTTTGAAAACTGCTCTATCAAAAGGAAGGCTCAACTCTATGAATTGGCTGCACATTTCACAAAGAAGTTTCTGAGAATGCTTCTGTCTAGTTTTTTATGTGAAGATGTTTCCTTTTACAGCATAGGTCTTAAAGGGCTTCAAATATTCATTTGCCGATTCTACAAAAAGAGGGTTTCAAAACTGCTCTATCAAAAGGAAGGTTCAACTCTGTGAGTTGAATGCACACATCAAAAAGAAGTTATTGACAATGCTTCTCTCTACTTTCATGGGAAGTTATTTCCTTTTCCAGCATAGGCCTCAAAGCATTCCACATATATACTTGCAAATTCTGCAAAAAGAGTGTTTCAAAACTGCTCTATCAAAAGGAAGGTTCAACTCTGTGAGTTGAATGCACGCATCACAAAGAAGTTTCTGAGAATGCTTCTGTCTAGTTTTTATGTGAAGATATTTCCTTTTCCAGGTTTGGCCTCAAATTGCTCCAAATATCCACTTGCAGATTCTAAAAAAAGAGTGTTTCAAAACTGCTCTATCAAATGAAGTTTTAACTCTATAACTTGAATGTAGACATCACAAAGAAGTTTCTGAGAATGCTTCTGTCTAGTTTTTATGTGAAGATATTTCCTTTTCCAGGTTTGGCCTCAAATTGCTCCAAATATCCACTTGCAGATTCTAAAAAAAGAGTGTTTCAAAACTGCTCTATCAAATGAAGTTTTAACTCTATAACTTGAATGTAGACATCACAAAGAAGTTTCTGAGAATGCTTCTGTCTTGTTTTTATATGAAGATATTTCATTTCCCTGCATAG
Organism: Pongo abelii; assembly: GCF_028885655.2. Lineage (NCBI taxonomy): Eukaryota > Metazoa > Chordata > Mammalia > Primates > Hominidae > Pongo > Pongo abelii. The sequence continues at coordinate 7,635,467 of NC_071999.2, forward strand.
GCCTCAAAGCGCTCCACATATACCCTTGCAAATTCTACAAAAAGAGTGTTTCAAAACTGCTCTATCAAAAGGAAGGTTCACGTCTGTGAGTTGAATGCATACATAAGAAAGACGTTTCTGTGAATGCTTCAATGTAGTTTTTATGTGAATTTATTTCCTTTTCCAGTATGGGCCTCAAAGGGCTCCAAATATCCACTTGCAGATTCCACAAAAAGAGTGTTTCAAAACTCTTCTATCAAAAGGAAGGTTCAACTTTGTGAGATGAATGCACTCATCAAAAAGAAGTTTCTGAGAATGCTTTCGTCTAGTTTTTATGTGAAGATATTTCCTTTTCCGGTATAGGCTTCAAAGCGCTCCAAATATCCACTTGCAGATTCTACAAAAAGAATGCTCCAAAACTGTTCTATCAGAAGGAAGGTTCACATCCGTGAGTTGAATGCTCTCATCACAAAGAAGTTTCTGAGAATGCTTCTGTCTATTTTTTATGTGAAGTTATTTCCTTTTCCAGCGTAGGCATCAAAGCGCTCCAAGTATCCACTTCCACAATCTACAAAGAGAGAGTTTGAAAACTGTTCTATCAAAAGGAAAGTTCAACACTATCAGTTGAATGCACTCAAAACAGAGAAGTTGCTGAGAATGCTTCTGTCTAATTTATAAGTGAAGATATTTCCTTTTCCATCATAGGCCTGAAATCGCTCCAAATATCCACTTGCAGATCCTACAAAAATAGTGTTTCAAAACTGTTCTATCAACAGGAAGGTGCAACTGTATGAGATGAATGCACTCACCACTAAGAAGTCTCTGAGAATTCTTCTGTCTAGATTTTATGTGAAGATATTTCCTTTTCCAGCACAGCGCTCAAACGCCCCAAATATCAAATTGCAGATACTACAAAAAGAGTGTTTCAAACCTGAACTACCAAAAGGAATGTTCAAGGCTGTGAGTTGAATTCATAAAGCACAGGGAAGTTTCTGACAATGCTTCTGTCTAATTATGATGGGAAAATATCTCCTTTTCCAGCATAGGCCTCAAGCGCTCCAAATATCCACTTGCCGATACTACAGAATGGGTGTTTCAAAACTGCTCTATCAATAGGAGGGTCCCACACGGTGAGTTGAATGCATACATCACAAAGAAGTTTCTGAGAATGCTTCTGTCTACTTTTTATGTGGATATATTTCCTTTTCCAGCATAGGCCTCAAATTGCTCCAAACATCCACTTGCAGATTCCACAAAAAAGTGTTTCAAAATTGCTCTATCAAAAGAAGGTTCAAGTCTTTGAGTTGAATGCACTCATCAGAAAGAATTTTCTGAGATTGTTTCTGTCTATTTTTTATGTGAAGATATTTCCTTTTCCAGCATAGGCCTCAAAGCCCTCAAAACATCCACTTGCAGATTCTATAGAAAGATGTTTCAGAACTGTTCTATCAAAAGGAAGGTTCAATTCTGTGAGTTGAATGCATTCATCACAAACATGTTTCCGAGAGTGCTTCTGTCTAGTTTTTATGTGAAGATATTTCCTTTTCCAGTGTAGGCCTCATAGCGCTCCAAATATCCACTTGCAGATTCTACAAAAGGAGTGTTCCAATACTGCTCTATCAAAAGGAAGGCTCAAGTCTGTGAGTTGAAGGCATTCATCACGGATATTCCCTTTTCCATCGTAGGCCTCAAAGCGCTCCAAATATCCACTTGCAGATTCCATAAAAAGAGTGTTTCAAAAGTGTTCTGTCAAATGGAAGTTTCAACACTGTGATTTGAATGCACTCATCACCAAGAAGTTTCTGAGAATGCTTCTGTCTAGTTTCTATGTGATGATATTTCCTTTTTCAGCATAGAACACAAAGCGGTCCAAATATCCACTTGCAGATTCTACAATAACAGTATTTCAAAACTGCTCTATCAAAAGGAAGGTTCAAGTCTGTGAGTTGAATGCATAAATCACAGGGAAGTTTCTGTGAAAGCTTCCTTAATATTTTTATGGGAAGATTTTCCCTTTTCCGGCATAGTCCCCAAATATCTCCAAATATCCACTGGCAGATTCTACAAAAAGTGTGTTTCAAAACTCCTCTATCAAAACGAGTGTTCAAATCTGTGAGTTGAATGCACACATTTCAAAGAAGTTTCTGAGAATGCTTCTGTCTAGTTTTTATGTGAGGATATTTCCTTTTACAGCATGGGTCTCAAAGGACTCCAAATATCCCCTTGTAGATTCTACAAAGAGAGTTTTTCAAAACTCTTCTATCAAAAGGAAGGTTCGTCTCTGTGAGTTCAATGCACTCATCACAGAGAAGTTTCTGAGAATACTTCTGTCTAGTTTTTATTTGAAGATATTTCCGTTTCCAGCATAGGCCTCAAAGCGCTCCAAATACCCACTTGCAGATTCTACAAAAAGTGTCCTACAAAACTGCTCTATGAAAAGGAAGGTTCAAGTCTGTGAGTTGAATGCACTCATAACAAAGAAGTTTCTGAGAATGCTTCTGTCTAGTTTTTATATGAAGATATTTCCTTTTCCATAGTAGGCCTCAAAGCGCCCAAATATCCACTTTCAGATTCTACAAAGGGAGTGTTTCAAAACTGTTCTATGAAGAGAAACGTTCAACTCTGCGAGTTCAATGCACTCATCACAAAGTACTGTCTGAGAATGCTTTTGTCTATTTTTTATGTGAAGATATTTCCCTTTCCAGCATAGGCCTCAAAGTACTCCAAATATCCAATTGCAGATTCCACAAAAGGAGTGTTTCAAAACGGCTCTATCAAAAGGAAAGTTCAAGTCTGTCAGTTGAATGCACTCATCATGAAGAAGTTTCTGAGAATTCTTCAGCTTAAGTTTTATGTGAAGATATTACCTTTTCCAGCATAGGCCTCAAAGCACTCCAAATATCCACTTGCAGATACCACAAAACGAGTGTTTCAAAACTGCTCTATCAAAAGGAAGTTTCAAGTCTGTGAGTTGAATGCACTCATCTCAAAGAACTTTCTGAGAATGCTTCTGCTTAGCTGTTATGTGAAGATGTTTCCTTTTCCTGGATAGGTCTCTAAGCGCCCCAAATATCCACTTGCAGATTGTACAAGAAGAGTGTTTCAAAACTGTTCTATAAAAGGGAAAGTTCAACTCTGCGAGTTCAATGCTCTCATCACAGAGAAATTTCTGAGAATGCTTCTGTCTAGTTTTTATATGAAGATATCTCCTTTTCCATCATAGGCCTCAAAACGCTCCAAATATGCACTTGCAGATTCTACAAAAAGAGTGTTTCAAAACTGTTCTATCAAAAGTAATGTTCAACTCTGTGAGATGAAAGCACTCATCATAAAGAAGTTTCTGAGAATGTTTCTGTCTAGTTTTTATGTGAAGATATTTCCTTTTCCAGCATAGGCCTCAAATCGCTCCAAATATCCACATGCAGATCCTACAATAAGAGTTTTTTGAAACTGCTCTATCAAAAGGAAGGTTCAAGCCTGTGAGTTAAATACCTAAATCAAAGTGAAATTTTTGAGAATGCTTCTGTATACATTTTATGTGAAGATATTCCCTTTTCCAGCATAGGCCAGAAAGCGCTCCAAATATCCACTTGCAGATTCTACAAAAAGTGTGTTTCAAAACTGCTCTATCAAAGGAAACTTCAAGTCTGTGAGTTGAATTCATAAAGCACAGGGAAGTTTCTTAGAATGCTTCTGTCTAGTTTTTATGTGAAGATATTCCCTTTTCCAGCATTGGCCAGAAAATGCTCCAAATATCCACTTGCAGATTCTATAAAAAGTGTGTTTCAAAACTACTCAATCAAAAGGAAAGTTCAAGTCTGTGAGTTGAATTCATAAAGCACAGGGAAATTTCTTAGAATGTTTCTGTCAAGTTTTTATGTGAAGATAATTCCTTTTCCATCATAGGCCCAAAATGATGAAAATATCCACTTTCAGATTCTACAAAAAGGGTGTTTCAAAACTTCTCTACCAAAAGGAAGGTTCAACTCTGTGAGTTGAGTGCACACATCACAAAGAAGTTTCTGAGAATGCTTCTGTCTAGTTTTTATGTGAAGACACTTCCTTTTCCAGCATAGGCCTCAAAGCGCTCCAAATATCCAATTGCAGATTCCACAAAAAGAGTGTTTCAAAACGACTCTATCAAAAGGAAAGTTCAAGTCTGTCAGTTGAATGCACTCATCATGAAGAAGTTTCTGAAAATGCTTCAGCTTAATTTTTATGTGAAGATATTACCTTTTCCAGCATATACCTCAAAGCGCTCCAAATATCCACTTGCAGTTTCTTCAGTAAGAGGGTTTCAAAACTGCTCTATCAAAGGGAAGGTTCAAGTCTGTGAGATAAATGCATAACACACAGGAAGTTTCTGATAATGCTTCTGTCTTGATTTTATGTGAAGATATTCCCTTTTACAGCATAGGCCTTAAAGCGCTCCAAATATCCACTTGCAGATTCTACAAAACGAGTGTTTCAAAACTGCTCTATCAAAAGGAAGATTCAAGTCTGTGAGTTGAATTCATAAAGCACAGGGTAGTTTCTGAGAATGTTTCTGTCTAGTTCAAATGTGAAGATATTTCCTTTTCCAACATAGGCCTCAAAGCTCTCCAAATATCCACTTGCAGATCCCATAAAAAGGGTGTTTCAAAACTGCTCTATCAAAAGGAAGGTTCAACACTGTTAGTTGAATGCACACATCACAAAGAAGTTTCTGAGAATGCTTCTGTCTAGTTTTTATGTGAATATATTTCCTTTTCCAGCATAGTCCCAAAAGCTCTCCAAATATACCCTTGAGATTCTACAAAGAGAATGTTTCAAAACTGTTCTCTCAAAAGGCAGGTTCAACTCTGTGAGTTGAATGCACTCATTGCAGAAAATTTTCTGAGAATGTTTCTGTCTTGTTTTGTTGTGATAATATTTCCTTTACCAACATCGGCCTCTAAGTGCTCCACATATCCACTTGCAGATTCTACAAAAACAGTATTTCAAAACTGCTCTATGGAAAGGAAGGTCCAAGTCTGTGAGTTTAATGCACTCATCAAAAGATGTTTCTGAGAATGCTTCTGTCTAGTTTTTATGTGAAGATATTTCCTTTTCCAGCATCGGCCTCAAAGCGCTCCAAATATCCACTTGCAGATTCTACAAAGAGAGTTTTCCAAAACTGTCCTACCAAAACGAAGGTTCAACTCTGTGAGTTGAATGCACAAATCACAAAGAAGTTTCGGAGAAAGCTTCTACTTAATTTTTGTAAGAAGATGTTTCCTTTTCCAGCATAGGCCTCAAAGTGCTCCAAACATGCACTTGCAGATTCTACAAAAGGAGTGTTTCAAAACTGCTCTATGAAAAGTTAGGTTCAAGTCTGTGAGTTGAATGGACACATCACAGATACTTCCTTTTCCATCATAGACCTCAAAGCACTCTATATATCCACCTTCACATTCTTTAAAAAGAGGGTTTCAAAACTGTTCTATTAAAAAGAGGGTTCAACTCTGTAAGTTGAAAGCACTCATAACAAAGAATTTGATGAGAGTACTTCTGTCTAGTTTTTATGTGAAGATATTTAATTTTCCAGCATAGGCCTCAAAGCGCTCCAAATGTCCACTTGCAAACTCTACAAAAAGAGTGTTTCAAAACTGCTCTAACAAAAGGAAGGTTCAAGTCTGGGAGTTGAATGCACTCATCACAAAGAGGTTTCTGAAAATGCTTCTGCTTATTTTTCATGTGAAGATATTTCCATTTCCAGCATAGGCCTCAGAGTGCTCCAAATATCCACTTGCAGATTGTACAAAAACAGTCTTTCAAAACTGTTCTTTCAAAAGGAAGGTTCAGCTCTGTGAGTTGAATGCACTCATCACAGGGAAGTTTCTGAGAATGCTTCTGTCTAGTTTTTATGTGAAGATATTTCCTTTTCCATCGTAGGCCCCAAAGTGCTCTAAATATCCACTTCCAGATTCTACAAAAAGAGTATTTCAAAACTTTTCTATCAAAAGGAAGTTTCAACTCTGTGAGTTGAATGCACTCTTTCTGAGAATGCTTCTGTCTAGTTTTTATGTGAAGATATTTCCTTTTCCCGCATAGACCTCAAAGCGCTCCAAATATCCACTTGCAGATTGTATGAAAAGGGTGTTTCAAAACTGCTCTATCAAAAGGAAGGTTCAATTCTGTGAGTTGAATGCACACATCACAAAGAAGTTTCTGAGAATGCTTCTGTGTAGTTTTTATGTGAAGATATTTCCTTTTCCAGCATTGGCCTCAAAGCACTCCAAATAACCACTTGAAGATTCTACAAAAAGGGTGGTTGAAAACTGCTCTATCAAAAGTAAGCTTAAACTCTGTGAATTGAATGCACACATCACAATGAAGTTTCTGAGAATGCTTCTGTTTAGCTTTTATATGAAGATATTTCCTTTTCCAGCTTAGGCCTCAAAGCCTTCAATCTATCCACTTGCAGAATCTACTAAAAGTGTGTTTCAAAACTGCTGATTCAAAAGCAAGGTTCAGCTCTGTGTGTTGAATGTGCACATCACAAAGAGGTTTCTGAAAATGCTTCTGTCTAGTTTTTATGTGAAGATATTTTCTTTTATAGCTTAGGCCTCATAGCGCTCCAAATATCCACCTTCAGATTCTACCAAAAGAGTTTTTCAACTGCTCTATCAAAAGGAAAGTTCAACTCTGTGAGTTGAATGCACTCATCACAAAGATGTTTCTGAGAATTCTTCTGTATAACTTTTATGGGAAGACATTTCATCTTCCAGCATAGGCCCCATAGCACACCAAATATCCACTTGCAGATTCTACAAAAAGAGTGTTTCAAAACTTTTCTATCAAAAGAAAATTTCAACTGAGGGAGTTCAATGCACTCATCACAGAGAAGTTTATGAGAATGCTTCTGTCTAGTTTTTATGTGAAGATATTTCCTTTTCCATTATAGGCCTCAAAGCACTCCAAATATCCACTTGCAGATTCTACAAAAAGAGTGGTTCAAAACCGTTCTATCAAAAGAAAGGTTCAACTCTGTGAGTTGAATGCACTCATCAAAAAGAAGTTTCTGATAGAGATTCTGTCTTGTTTTTATGTGAAGATATTTCATATTCCAGCATAGGCTTGAAAGTACTCCAAATATCGACTTGCAGATTCTACAAAAAGAGTGTTTCAAATCTGCTCTATCAAAAGGCAGGTTCAAGCCTGTAAGTTGAATGCACACATCTCAAAGAAGTGTCTGAGAATGCTTCAATCTAGTTTTTATGTGAAGTTGTTTCCTTTTCCAGCAAAGGCCTCAAAACACTCCAAATAATAACTTGGAGATTCTACAGAAAGAATGTTTCAAAAGTGTTCTATCAAAAGGAAGGTTCAACTCTATGAGTTGACTGTGCACATCACAAGGAAGTTTCTCAGAAGGCTTCTGTCTAGTCTTTATTTGAAGATATTTCCTTTTGCAGCATAGGTCTCAAAAACCTGCAAATACCCACGTGCATATTCTATAAAAAGAGTGTTTCAAAATTGTTGCATGAAAAGAAAAGTACAACTCTGTAAGTTGAATGCACTCATCATAGAGAAGATTCTGAAAATGCTTCTGTCTAGTTTTTATGTGAAGATATTTCCTTTTCAATCATAAGCCTCAAAGTGCTCCAAATATCCACTTGAAGATTCTAAGAAAAGAGTGTTTCAAATTTCCTCTATCAAAAGGATGGTTCAAGTCTGTCAGTTGAATTCAGTCATCACAAAGAAGTTTCTCAGAATGCTTCCATCGAGTTTTTATGTGAAGATATTTTCTTTTCTATCTTAGGCCTCAAAGCGCTCCAAATATCCACGTGTAGATTCTACAAACAGAGTGTTTCAAAACTGCTGCATCAAAAGGAAAGTTCAAGTCTGTGAGTTGAATGCATAAAGCAGAGGGAAGTTTCTGAGAATGCTTCTCTCTAGTTTTTATGTGAAGATATTTCCTTTTCCAGCATAGGCCTCAAAGCGCTCCAAATATCCACTTGCAGATACTACAAAAAGGGTGTTTCGAAACTGCTCTATCAAAAGTAAGGTTCAACCCTGTGAGATGAATGCACACATCACAAAGAAGTTTCTGAGAATGCTTCTGTCTACTTTTTATGTGAAGATATTTCCTTTTCTTGCATAGGCCTCATAGCGCTCCAAATATCCACTTTCAGATTCTGCCAAAAGAGTGTTTCAAAACTGCTCTATTAAAAGAAAGTTCAAGTCTGTGAGTTAAATGCATTCATCATAAAGATGTTTTTGTGAATTCTTCCACCTAGCTTTTTGTGAACATATTTCCTTTTCCAGCTTAGGTCTCAAAGCGCTCAAAATATCCACTTGCAGATCCTACAAAAAGAGTGTTTCAAAACTGTTGTATCAAAAGAACGGTTCAACTAAAGGAGTTCAATGCACTCACCACAGAGAAGTTTCTGAGAATACTGCTGTCTAGTTTTTATGTGAAGATATTTACTTTTCCAGAATAGGCCTCAAAGCGCTCCAAATATCCACTTGCAGATTCTACAAAAAGAGTGTTTCAAAACTGCTCTATCAAAAGGAACGCTCACCTCTGTGAATTGAATGTGCTCATCACAAAGAAGTTTCTGAGGATTCTTCTGTCTAGTTTTGATGTGAAGATATTTCCGTTTCCAGCATAGGCCTCAAAGTGCTCCAAATATCCACTTGCAGATTCTACAAAAACAGGGTTTCAAAACTGCTCTATCAAAAGGAAGGCTCAAATCTGTGAGTTGAATGCGCTCATCACAAAGAAGTTTCTGAGAATGCTACTGTCTAGTTTTAATGTGAAGATATTTCCTTTTCCAGCATAGGCCTCAAAGTGCTCCAAATATCCACTTGCAGATTATTGAAACAGAAGATTATTTCAACACTGTCCTATCAAAAGGAGGGTTCAACTCTGAGAGTTGAATGGACTCATCACATAGAAGTTTCCCAGAATCCTTCTGTTTAGTTTTTATGTGTAGATGTTTCCATTTCCAGCATACGCCTCAAAGAGCTCCAAATGTCCACTTGCAGATTTTACAGAAAGGGTGTTTCAAAGCTGCTCTATGAAAGGAAATTTTAAACTCTGTGAGTTGAATGCACTCATCACAAAGGAGTTACTCATAATGCTTCTGTCTAGTTTTTATTTGAAGATATTTAATTTTCCAGTATAGTCCTCCAAGCGCTCCAAATATCCACTAGCAGATATTACAAAAAGTGTGTTTCAAAACTGCTCTATCAAAAGTATGGTTCACCTCTGTGAGTTGAATGCACATATAACAAAGAAGTTTCTGAAATTCTTCTGTTTTGTTTTCATGAGAAAATAATTCCTTTTCCATCATAGGCCTCAAATCGCTCCAAATATCCACCTGCAGATTCTACAAAAAGTGTGTTTGAAAACTGTTCTATCAAAAGGAAATCTCAACACTGTGGGTTGAAAGCACTCATCATAGAGAACTTTCTGAGAATGCATCTGTCTATTTTTATGAGAAGATATTTACTTTTCGAGCATAGGCCTCAAAGCATTCCAAATATCCACTTGCAGATTCTACTAAAAGTGTGTTTCAAAACTGCTGTTTCAAAAGTAAGGTTCAACTCTGTGAGTTGAATGCACACATCCCAAAGAAGTTTCTGAGAATGCTTCTGTCTAGTTTTTATGTGAAGATATTCAATTTTCTAGCATAAGCCTCATAGCACCCCAAATATCCACTTTCAGATTCTACCAAAAGAATTTTTCAAAACTGCTCTATCAAAAGGAAAGTTCAAGTCTGTGAGTTGAATGCACTCAACACAAAGATATTTCTGAGAATTCTTCTGTCTAGTTTTTATGTGAAGATATTTCCTTTTCCAGCATACGCCTCAAGGGCTCCAAATATCCAATTGTAGATTCTACAAAAAGAGTGTTTCAAAACTGTTCTATAAAAAGAAAGTTTCATCTCAGGATGTTCAGTGTACTCATCACAGAGAAGTTTCTGAGAATACTTCTGTGTAGTTATTATGTGAAGATATTTCCTTTTCCATCATAGGCCTCAAAATGCTCCTAATATCCACTTGCAGATTCTACAAAAAGAGTGTTTCAAAACTGTACTATGAAAAGGAAGGTTCAGCTCGGTGACTTGAATGCACTCATGAAAAAGAAATTTTCGTGAATGCTTCTGTCTTGTTTTTATGTGAAGATATTTCCTTTTCCAGCGTAGGCCTCATAGTGCCCCAAATATGCCCTTGCAGATCCGACAAAAAGAGTGTTTCAAAACTTCTCTATCAAAAGGAAGGCTTAACTCTGTGAGGTGAATGCGCTCATTGCAAAGAAGTTTCTGAGAATGATTCTGTCTAATTTTTGTGTGAAGATATTTCCTTAACCAGCATAGGCCTCAAAGCACTCCAAATATACACTTGTAGATTCTACAAAAAGAGTGTTTCACAACTGCTCTATTTAAAGGAAGTCTCACCTCTGTGAGATGAATGTGCTCATCACAAAGAAGTTTCTGAGAATGCTACTGTCTAGTTTTTATATAAAGATATAACCCTTTCCAAAATAGGCCTCAAGTTGCTCCAAATATCCAACTGCAGATTCTACAAAAAGAGTGTTTCAAAACTGTTCTTTCAAAAGGAAGGTTCAACTCTGAGATTTGAATGCACTCATCACATAGAAGTTTATCAGAATGCTTCTGTCTAATTTTTATGTGAAGGTATTTCCTTTTCCATCATTGGCATCAAAGCACTCCAAATATCCACTTGTAGATTTTATAAAAGGGGTGTTTCAAAACTGCCCTTAAAAAGCAAAGTTAAACTCTGTGAGTTCAACTCACTCATCACAACGAAGTTTCTGAGAATGCTTCCGTCTAGTTTTTATGTGAAGATATTTAATTTTCCAGTATAGGCCTCAAAGCACTGCAAATATCCACTTGCAGAGCCTACAAAAAGGTTGTTTCAAAACTGCTCTCTCAAAAGTATGGTTCAACTCTGTGAGTTGAATGCACACATCACAAAGAAGTTGGTGAGGATGCTTCTGTTTCGTTTTTATGTGAAGTTATTTCCTTTTACCGCATAAGCCTCTAAGCGCTCCAAATATACACTTGCAGATTCTGTAAAAACAGTGATGCCAAACTGTTCTATCAATAGGAAGGTCCAACTCTGAGAGTTTAATGCCCACATCATAAAGAAGTTTCTGAGAATGCTTCTGTTTAGTTTTTCTGTGAAGACATTTCCTTTTCCAGCATAGGCCTCAAAGCATTCCAAATATCCACTTGCAGATTCTACTAAAAGTGTGTTTCAAAACTGCTGTTTCAAAAGACAGTTTCAACTCTGTGAGTGGAATGCGCCCATCATAAACAAGTTTCTGAGAAAGCTTCTGTCTAGTTTTTATGTGAAGATATTTCCTTTTCCAGCAAATGCCTCATAGCACTCCAAATATCTACTTTCAGATTCCACTAAAAGGGAATTTCAAACTGCTCTATCAAAAGGAAAGTTCAGTTCTGTGAATTGAATGCACTCATCACAAAGATGTTTTTGAGAATTCTTCTGTCTAGTTTTTATGTGAAGATATTTCCTTTTCCAAGGTAGGCCTCAAAGCACTCCAAAAATCCACTTGCAGATTCTACAAAAAGAATGTTTCAAAACTGTCCTATCAAAAGAAATTTTCAACTCAGTGAGTTCACTGCAATCATCACAAAGAAGGTTCTGAGAATGCTTCTGCCTAGTTTTTATGTGAAGATATTTCCTTTTCCAGTATAGGCCTCAAATGGCTACAAATATCCACTTGCAGTTTCTACAAAAAGGGTGTTTCAAAACTGCTCTGTCAAAAGGAAGCGTCGATTCTGTGAGTTGAATTCTCACATTACAAAGAAGTTTCTGAGAATGCTTCAATCTAGTTTTTATGTGAAGTTATTTCCTTTTCCAGGATAGACCTCAAAGCGCTCAAAATATCCAACTGTAGATTCTACAAAAAGAGTGTTTCAAACCTGCGCTATCAAAGGGAAGGTTCAACTCTTTGATTTGAATGCATAAAGCATGAGGAAGTTTCTCAGAATGCTTCTGTCAAGTTCTTATGTGAAGATATTCCTTTTTCCAGTGTAGGCCTCAAGGCAACCCAAATATCCACCTGCAGATTTTACAAAAAGTGTGCTTCAAAACCGCTTTATCAAAATGAAGGTTCAAATCTGTGAGTTGAATGCACTCATCACTAAGAAGTTTCTGAGAATGCTTCAGTCTAGTTTTTATGTGAAGATATTTTCTTTTCCAGCATAGGCCTCAAAGCGCTCAAAATATCCACTTGCTGATTCTGAAAAAAGGGTGTTTCAAAACTGCTCCATCAAAAATACTGTTCAACTCTGTGAATTAAACGCACACATCACAATGAATTTTCTGAGAATCCTTTTGTTTAGTTTTTATGTGAAGGTATTTCCTTTTCCAGCATAGGCCTCAATGAGCTCCAAATATTCACTTGCAGATTCTACAAAAAGGGTGTTTCAAAACTGCTCTATCAAAAGGAAGGTTCAACTCTTTGACTTCAATGCACTCACCACAGAGAAGTTTCTGAGCATGGTTCTATCTAGTTTTTATGTGAAGATATTTTCTTTTCCATCATAGGCCTCAAAGCTCTCCAAATATCCACTTGCAGATTCTAACAAAAGAGTGTTTCAAAACAGTTCTATGAAAAGGAAGGTTCAACTGCATTAGCTGAATGTACTCATCACAAAGAAGTTTCTCAGAATACTTCTCTGTAGTTTTAATGTGAAGGTATTTCCTTTTCCAGCAGAGGCCTCAAAGCGCTACAAATATCCCCTTGCAGATTCTACAAAAAGGGTGTTTCAAAACTGCTCTATCAAAAGTCATGTTCAACTCTGCGAGTTGAGTGCACACATCACAAAGAAGTTCCTGATAATGCATCTGTTTAGTTTTTATGTGAAGATATTTCCTTTTCCATAAAAGGCCTCAAAGCGCTCCCAATATCCACCTGCAGATTCTACTAAAAGTGTGTTTCAAACTGCTGTTTCAAAAGGAAGGTTCAACACTGTGAGTTGAATGCACACATCACAAAGAAGTTTCTGAGAATGATTCTGTCCAGTTTTTATGGGAAGATAATTCCTTTTCCAACAAAGGCCTCATAGCGCTCCAAATATCCACTTTCAGATTCTACCAAAAGAGTGTTTCAAAACTGCTCTATCAGATAGAAGGTTCAAGTCCGTGAGGTGAATGCACTCATCACAAAAAAGTTTCTGAGAATGCTTCTGCTCATGTTTTATGGGAAGATATTTCCTTTTCCAGCACAGGCCTCAAAGTGCTCCAAATAATCTCTTGCAGATTCTACCAATAGAGTGTTTCAAAACTGTTCTATCTAAAGGAATGTTGAACTCTGTGTGTTAAATGCAATCATCGCAGAGAAGTGTATGAGAATACTTCAGACTAGTTTTTATGTGAAGATATTTCCTTTTCCAGCATAGGCCTCAAAGTGCTCAAATATCCACTTGCAGACTCTACAAAACGGGTGTTTCAAAACTGTTATATCAAACGGAAAGTTCAACTCTGTGAGTTGAATGCACTCATCACAAAGAAGTTTCTGAGAATCCTTTTGTCTAGTTTTTATGTGAGGATATTTCCTTTTCCAGCATAGGCCTCAAAGCCCTCCAAATATCCTTTTGCGGTTTCTACAAAAAGAGTGTTTCAAATCTGCTCTTTCAAAAGGAAGGTTCAAGTCTGTGAGTTGAATGCATAAAGCACAGGCAAGTTTCTCAGAATGCTTCTGTCTAATTTTTATGTGAAGATATTCCTTTTTCCAGCATAGGCCTCAAATCCCTCCAAATGTTCACTTGCAGATTCTACAAAAAGAGTGTTTCAAAACTGCTCTATCAGAAAGAAAGTTCAAGTCTGTTATTTGAATGCACTCCTCACAAAGTTGTTTCTGAGAATTCTTCTATCTAGTATTTATGTGAAGATATTTCCTTTTACAGCATAGACCTCAAAGAACTAAAATATCCACTAGCAGGTTCTACAAAAAGAGTGTTTCAAAACTGTTCTATCAAAAGGAAAGTTCAACTCTGTGGGTTTAATGCAGTCATCACAAGGACATTTCTGAGAATGCTTCTATCTAGTTTTTATGTGAAGATTTTCCCTTTTTGCAGCATAGGCCTCAAATCGCTCCAAATATCCACTTGCAGATTCTACAAAAAGAGTGTTTCAAAACTGTTCTATCAAAAGGAAGGTTCATCTCTTTTAGTTGAATGCACACATCACAAAGAAATTTCTGTGAATGCTTCTGTCACTTTTTTTTTGAACATATTCCCTTTTCCCGCATAGGCCTCAAAGTGCTCCAAATATCCACTTGCAGATTCTACAAAAAGAGTGTTTCAAAACTGCTCTTTCAAAAGGAAGGTTCAAGTCCGTGAGGTGAATCCACTCATCACAAAATGTTTCTGAGAATGGTTCTGCTTAGTGTTTATGGGAAGATATTTCCTTTTCCAGCACAGACCTCAAAGCACTCCAAATAATCTCTTGTAGACACTACAAGGAGAGTGCTTCAAAACTGTTCTATGAAAAGGTATGTTGAACTCTGTGAGTTGAATGCAATCATCACAGAGAAGTGTCTGAGAATGTTTCCATCTAGTTTTTATGTGAAGATATTTCCTTTTCCAGCATAGGCCTCAAATCTCTCAAATATCCACTTGCAGATTCTACAAAAAGAGTGTTTCAAAACTGTTCTATCAAAAGGAAAGTTCAACTCTGTGAGTTGAATGCACTCATCACAAAGAAGTTTCTGAGAATGCTTTTGTCTAGTTTTTATGTGAGGATATTTCCTTCTCCAGCATAGGCTTCAAAGCCCACCAAATATCTACTTGCAGATACTGCAAAAAGAGTGTTTCAAATCTGCTCTTTCAAAAGGAAGGTTCAAGCCTGTGAGTTGAATGCATAAAGTGCAGGGAAGTTTCTCAGAATGCTTCTGTCTAGTTTTTATGTGAAGACATTCCTTTTTCCAGCATAGGCCTCAAATCTCTCCAAATGTCCACTTGCGGATTCTATAAAAAGGGTGTTTCAAAACTGCTCTTTCAAACGGAAGTTTCTACTCTGTTAGTTTAATGCAGTCATCACAAAGAAGTCGCTGAGGATGCTTCCATCTAGTTTTTATATGAAGATATTTCCTTTTCGAGCATAGGCCACATAGCCTTCCAAATATCCACTTGCAGATTCTACAAAAAGAGTGTTTCAAAACTCTTCAATCAAAAGGATGGTTCAACTCTGTGAATTGAATGCACTTATCACAAAGAAGTTTCTGAGAACACTTCCATTTAGATTTTATGTGTAGATATTTCCTTTTCCATCGTAAGCCCCAAAGAGCTCCAAATATCCACCCTCATATTCTACAAAAATAGTGTTTCACAACTGTTCTATAAAAAGGAAGGTTCAACACTGTGAGCTGAATGCATTCATCACAAAGAAGTTTCTGAGAAGGCCGCTGTCCAGTTTTTCAAAGCACTCCAAATATCCACTTGCAGTTTCTACAAAAAGAGTGTTTCAAATCTGCTCTTTCAAAAGGAAGCTTCAAGTCTGTGAGTTGAATGCATAAAGCCCAAGGAAGTTTCTGAGAATGCTTCCGTCTAGTTTTTATGTGAAGATATTCCCTTTTACAGCATAGGCCTCAAATCGCTCCAAATATCTACTTGAAGATTCTACAAAAAGGGTGTTTCAAAAATGCGCTATCAAAAGAAGTTCTGCTCTGTTAGATGAATGCACGCATCACAAAGAAGTTTCAGAGAATGCTTCTGTCTAGTTTTTATCTGAAGATATTTCCTTTTCCAACTTAGGCCTCAAAGCACACCAAATATCCACTTGCGGATCTACAAAAAGTGTGTTTCAAAACTTCTCTGTCAAAGGGAAGGTTCAAGTGTGTGAGTACAATGCACTCATCATAGAGATGTTTCTGAGAATGCTTCTGTATAGTTTTTAGGTGAAAATATTTCCTTTTCCAGTGTAGGCCTCATAGCGCTCCAAATATCCACTTGAAGATTCTACAAAAAGAGTGTGTCAAAACTGCTCTATCAAAAGGAAGGTTTAAGTTTGTGAGTTGAATTCACTCATCAATAAGAACTTTGTGAGAATGCTTCTCCTTAGTTTTTATGAGAACATATTTCCATTTCCAGCATTGGCCGCAAAGCGCTCCAAGTATCCACATTCAGATTCTATAAAGAGAGTGTTTCAAAACTGTTCAATCAAAAGGAAGGTTCACCTCTGTGAATTGAATGCACTCATCACAGAGAAGTTTCTGAGAATGCTTCTGTCTAGTTTTTATGTGAAGATATTTCCTTTTCCAGCATTGGCGTCAAAACACTCCAAATATCCACTTGCAGATTCTACAAAAATAGTGTTACAAAACTGTTCTATCAAAAGGAAGTTTCAACTCTGTGAGTTCAATGCACTCATCACTAAGAAGTCTCTGAGAATGCTTCTGTCTAGTTTTTAGGTGAAGATATTTCCTTTTTCATCATAGGCCTCAAATCTCTTCAAATATCCACTTGCAGATACTACAAAAAGAGTGTTTCAAAACTGCTCAATCAAAAGGAATGCTCAAGTCCGTGAGTTGAATGCATAAAGCATGGGGAAGTTTCTGAGAATGCTTCTGTCTAGTTTTTATGTGAAGATATTCCCTTTTTGCAGCATAGGCCTCAAATCGCTCCAAATATGCACTTGCAGATTCTACAAAAAGAGTGTTTCAAAATTCTTCTATCAAAAGGAAAGTTCAACCCTGTGAGTTGAATGCACTCATCACAAAGAAATTTCTGAGAATGCTTCTGTCTAGTTTTTATGTGAAGATATTTCCTTTTCCAGCATAGACCTCAAAATGCTCCAAATATCCACTTGGAGATTCTACAAAAAGACGTTTCAAAACTGTTCTATTAAAAGGAAAGTTCAACTCGGTGAGTTAAATGCACTCATCACAAAGAAATTTCTGAGAATGCTTTTGTCTAATTTTTCTGTGAGGATATTTCCTTTTCCATCATAGGCCTCAAAGCGCTCCAAATATGCACTTGCAGTTTCTACAAAAAAGAGTGTTTCAAGTCTGATCTTTTAAAAAGAAGGTTCAAGAGTGTGAGTTGAATGCACAAAGTGCAGGGACGTTTCTCAGAATGCTTCTGTCTAGTTTTTATATGAAGATATTCCTTTTTCCAGCATAGGCCTCAAATCGCTCCAAATGTCCACATGCAGATTCTATAAAAAGTGTGTTTCAAAACTGCTCTATCAAAAGGAAGGTTCTACTCTGTGAGTTGAAATCATAAAACACAGAGAAGTTTCTGAGAATTCTTCTGTCTACTTTTTATGTGTAGATATTCCCTTTTCCAGCACTGGCCTCAAAGATTCAAAAATATCCACGTGCAGATTCTAAAAAAAGCGTGTTTTGTAACTGCTCTTTCAAAAGGAAGTTTCAACCCTGTGAGTTGAATACACACGTCACAAAGAAGTTTCTGAGAATGCTTCTGTCTTGTTTTTATATGATGGTATTTCCTTTTCCAGCATAGGCCTCAAAGCGCTACAAATATCCACTTGCAGGTACAACAAAAACAGTGTTTCAAAACTGTTCTATCAAAAGGAAGGTTCAAGTCTGTGTGTTGAATTCCTAAAGCACAGGGAAGTTTTTGAGTATGCTTCTGTCCAATTTTTATGTGAAGATATTCCCTTTTCCAGCCTAGGCCTCAAAGTGCTAAAATTATCCACCTGCAGATTCTACAAAATGGTGTTTCAAAACTGCTTTATGAAAACGAAGTTTCAAGTCTGTGAGTTGAAGACACACATCACAAAGATGTTTTTCAGAATGCTTCAATATAGTTTTTATGTGAAGTTATTTCTTAATGCAGCATAGGCCTCAAGCGCTCCAAATATCCACTTGCATATTCCACAAAAATATTGTTTCCAAAATGTTCTATCAAAAGGAAGTTTCAACCCTGTGAGTTGGATGCACTCATCACAAAGTAGTTTCTGAGAATGCTTCTGTCTAGTTTTCAGGTGAAGATATTTCCTTTTCCAGCATAGGCCTCAAAGCCCTCCAAACATCCACTTGCAGATACTAGAAAAAGTGTGTTTCTAAACTAGTCTATCAAAATGAAGGATCAACTGTGTTGGTTGAATGCACTCATCCCACAGAAGTTTCTGAGAATGTTTCTGTCTAGTTTTTAGGTGAAGATATTTCCTTTTTCATCATAGGCCTCAAATCACTCCAAATATCCATTTGCAGATTCTACAAAAAGAGTGTTTCAAAACTGCCCTATCAAAAGGAAGGTTCAAGAGTGTGAGTTGAATGCATAAAGCACAGGGAAGTCTCTGAGAATGCCTCTGTGTAGTTCTTATGTTCAGATATTCCCGTTTTGCAGCATAGGCCTCAAATTGCTCCAAATATAAACTTGCAAATTCTACAAACAGAGTGTTTCAAAACTGCTCTATCAAAAGGAAGGTTCAAGATTCTGAGTCGAATGCACTCATCACAAAAAAGTAACTCAGAATGATTCTGCTTATTTTTTTATGGGAAGATACTTCCCTTTCCAGCATAGACCTCAATGTGCTCCAAATGATCCCTTGTAGATTCTACAAAGAGAGTGTTCCATAACTGTTCTACAAAAAGGAAGGTGGAACTCTGTGAGGTGAATGCACTCATCACAGAGAAGTATCTGACAATGCTTCCGTCTAGTTTTTATGTGAAGATATTTCTTTTTCCGGCATAGGCCTGAAATCGCTCCTAATATCCACATGCAGATTCTACAAAAAGAGTGTTTCAAAACTGTTCCATCAAAAGGAAAGTTCAACTCTGTGAGCTGAATGCATTCATCATAACAAGTTTCAGAGAATGCTTTTGTCTAGTTTTTGTGTGAGGATATTTCCTTTTCCAGCATAGGCCTCAAAGCGCTCCAAATATCCACTTGCAGTTTCTTCAAAAGCAGTGTTTCAAATCTGCTCTTTCACAACGAAGTTTCAAGTCTGTAAGTTGAATGCATAAAGCACAGAGAAGTTTCTGAGAATGCTTCTATCTAGTTTTTATGTGAAGATATCCCCTTTTTCAGCATAGGCCTCAAATCTCTCCAAATATTCACTTGCAGATTCTACAAAAAGGGTGTTTCAAAACTCCCCTATCAAAAGGAAGGTTCTACTCTGTTATTTGAATGCACACATCACAAAGTGGTTTTGGAGAATGTTTCTGTCTAGTTTTTACATGAAGATATTTCCTTTTGCTGCTTAGGCCTCAAAGCACACAAAATATCCACCTGCAGATTCTACAAAAATAGTGTTTCAAAACTGCTCTTTTGAAAGAAAAGTTAAAGTATGTGAGTTGAATGCACCCATCACAAAGAAGTTTCTGAGAATGCTTCTGTCTAGCTTTTATGGGAAGATATTTCCTTTTCCAGTGTTGGCCCCCTAACAATCCAAATATCCACTTGCACATTCTAGAAAAAGAGTGTTTCAAAACTGCTCTACCAAAAGGAAGGTTCAACTCAGTGAGTTGAATGCGCACATCAGAAAAAGTTTCTGAGAATGCTTCTGTCTGGTTTTTATATGAAGATAATTTCTTTTCCAGCATAGGCCTCAAAGCGCTCCAAATAAACACTTGCAGAATCTCCAAAAAGAGTGTTTCAAAACTGTTCTGTCAAAAGGAAGGTTCAACTCTGTGAGTAGAATGCACTCATCACAAAGAAGTTTCTGAGAATGCTTCGGTCTAGTTTTTATGGGAAGAAATTTCCTTTTCCAACTTAGGCCTCAAAGCCCACAACTAACCACTTGCAAATTCTACAAAAAGAGTGTTTCAAAACTATTCTATCAAAGGACGGTTCAACTCTGAGACTAGAATGCACTCATCACAAAGAAGTTTCTGAGAATGCTTCGGTCTAGTTTTTATGGGAAGATTTTTCCTTTTCCAACGTAGGCCTCAAAGCGCTTCAAATAAACACTTGCAGATTCTTCAAAAAGAGTGTTTCAAAACTGTTCTATCAAAAGGAAGGTTCAAATCTGTGAGTAGAATGCAATGGAATGGAATGGATTGGAATCTCCAATCCACTCTACACTGTTTTTGTAGAATCTGCAAGTGTTTATTTAGAGCTCTTTGATGCCTATGTTGGAAAAGGAGTGTTTCAAAATTGCGCTTTCAAAAGGAAGCTTCCTCTCTATGACTTGAATGCATAAAGCACAGGGAAGTTTCTGAAAATGCTTCCATCTAGTTTTTATGTGAAGTTATTTCCTTTTCCAGTGTTGGCCTCTTAACACTCCATATATCCACTTGCAGATCCTACTGAAAGAGTGTTTCAAAACAGCTATATCAAAAGGAAGCTTCAACTCTGTCAGTTGAATGTGCACATCACAAAGAAGTTTCTGAGAATACTTCTCTGTATTTTTCAGATGAAGATATTTCATTTCCCATCAAAGGTGTCAAAACGCTTAAAATATCCACTTGCAGATTCTACAAAAAGAGTGTTTTCAAAACTGCTCTTTCAAAAGGAATGTTAAAGTCTGTGAGGTGGATGCACACAGCACAAAGAAGTTTCTGAGAATGCTTCTGTCTAGTTTTTATGGGAAGATATTTCGTTTTCCAGCGTAGGCCTCAAATCGCTCCAAACATCCACTAGCAAATTCTACAAAAAGAGTGTTTCAAAACTGCGCTTTCAAAAGGAAGGTTCCTCTCTGTGACTTGAATGCATAAAGCACAGGGAAGTTTCTGAGAATGCTTCCATCTAATTTTTATGTGAAGATATTTCCTTTTCCAGTGTTGGCCTCTTAGACCTCCAAATATCCACTTGCAGATTCTACTGAAAGAGTGTTTCAAAACAGCTATATCAAAAGGAAGTTTCAACTCTGTGAGTTGAATGTCACATCACAAAGAATTTTCTGAGAATGCTTCTGTCTAGTTTTCAGGTGAAGATATTTCATTTCCCAGCAAAGGCCTCAAAACTTTCAAAACATCCACTTGCAGATTCTACAAAAAGAGTGTTTTCCAAACTGCTCTTTAAAAAGGAAAGTTAAAGTCTGTGAGTTGAATGCACAGAGCACAAAGAAGTTTCTGAGAACGGTTCTATCTAGTTTTCATCTGAATGTATTTCCTTTTCCACTGTATGCCACAATCACACCAAATATCCACTTGCAGTTTCCACAACAAAAGTGTTCCAGAACTACTCTATGAAAAGGAAGGTTCAACTCTGTGATTTCAATCCCCAAATAACAAAGAAGTTTCTGAGAATGCTTCTGTCTAGGTTTTATGTGGAGATATTTCTTTTTGCAGCAGTGGTCTCAAATTGCTCCAAATATCCACTTACAGATTTTACAAAATTGCTGTTTCCAAACTACTCTATCAAAAGGCAGGTTCAACTCTGTGAGTTGAATGAACATAGCACAAAGAAGTTTCTGAGAATGCTTCTGTCTAGTTTTTATGGGAAGATATTTCATTTTCCAGTATAGGCCTGAAATCGCTCCAAACATCCACTTGCAAATTCTACTAAAAGAGTGTTTCAAAACTGCGCTTTCAACAGGAAGGATCCTCTCTGTGACTTGAATGCATACAGCACAGGGAAGTTTCTGAGAATGCTTCCATCTATTTTTTATGTGAAGATAATTCCTTTTCCAGTGTTGGCCTCTTAACAATCCAAATATCCACTTGAAGATTCAACTGAAAGAGTGTTTCAAAACAGCTATATCACAAGGAAGCTTCATCTCTGTGAGTTCAATGTGCACATCACAAACAGGTTTCTGAGAATGCTTCTATCTAGTTTTTATGTGAAGATATTTCCTTTTCCAGCATAGGCCTCAAAGCGTTCCAAATGTCGACTTGCAGATTCTACGAAAAGAGATTTTCAAAACTTTTCTATAAAAAGGAAGGTTCAACTATGTGGGTTGAATGCAGAAAGCACAGAGAAGTTTCTGAGAATGCTTCTCTCTACTTTTTATGTGAAGATATTTCCTTTTCCAGTGTTGGCCTCTTAGCACTCCAAATATCCACTTGCAGATTCTACTGAAAGAGTGTTTCAAAACTGTTCTATAAAAAGGAACGTTCAACTCCGTGAGTTGAATGCACTCTTCATGAAGAAGTTTCTGAGAATGGTTCTGCCTAGTTTTTATGTGATGATAATTCCGTTTCCAGCATTGCCATAAAAACGCTTCAAATATCCACTTACAGATGCAACTAAAAGGGTGTTTCAAAACTGCTCTATCAAAAGGAAAGTTCAAGTGTGTGAGTTGAATGCACTCATCACACAGAAGGTTCTGAGAATGCTTCTGTCTCGTTTTTATGTGAAGATATTTCGTTTTCCATCATAAGCCTCAAAACGCTCCCAATAAACACCTGCACATTCTACAAAAGAAGGGTTTCAAAACTGTTCTATCAAAAGCAAGGTTCAAGTCCGTGAGTTGAATGCACTCATCACACAGAAATTCTTGAGAATGCTGCTGTCAAGGGTTTCTGTGAAGATATTTCCTTTTGCAGCATATGCCTCAAATCGCTCCAAATATCCACTTGCAGATTTTACAAAAAGGCTGTTTCCAAACTGCTCTATCAAAAAGCAGGTTCAACTCTGTGAGTTGAATGCACACATTGCAAAGTAGTTTCTGAGAATGCCTCTGTGTAATTTGTAGGTGAAGATATTTCATTTCCCAGCAAAGGCCTCAAAACGTTCCAAATATCCACTTGCAGATTCTACAAAAAGAGTGTTTCAAAACTGCTCTTTCAAAATGAGGTTCAAGTCTGTGAGTTGAATGCACTCATCACAAATTAGTTTCTGAGAATGCTTCTGTCTAGTTTTTATGGGAATATATTTCGTTTTCCAGCATAGACCTCAAATCGCTCCAAACATCCACTAGCAAATTCTACAAAAAGAGTGTTTCAAAACTGCGCTTTCAAAAGGAAGGTTCCTCTCTGGGACTTGAATGCATAAAGCACAGGGAAGTTTCTGAGAATGCTTCCATGTAGTTTTTATGTGAAGATATTTTCTTTTCCAATGTTGACCTCTTAACACTCCAAATATCCACTTGAAGATTCTACTAAAAGAGTGTTTCAAAACAGCTATATCCAAAGGAAGCTTAAACTCTGTGAGTTGAATGCGCACATCACAAGCAAGTTTCTGGGAATGCTTCTATCTAGTTTTTATGTGAAGATATTTCCTTTTCCAGCATAGGCCTCAAAGCGTTCCAAATGTCAACTTGCAGATTCTACGAAAAGAGTTTTTCAAAACTGTTCTATCAAAAGGAAGGTTCAACTATGTGAGTTGAATGCAGAAAGCACAGGGAAGTCTCTGAGAATGCTTCTGTCTAGTTTTTATGTGAAGATATTTCCTTTTTCAACATAGGCCTCAAAGCCCTCCAATTAAACAGTTGCAGATCCTACAAAAGGAGTGTTTCAAAACTGTTCTATCAAAAGGAACTTTCAACTCTGTGAGTTGAATGCACTTATCACGAAGTAGTTTCTGAGAATGCTTCTGCTACTTTATATGTGATGATATTTCGTTTTGCAGCATTGGCATAAAGTCCCTTCAAATATGCACTTACAGATGCTACTAAAAGAGTGTTCCAAAACTGCTCTATCAAAAGGAAAGTTCAAGTGTGTGAGTTGAATGCGCTCATCACACAGAAGTTTCTGAGAATGCTTCTGTCTCGTTTTTATTTGAAGATATTTCCTTTTCCATCATTGGCCTCAAAGCGCTCCAAATAAACACTTGCAGATTCTACAAAAGGAGTGTTTCAAAACTGTTCTATCAAAAGGAAGGTTCAAGTCCATGAATTGTATGCACTATTCACCCAGAAGTTTCTGAGAATGCTTCTCTCTAGGGTTTCTGTGAAGACATTTCCTTTTGCAGCATAGGCCTCAAAACCCTCAAAATATCCACTTGCAGATTTCACAAAAAGGCTGTTTCCAAACTGCTCTATCAAAAGGCAGGTTCAACTCTGTGAGTTGAATGCACACATCACAAAGAAATTTCTGAGAATGCCTCTGTGTAGTTTTCAGGTGAAGATATTTCATTTCCCAGCAAAGGCCTCAAAACGCTCAAAATATCCACTTGCAGATTCTACAAAAAGAGTGTTTCAAAACTGCTCTTTCAAAATATAGGTTCAAGTGTGTGAGTTGAATGCACTCATCACAAAGTAGTTTCTGAGAATGCTTCTGTCTAGTTTTTATGGGAAGATATTTCGTATTCCAGCATAGGCCTCAAATCGCTCCAAACATCCATTAGCAAATTCTACAAAAAGAGGGTTTCAAAACTGCGCTTTCAAAAAGAAGGTTACTCTCTGAGACTTGAATGCATAAAGCACAGGGAAGTTTCTGAGAATGCTTCCGTCTAGTTTTTATGTGAAGATATTTCCTTTTACAGTGTTGGCCTGTTAGCATTCCAAATATCCACTTGCAGATCCTACTGAAACAGTGTTTCAAAACAGCTATATCAAAAGGAAGTTTCAACTCTGTGAGTTGAATGCGCACATTACAAAGTAGTTTCTGAGAATGCTTCTATCTAGTTTTTATATGAAGATGTTTCCTTTTCCACCATAGGCTTCAAAACGCTCCAAACTTCCACTTGCAGACCCCTCAAAAAGAGTGTTTCAAAATTCTTTTATCAAAAGGAAGGTTCAACTCTGTGAGTAGAATGCACACATCAGAAAGAAGTTTCTAGAGAACGGTTCTATCTAGTTTTCATCTGAATGTATTTGCTTTTCCACTAGATGCAGCAATCGCCCTAAATATCCACTTGCAGTTTCCACAACAACAGTGTTGCAGAACTGCTCTATGAAAAGGAAGTTTCAACTCTCTGAGTTCAATCCCCAAATGACAAACAAGTTTCTGAGAATTCTTCTGTCTAAAAATATCTTCACATAAAAACTTCTTTGGGATTAGTGCATTCCACATTCCATTCCATTCCATTCCACATTCCATTCCATTCAATTCCATTCCACTTGACATTCCATTCCATTCCATTCTACATTCCATTCCATTTCATTCCATTCCACATTCTATTCCATTCCACGTTCCATTCCATTCCATTCCATATTCCATTCCATTCCATTCCACATTGCAGTCCACATTCCATTCCACATTCCGTCCACATTCCATTTCATTCCATTCAATTCCAAATTCCATTCCATTACATTCCACATTCCACTTCATTCCATGTCACATTCCATTCAATTTCATTCCATTCCACATTCAATTCCATTGCACATTCCATTCCATTCCATTACACATTCCATTCCAATCCATTCCATTCCATTCCATTCCTTTCCGCATTTCATTCCATTCCTTTCATTCCACATGCTATTCCATTCCACATTCCGTTCCATGCCATTCCACATTCCATTCCATTCCATTCCACATTCCATTCCGTTCCATCTCACATTCCATTCAACTTCATTCCATTCCACATTCTATTCCATTCCACATTCCATTCCATTCTATTCCACATTCCATTACAAACCATTCCATTCCATTGCATTTGACATTCTAATTCATTACACCTTCCATTCCATTCCATTCCACATTCCATTCCATTCCATTCTTCATTGCATTCCATTTCATTCCATTCCATATTCTATTGCATTCCACATTACATTCCATTCGATTCCACATTCCATTCTATTCCATTTGATTCCATTCCAAATTCCATTCCATTCCATTCCATTAAATTCTATATTACATTCAAATCTATTCCACATTTAATTCATTCCATTCCACATTCCATTCCCTTTATTCCACATTTCATAGCATTCCATCCATTCTCTTCACATTCCATAACATATTCCATTGAATTGCATTCCAGATTGCATTCCAAATTCCATTCCATTCCATTCCATTCCACATTCCATTCCATTCCATTCCATTCCACATTCCATTCCACATTCCATTCCGCATTCCACTCCATTCAATTGCACATGCCATTCCACATACCATTCCATTCCATTCCTTTGCACATTCCATTCCACATTCCCTTCCATTCCATTTCACATTCCATTCCATTCCATTCCTTTCCACATTCCATTCCACAATCTATTTCTTTCCATTTGATATTCCTTTCCATTCCATTCCACATTCCATTCTGCATTCCATTCCTTTCCATTCCACATTCCATTCCACATTCCATTCCATTCCATTCCACATTCCATTCCATTGCATTCCACGTTCCATTCTAATCCATTCCACGTTCTATTCCACATGCCATTCCATTCCATTCCAAGTTAAATTACACACTCCATTCCATTCCATTCCACATTCCATTCATTTACATTCAACTCTGCAGTGCACATTCCATTCCACATTCCAGTCCACATTCCCTTCCATTCCATTCCGCATTTAATTCCGTTCCATTCCATTCCATTCCACATTCCATTCCACATTACTTTCCCTTCCATTCCATTCCATTCCACATTGCATTCCAATCCATTCCATTACATTCCATTCCACTTTCCATTCCATTCCATGGCATTCATCAATCTATTCCATTCCTCATTCCATTCCATTCCATTCCACATTCCATTTCATTCCATTCCATTTCACTCCACATTCCATTAAATTCTGTTCTACATTTCATTCCATTTCATTCCATTCCACACCCTTTTCCATTCCACTATCCATTCCATTCAATTCCACCTTCCATTCCATTCCATTACTTTCCATTCCACATTCCATTACATTAAATTCCATTCCACATTACATTCCAAACTATTCCACATTCCATTCCATTCCATTCCATTCACTTCCACATTTCATTGCATTCCAATCCATTCCATTCCACATTCCATTTCATATTCCATTGCTTTGCATTCCACGTTGCATTCAACATTCTAATCCATTCCATTCCATTCCACATTACATTCAATTCCATTCCATTCCACTCTATTCCATTTCATTCCATTCCATTGCACATACCATTCCACATTCCATTCCATTCCATTCCACTCCACATTCCATTCCATTCCATCCAACATTCCATTCAGTTCCATTCCATTCCATTCCACATTCCATTCCATTCCATTCCACTTTCCATTCAATTCCATTCCATTCCATTCCCCATTCCATTCCATTACGTTACATTACATTCCACATTCCATTCAATTCCATTCCATTCCATTCCCCATTCCATTCCATTCCTTTCAATTCCACATTCTATTCCATTTCACATTCCATTCCATTCCATTCCAAACTTCATTCCATTCCATTCCATTCCATTCCACATTCCATTCTTTTCCATTCCACATTCCATTCCACTTCATTCCATTCCACATTCTATTCCATTACACATTCCAATACATTCCATTCCCCTTTCCATTCCATTGCATTCTATTCTATTCCATTCCACATTCCATTCCTTTCCATTCCATTCCACTTCCCTTTCCGTTCCATTCCACATTCCACTCCATTTATTTCCACATTTCATTGCATTCCATTCCATTCCATACCACATAGCATTGCATTCCACATTTCATTCCACATTCCATTCCACGTTCCATTCCACATTCTATTCCATTCCATTCCACATTCCATTCCATTCCACTCCACATTCCATTCCACATTCCATTCCATTCCACTCCACATTCCATTCCATTCCATTCCACATTCCATTCTATTGAATTCCACGTTCCATTCCATGTTCAATTCCATTATATTCCACACTCCATTCCACATTCCATTCCATTCCTTTCCACATACCATACCATTCCATTCCATTCCATTCCAAAATCCATTCCACTCCTTTCCATTCCACAATCCATTCCACATTCCATTCCATTCCATTCCAGTCCAGATTCCATTCCATTCCATTCCACATTCCTTTCCATTGCATTCCACATTCCATTTCACTTTCCATTCCACGTTACTTTCCGCATTCCATTCCTCGTTCCATTCCACATTACATTCCACATTCCATTCCACGTTCCTTTCCATGCAATTCCATGTTCCATTCCACATTCCATTCAACTCCATTCCGTTCCACTCTCTTTTCCACATCCCATTCCACTTTCCATTCCACATTACAATCTGTTCCATTCCACATTCCATTCCAAAATCCATTCCACATTCCATTCCATTCCATTCCACTTTCCATTCCACTCCATTCCACTTTCCATTCCACATGCCACTCAACATTCCATTCCACATTCCATTCCATTCCATTCCACATTCTATTAAACATTCCATTCCATTCCACATTGCATTCCACATTCCATTCCATTCCACATT